>NC_133513.1:48948375-49257000 GCF_049354715.1 Callithrix jacchus | reverse complement strand
TCTTAAATGCATTACATAAAGAACTATATTAACAAAAATATAACTTATTAGAACCCACTTTATAGTAATTCACCTGACTTTATTGTGATAGTAGACTAGATATTTGTTTTAACACTCTTCAATAAAAAAGTAAAATTTTATATGTTGGATATTGAGAATAGTTTGAACTAGAGAAGAAAAAGTTAAGAAATAATGCAGATATTTATATGTATGTCTGTGTATATATAAATAATTAAAATTAATAAATATAGGAATATCGATATTATTTGATATTATTTAAACTTACAGAGCCAATCAACAGAATATGTATTTCCAAATGTAAGTACATTTTCACATACCTAGTCAAACACATGGGAATATATATTTTGAAATATAAATATTTTGAGGATAGGGGTCAGGGGAAAGAGAATAGTATAAATGACCTAAGTTATATTGTATCACAAATGACAGTCAATTGATAGTTGATAGTACACAAAGAAAAGAAAACATGGAGCAGAAAGTAATCTTTTATATTGTTGCTATGTATTTACATTTTCTCAGATATATACATGAGATGAAGTTGAAAGTATATATGGATAAAACAAATTTTTAAAAATAATAATTTTCCTTTCTCGATGAAGACTAGGTATTAGGAGTGTTTGGGATGTTATTGTGAGGTTTGCTGTTTAAGCTATTTTTCCTCTTTAACATATTAATAAGGATCATCAGTCACAATTTTAAAATATGTGCTGAGGAGTCTTCTGCTTCTGTCCAAGTGAAGTAACAGAAAAATGATTTACCCTATTGCATGAAACAATTTTAAAAGTGGGAGAAAATGAGAAGGGAGAAGGCAAAAATTACTGCTATTAAGAATGTCAGAGGTAGCATCACTGTAGACACTGCATATTTTATAAAGATTATTAAAAATTTATGAGATGGATAAATTCCTGGAAAGACACTAAACAGCAAAGCTCAAGAAAATGTAGGTAATATGGGTAGCACTATATTTAGGAAAGAATTTCAGTCTTTCACTTAAAATCTTCCAGAAAGAAAGTTTTAGCCTCAGGTGTGTTCCCTTGCTAATTCCACCAAACACTGAAGAAAGAAGCAATAGCATTTCCACCAGAAATATATATTCCAGCTGTGAGGTCAGAATTACCCTGATATGAATGTCAGATAAAAACAATATAATGAAAGAAATATACACAACAGTATTTCTTGTGAAAATATACCAATACTTTTAAAATTATGTCAAATCAAATCCAACAATTGTAAATAGTATAATGCATCATCATTAAGTGGCTTTTATCCTTGGTTTGACATTTGAAAAACAAGTAATACAAGCAATATTCTTATTAATATTGATAGATTGAAATTTAAAAATAAAGATAATTCGTTTGATTGATCATCTTAATATGACCTAAAGAATATTTGCCAAACTTCAGTATCAAAATCAAAATTGCTGTTCTTGATTAGGAAAAAATGCTATCATCAAATTAAGCATAGAAATAAAGTTACTCAACTTGATCTAGGGCATGAATTGAAAGATAACAGTAAAATAATATTTAATCATAAAAGAACTGAATTAGTCACCACTAAGAGCAGTAAAAAGGCAAGGATGTCTAATCTCACCACTTTTAATCAAGATTGTTATACAGGATGTCCTAGGCTGTGCAATAAAAGAAGAAAAATACTATTTTTATGTTTTTAGAATTTATCTTTTAAGAATTTATTGAGTTATAATTTAAATATTATCCAATTTGTTTTTTACAAGGAAATTTAGACTTATGAAACAAACACTATGATCCAATTTTATAATATGTTCATTAAACTAAAATATTTCTCAATTTAGTTTTTCTGTGTATAGATTTGTCTTCTGGGGAAAGTTTATATAAATAAAATAATATGATATATGGTCTTTTTGTTTTGCTCCTTTCATTTAGCATAAGATTTTTGTCATTCGTCTATGTTATAGTATGCATAAATACATCATTCTTTTTCATTGCCTAATAGTATTTCACTTTAAGTTGGCATTTTGACTATTTGAGTCCCTTGGAATTCCATCTGATTTTTCTAATCAATTTGTCAATTGCTATGAAATTAGCTGGGATCCTGATAGAAATTGCACTGAATCTGTAGATCAATTTGGGGAGTGTTGTATCTTAATATCTGAATAATATTAAGCCTTCTGATTCATAAATACAAAATATTTTTTCATTTATTTAGATCTTCTATAATTTATTTCAGTAATATTTTGTAGTTTTGAAAGTATAAGTTTTATGCCTTTTTAAAATAAATTTATCTCTATGTACTTTATTCTTTCTGATGATGTATTTGTTTATTTTCTGATACTATAACAGAATACCACAGACTGGGTAATTTATTTCAAAAGTACAATTATTTCTCACAGTTCTAGAGGCTTGAGAGTCTAGAACTAAAAGCATAGCACTGGCACCTGGTGAGGGTCATCTCATGGTAGGAGGCAAAAAGGTAAAAATGAACATGTCAGAGAGAAAGTATAAGTGATATACTCCCTGTTATTACAACCTACTTTCAGAAAAACTAACCCTTTCTGGCAATAATGACATTAATCCATTCATGAGGGTTTTGTCTTTATGACCCAATCACCTCTTATTAAGTTCCACCTCCCAGCACTGTTGCATTGGGAATTAAATTTCCATCACACGAATTTAGAAGACGAATTCAAATAACTTAGCAGATGTCACTGTAAATGGAACTTTAAAAAAATTATTTTTGGGTTGTTTAAGTGTATAGAACGAGATGATTTTTGTATGTTAACCTTTTTCCTTGCTGAATGTCTTTATTAGTTTGGATGGTTTTCTAATAAATTCCTTATGTATTTTCTATATTCTGTATTATGTCACCCACAAATAAGGATAGTTAAACTTCTTCCTTTCCATTCTGATGCTTGCTTGCTTCCTTCCTTCCTTCCTTCCTTCCTTCCTTCCTTCCCTCCCTCCCTCCTTTCTTTCTTTACTTTTCCTTTCTTTTCCCTCCCCCTTCCTTCCTTCCTTCCCTCCCTTCTTTTTTCCTTCCTTTCCTCCCTCCCTCCCTCCCTTTCTCTTTCTTGCCACCCTCCCTGCTTCACTTCCTTCCCCTTCCCCTTCCCCTTTCCCTTCCCTTCCTTTGTTTCTTTCTTCAAATTACCAATTTCTCTGCACAGGACCTACAACACACTGTTTAACTGAAGTGGTGAGAGTGGACACCCTTGTGTTATCACTAATATTAGAGGGACAACATCCAGTCATTTGCCATTAAGTGTGATATTAGCTGTGGGTTTTCTGGATTCTCATTTTTAGATTTGTGACATTGACATCTACTATCAGTTTTTTAAATTATATTTTCACAAAAGGGTGGTGGATTTTTATAAATGACTTTTCTGCACTTACTAAGAAAATCATGCAATTTTTGGTTTCTATTCTATTTTTCTGATGTATCATATTCATTGATTTCCACACATTAAACCAGTCTTCATTCCTGTAAGATACCAACATGGAAAGTGGCTGGGATTGTGGCCTTAATCAGCACAGGCAAAAAGAGGAACTGATTGACATCCAACCAGGGCCTCAAACTTGAGTCAAGACAAACACACACACACATACACACACACACACTACATTACAATCATAGAAAAACATTTGTACTTGGAAATTAACAGCTACAAATGCTTAGATTAAGAAAGAAGAAAACCCTGAAATAAATAGCCTAAGAGCTTAAGCCAGTGGAAAAATAAGCACACGCCAAACTTAAGCAAGTGGAAAGAAAAAAGTAGTAAAGGCTACAGCAAACACTAATGATATCTTACATGCTGGGCCATTATACACTGGCTCTAATCAGCTGGGGCTGGTACCAGACACCTAGAAACTGCTCTAGGCCCCAGAGTCCCCTGGAATTATTCACATCAACCAATTCTAGGCCTGCTTACCCTGTTCACCCATTTCTTCCTGTGGAAACCACAATAAAGGTGCTTGCCCACAGGTTGCCTGCTCTTGGCCTTCTCACTGACCCCAGTGCTTCCCCTGAATGGCCCTACATGGCATACTGTGGTCTCCCTCAGAAGCTTGTGAGTATAACTAAACATCTTTCTGGTTTCTTTCTCTTCATCTGCCTCCAGCCTTCTCACACCTCAAAGGTAATATAGTTAAAACAATTGGTGAAGCACACAGGGTGTTTTGGCCTCAGATGAAAGAGAAATATTATTAGACTTTGTCTGGCTTACTAACTAGGTTTACTGAGAGGTAGAGGCAGTCTGGAAGGCACAGCTGCCTGCTGGTATGCTTGTGCTTAAATCGCTGCCTCTGTGGATGGTTTTGTTTTGCCATCATTTCCAATCCTGAATTGTGGATCTCATAAACCGTGTTCTCTTTGAGTTTCTACAACCTAAGCATATGTCTGCCTCCTCTCTTAGTCACTGGTTCCTAAGCCTCCAGAACTGAAGGTCCCATATTGATGACTTCATACTTTAAAAGTTCCCCCAAAAGGAGAAAAGGGGCTAACAACCCTGTTGGACCTTACGATACCCCCTATTCAGCTGAGTGAGTTGTGCCAGCAAATAGCCATGAATATCTGAGTCAAATTCTAATTTCTTATTGCCTGATGTAGTGAAGCAACAGCAGACTGCCCACAGGTTGCCTGGAAGTACCAAGAGTTGCATGGAACTAGCATAGGAGCACCCCAACATGGGGTCCTTGAAAAAAAGTAGTGTGTTGTTGGGGCTGGTGATTCCTCTGCTGTTGCTTACCTAGTATCTGTTGTCTCTCCATCCATATAGTCAGTGGGCTATCATGGCACACATTCATGGAAACCAGCAATTCAAACTTTTATGAAACAGGAAAAGAAAAAGATTATCTTGTCCTTGCTCCCTATTGGAAAATGTAAAAATCTAAGTCATTTTGCTCAGGCATTACTTACTGTTGTAGCCTATCAACCACACTAAGAGCTTGTTATTGAGATCAAATGGCCCTCCTGATTTCTCTAGAAGACCTGGAGGTGACACTTACTTCTCCTAGGTTGACAGGGATGCCCTAGAATGAGAATCAGCAGCTTATGAGTAGAGTTATGGGGACTACCAGGAGTAAGTTCTAAACATCCAAAGGATAAAAACAGTTTGGGACAGACAAAATATATTTAAATTGGACACAATACTTGAATAAAATGAAGGAAATCATATTGATGACAAGTAAGCACAAGAAAATCTGTTCCATAAATCATTAGTCATTAGGGAAATTTACATTAAACCACGATGATATAACATTATAGGTAATAGATTGACTAAGGAAAAAGCCCTGACAACACTCAGTGCAGGCAAGAAAGTGGAGTCACTGAAATTCTCACACAAGTGACAGAAATATAAAATGATACAATCTTTTGTAAAGCTCTTTGTCAGTTTAATAGACTCAGGGGTCTGTCTACTCATGTCTCTCCATTTATTTAAGGTCCTCATGAAAGACTTTGATATGGTTTGGCTGTGTCCCCACCCAAATCTCACCTTGAATTGTAATAATCTCTACGTGTCAAGGGTGGGACCAGGTGGAGATAACTTAGTCATGGGGGTGGTTTCTTCCATACTGTCCTTATGGTAGTGAATACATCTTATGAGATCTGATGGTTTTATAAATGGGAATTCCCTGCACAAGTTCTCTCTTGCCTATCGCCATGTAAAATATTGGCTTTACTCCTCCTTGCTTCCACTGTGATTGTGAGGCCTCTCCAGCCACGTGGAACTGTGAGTCAATTAAACCTCTTTCTTTTAGAAATTACCCACTTTTAGCTATGTCTTTATTAGCAGCATGAGGACAGACTAATACAAACTTCTTCATTTCTGTAGGTATCTAACCTTGAAAACTGTTGGCCTAAAGTCACTCAACACTTTGGGCAATGTTGAGCGATCAAGGGAAGAAGTTAAATTTGGGTGTAGTCCAGGTTATGGATAGCATGCTTGGATTTCTCGGATTGTTATTTTTTTATTCCTGGAACTTCCTGTGGGTTAAATATCTATCTATAACTGTGGCTATAGAGATAACTTTTATGTGAATAATGTATGTGTTAGAGGTGAGGGACAATGTTAGTATGCAATAAACAGATTGAAAGACAGGATTTTGGCTACGCTTATAAGGATTAGTGTATTGAGTAATTACAGATGTCACAATGATTTAGAATGAGGACAAAAATCAATGTTAGGCAAACTACTCTGTAAACATTAAAATTCTGCTTTGATGTGATAACAATCCTTAATGAACATGTTTGTAATCAGCTTATTCAGTCATCTATAGTGAGCTAAGCTTAGCAGAGGCAACATGCAGCATGATTCACTGGGATGTGAGAAAAACACTGCATTAGTACAATTTTTATTTAACTTTAACTTAAAAGTAATGAACACATTAAGTTAGGAAGCTTGCTGGTGAAGATATGAGAACTTCACAATCCAGAGCTATTGAGAGCACCATCAGGACTCACTGACTTATCACTATTGAATTGTAGCATAGTAAAGCATACATGTGCTTTGCAAGATACAATTATGGATTCGATTATGTAGTGTTGACCCTCAGAAAGTAGAAAACTGGTTTAAATGATTCCTCTAATTGTGAAACACAAGGAATTGGCAGAGCTAATATGGGTAATGTGATATTTTTGTAAGCCTTATTAAGTTGCAAAAACAATGGCAATCAAAACACCTAATAACACATTGAGTCAAAAATTAAATTATGAAAAAACTTTATTTTACAATATAAATTCTATTTTTAGTGTTGATGATCTTGCCTTAGTTTATCTTTTGACTAGAGTTAGTATAAACATGATAGAGATTACTAGCTCTGCATCAAAGCCTAGTATTTTCCTGTAGTTTAAGTTGTTGCTGGGAATATATTATAAGCCAAGAAATAGATTTTCAAGCCCACTTTGCAAGTAGAATATTAGTAAAATTGATGTATAATCCTTTTTGGCCAGGCCTACAAAAGTATTTTCTTCCATCTATTGGGTACAGTCCAGTCAATGTCTAGAGTGACCATGAAAGTCCTACAAGAGCAGAGCTAGCACCTGATTAGTTATTTCCTCTCCTAACCCCTTTCCAAATACAGTCTGAATTCATAGGAACAATGAAGAAACTTTTATTTAGTCAGCCAATAAGATTTCAGGATTATCAATTACTTTTATATTCATTTTGCCAAATATATAGTTTGTATTAAATGATTTCATAATGACATGATAATTGGTATAAGTTTTAAAATATAAGCACATAGCACATAATAAATATGTATTTATTTTCAACTAAATTTATATAATTTCTCTAATACTTTGCAAAATTTCCCTAAACAATGATACTTGTGAAGAAACATATAGGTCGGGTAGATAGGAAACGGCAGCAAACAAAATGCCTTGTTTCTTAGATACTATTAAATGGGCAGAGAAAAATTCCAAAAGCTTGAAAGAAAAATGTTTAAAATAATGTGTAGTGTGATAGGTTCCAGAGATGGCTAAAAGAACAGATTCCTAATGTGTCTTAGCATTAGGCATTTGCTACTTTGTATTTCTGAAAAAGATACATAAGATGACTATTGTGAACCACTAAGAAAAAAATGAACCAGAAAAAACACAAGTGTAACCACAAATACTTTTTCTTTTATTAGAATAAACAAAAAGACTTAAAAAAAAACCCTTTTTTGAGAAATACGGTTTATTTACATCATCCAGAGGTGATCCCAAGCAGCAAGCATACATAAAGTACTAATGAAGAAAATTCCATAAGAAAAACCAATATTGTTTGTTTGTTTTAATAAAAATAAAGCCTTCTTTTTAACTAGGTGGAGAGTTACTTTGAAAATCTTTGTGCCAAACAGGAGTTCACTGGTTATATTTCAAAACATTCTGGAACCGGGTATTAATTTTAAGATGTAAGTGACTTTGTTATAAATTCACTGATTTTGTTTTGTTTTGAGATAAGTAGCTATCAATAGGAAGGCAAATAGAATTTTTTTTACACAATTCAAAATGATAATAATTAAAATGTATATAGTGTTACCTGTACTTCTGACACTGTTTAAAAATTTTTTAAAATTAACTTTATTCAATTAAATTTACACATAATACAGTGCATCAATGTTGGATAGTATTGGCCTTTCAAATGTTGCCTATTATAGTGGATGTGTACTGGAACTTGGTTGTGGTTTTAATTTACATTTCCCTGGCAATTAAAGATGTTAAGTATCTTTTTGTATGTTTATTTTCCATTTGTTTATTTTTTTTGCGCAGTGAAATATTTTGTAAATGTTTTACAATTAGGTAGTGTGATTCCTTAAACTTTAGTTTGTTGACCTAAAAGGAAGAGGCTGAGGCATAAAATATAATTTAAAGCATTTACTTGATCCAAAGTGAGGACAGCTTTCCAGGGGCTCACACCCGAGTATTTTTAGATAAGAGCTCTGTTCAGCCATTGTTATAAGCAAATTTCTAAAGGGCAAAATCGAGGACAAGGAGTGGGTTGATACAAAATTGTTTATCAGGAATTCTTACTGGTTTCCAGACATAACATTGATTAATGATTGACTATACATTGTTAATCTAGGGTGTGGGTTATAGTGTCTGGTATGTTATTGTTAGGGTACTTTATAGCTACTTGTGGCAAGAGCAAGCTGTTTCAAGAGATGAATGTGGAGCTGAAAAGCGAGGAAGTAGGACAGGGTTGCTGTCTCATTTTAATGCTTCTCTGGGCCTGATACTTTAAAAGAATTCACACTCTTCAGATAAAAGTTCCTTTCCGTTCTCAAGTTGTAAGAGTTCTTTATATTTTGTATCCAAGCATTTTGTCAGCTTTACATGACGCAAACATTTTTCAAAATAAGCCCCTATGTGGCTTATTCTTTCATGTTAATGGTTGACTTATAAAATTTTGATGAATTTCAGTTTATCATTGTCTTTTGGTACACACAATGCTGAACTATAGATCATAAAGTTGTTCTTCTGGGCTAGAAGTTGTATAATTTAGCTTTAAGTTTAGGTCCAGGAATCACGTTGAGTTCACTTTGTTTACGGTCTAAGAAATGCTTGAGGTTTTTTGTTCGTTTGTTTGTTTGTTGGTTTTTGTTTCCCAAATGGAAAGTTATTTCAAAATGGATCGGAGATTTAAATGTGAAATATAACACAAAAGTTGTAGAAGGAAGTGTAAGAGGAAAATGTATCACTTTCACATTGGAAATGAATTTTGAATACATTTCTAAAGCATAAGAAAAATAATTTATGAACTTGATTTTACCAACGCTTTTACCCTGTAATACATTGTAGAGGATGAAAAGATAAGTTTTGGCCTGATTGATTATATTTACAAATCTCATATCCAATAAGAACTTATATTTAGTATATATAAAGAATACTTAAGCATCAATAAGAGAGCATACAATACAATACAAAGCAACATATCTGAACAGAAACTTTATTGCATAAGTTATATGGATGCCATAGAAGCCATAAAAAGATGTTCAATATGATTTATTGCTGGTGAAATGAAAACTTAAACAGTAATGAGATAATTGAGGCTGGCAAAGTAAAGGATTCTGAAAATTTTTTTCTCCCATTAAATCAATGAGAACATTGGCAGAAATTGTCAAAATCAACTTTTTCAGAACTTTTAAAATTAACCACAGGCTGGAAAAAATTTAGAAAGGATTTATTCAAGAAAAATAGCTGAATCTAGGTAAGAACAGCAAGTTATATGGCAATTTAACATTTTATTTCCACTCCCTTTTTGTAGCTCTGTAGTAGCCTTGAAAAGCAACAGCATGAAAAACAGGAAAATCTGTTAGCCACTGATGGAGGCCGATAAGGTTTGAACACCTCAAAAACCGCATTTCCAGAAAACCGTATTTGATCTCTCAGTTCCATGGAAAACTCCACTGAGATATTGCCCTGTGCTAAGTCTCCCCCACCCCACCCCACGCAGCATTTGTAAACAAACTAACTAACTAACTAACAACAATGCCAACAACAGTGAGGAATCCTTCAACATTGTTGCTTCATGATATAGCAATAACAGTTGGAGTGAATAATGCATTGGCCAAAAACTAAAAAGGAAAAGCTATAAGTGAGATGTCCGTAGGGTCTTTGAAAAGCTCTGGCATATTTCTGGAATTAGAAGGTCACATTTGTGTGTAGTAGTGTTTGTTTCATCAGGGGTATGAAATACCAGAAAAGACTTGAGTCACCTCATTTCTAACCTGTGGCTGATCTTGAAGCTCTGCACAAGCAGTACACCAAGGTAAAAGCAGACCTGTAAACTTGCTGCGTGACTGTAGAGAGTGTGTACCAAAATGTTATGCAAAGACTCTTAGTAAAAGCTTGCAAATTTACACCAGGCATTTAAGGAAATCTCTGTTCAATCATAAACTCAGTACTAATAATTGAGTAGCAATTGCAGGAGCCATGCAAAACAAAGAAGGCAGGCTTATATAATTAGTTCAAGAAAAGTCACTAAACAAGCAAACAAAAACAGCAAAAACTCTCGGTGGAGAGGTAATCTGATCTTCAGATTATATTATTTTATTTTTCTGAGACGGGGTCTTGCTCTGTTGCCCAGGCTGAAGTGCAGTGGCATGATCTCAGCTTACTGCAGTGTCTGTCTACCAGGCTCAAATGATTCTCCCACTTTAGCTTCCTGAGTGACTGGGACTACAGGCACAGGCCACCAGCCTAGCCTATTTTTGTGTTTTTAGTGGAAATGGAGTTTCAAGGTATTGGCCAGGCTGGTCTCCAACTCCTGACCTCAGTGATCCTCTGGCCTTGGCCTTCCAAAGTGCTGGGATTACAAGCATAAGCCACCATGCCCAGCCTAATTTTTGCATTTTTAGTAGAGGCGGGGGGTTCACCATGTTGCCCAGTCTGGTCTTGAACTCCTGACCTCAAGTGATTCTCCCTCACCCTCCCAAAGTGCTAGAAATATAGGTGTGAGCCACCACACTAGCTTATATTGTCTTAAATGTTCAATGTTCAATAAAAATTATATTCATGCAAAGAAACAAAGTATGTCTCATACACAGAGGAAAATAGCAGTTAATAGAAATTGTTAATGAGATCACCCAGATGTTGGACTTAGAAAAATACGTGTAAAAGAATGATTTAAAATGTGTCTGTATTCATTTGATAAGGCAATCATAAAAAGTACCACCAACTGGGTATCTTAAACAACAGAAGTTCATTGTCACATAGTTCTGGAGATTAGAAATCTGAAATCAAGGGATTGGCAATTTCCTCTATAAGAACACAAGCCACACGTTTAAGGTATACAACTCGATCTTTTGATATGTATATACATTGTGGAATGATCACTACAGTAAAGAAATTAATACATCCATCAATTCATGTAAATAATATTTTTGATTTGCTTTGCTTAATGAGAACACTTAAGATATGCCTGTAGTGACAGTTCATAATTTTTTGTTTTCTCAATATCATTTAAAAATACAAAGTTAACATTCTCATGCCAGAAGTAGGGCTCAGTTACCCCTGACATAGTTTCTAATACTATATATAGCCCACTGAAATGACTCTGGCTGGTGTCTAGAGATAAAAAATTAAAGGCATCTCTCCCGCCAGGCAAGCTGGGCTCCTTGTTTTCCCTCTGATTTCTTTAAATAGACAGTTTAGATATTTGCCTTAAAATGACAACCTCTCAGTCACAGAAGAACCTCCTGCATTCAAGTGGTTGGTCCACCTTGGCCTCCCAAAGGACTGGGATTACAGGTGCAAGCCAAGGCCCCAGCCCTGAATATGCTTATGAAAGGTATTCATTCAACTTGTCCCAAATCATTTAGGTATGTAGAGATGTGAACCCAGGCCAATTGTGTCCTAAATCCATGTGTTTAATCTCCTTCTGAAAAACTCATGGATGCTTTGAGCTCAATGTTGCTTTATAGCCTTCCTTATTGTGTGTGATTCTGTGTATGTGTGTGTGTGGTTGGGGTGGGGATTTGGAATAGGTGAGGGTGAAGGGTGTTTAATTTTAATTTAGATGAGATTATGATTTTCTCAACTTTTTAGCAATTTATCATGGATTATTTTTACCTAAATACCTCTTTCAGTTTTACAGACGGAAATATATTCATGTAGTTTTACATCAAAATAATTATAAATATATGTAAAATAAAATACTGGAAAGAAACCTAAAAACTTGAAATAGGAAATAAAATTCATTGGATTCTTTTATTAAATTCTTATTCATAGAAATCATGATGTTCTACTTTTCAAAACACCAAATCCAGCAGTTCAATTTCTGGCCTCTAAAACTTATGCTCTAAGGTTACTTTCTAAATATATATTGAAAATAGTGTTGATTTTAGGGAGTCGTTTTTCTCCTCTACAGCAATGATTCAGTGAATAATTTCAGCAGCATATTTTCCTACTTTTATCTTCATCAGTAAAATAGAAAATCATCTTGTTCATACATTCTGCTTATAAGAGTTTCAGAAAATCTTCATGCCACAGACACCACAAATATATAGACAGATCTCTTGCCTCTTCACCTTTTTCCTCCCCATTTTCCCCTTTTTTTGTGAAAGTGACAACTTGCCTTGGACTGTACCAGCTGGTGTAACTTGTGATAATAAAACAGCATGAGCTTAGGTGTGAGAATTTATTACATTTATATCATGACTTTTTTGGCACTATAGTTAGCCTACCAGAGCCTCAGTTTTTCTTGTCTTCTTTAATTTGTAAATCGGCAAGTAATACCTGCTTTATGTGGTTTTTAGGGGCAGTAAGGAGATAGTTAGAGCACTAGGTGAGAGTCTGGCAAGTGACTGGGTTTTCTTGAAGTTTGTTCCTGTCTTCTTTCATCTCAGTTTGTCTTCTCCTATCGTAGTATAAGATGATCCATTATAGCCACTTCTTCATAACAGCTTCTCAATTAACAGTTCATTTATTTTCTTATAAAGCAAATAAGTGGTTTTATTCCATTAAAAAGGGCAATTTGTTTAGCTAACTGGTTACTAATTTATTTATGTATATAGTTGCAAACTGGAGTTACATACCAAATGCCAAATTTATGATAGTCATGCAATTAAATAACTCTACTCAGTCAGTGACATGTAGGCAATTAACTTGTGAATTCACTGAACATGTAAAAGAAAATAACATTCCAGTTAACAGCTATAGGATCATGAGAAGAAAAAGTAAAACTTGAAACATGACAGGTTATGGTAAAATAATTCAAAAAGCAAATATAGTTTTAGTTTTATAAAATTGTGTACCATGGCTTCAGCCAAGTTCACACAAAGAGTGAGAAAGTTATAAAAATGTTGATTTATTTCAGTCAAAACAAATATAAAATGAAGAGAAACATTTGTGAACAACTGAAATACTTAATATTACCTATCGAACAATAAAACATGATGTCAACAGGGGGTAACCATGAGTATTTTCTGAATAGGAACTCTCATAAATCTGAGAACCATCTGATTTATATACATTTATTTATTTTTTTAACATATATATTTTATTGCATTTTAGGTTCTGGGGCGTAAAGATTGTTCCATAGGTACATACATGGCAATGTGGTTTGCTGCCTCCATCCCCATCACCTATATCTGGCAATTCTCCCCATGTTATCCCTCCCCAACTCCCTACCCCATACTGTCCCTCCCTTAGTTATTCTATACACTTTCTTTACAGTTGATACATTTTGATTTTATGTAAATCACTGGAGATAAACCCACAACCTAGACACCTTAGGATTTTATTTTCCTTTTCTAAGTCAGAATGAGAAAGGGGATTTTAGCCGGGAGTGGAAAGGGTAAGAGAGTGTTGTTGTTTATAAGATCTTAAATAAATTTTATTACTGCTGAAAAGTGTTTACCTTGATTTTTGTGTGTGTGTGTGTGTGTGTGTGTGTGTGTGTGTGTGTGTCTGTTAATCCATAAAAGAGTGGATATCAACTTAGATTCCAAGCTACCTCCAACTACTCATTCCACCACTTACAAGCCATTTGAACTTGGCAAATTAATTTATTTGTTCGTTAGTTGAGTCAGCTGTAAAATGGAAAATGCATTTGCATCTACCCCATGAGATTGAATTATTACACAGGTAAACTACTTAAAACAACAACCATGCTATAATAATTGATATGGTTTGCCTTTGTGTTCCCAACCAAATGGATTAGCACCATCCTCCTAGTGCTGTCTCATGATAGAGTTCTCAGAAGATCTGGTTGTTTAACAGTCTGCAGATCCTACCCCACTTTTTCTCTCTCTCTCCTGCTGGTCATGTAACATATACTTGCTTCCCCTTTGCCACCCCCATGATTGTAAGTTCCCTGAAGCCTCTCCAGCCATGTCTACTTTATAGCCTGCGGAAATGCGAGCCAATTAAATCTCCTTTCTTTATAAATAACCCAGTCTCAGGGGTAATTCTTTATATCAATGTGAGAATGGACTAATACAATAATTATTCAGATATATTAACATATTGGTTTTGTGTTATTATTTCTCATGCTTCTCTGTCCTGCCCATCATCTCTTCAAATTCCTATCGAATATTTGTATTGACAACATGAACACTTTAATCATTCCATTTAACCTAGAAATCTTAGGTATATTATTCTACACACAGCCATCATTCCTGAGGATGTATATATAAGGTGGTCTATTACATAAAGAATAATTAATCAATTGTCAGTTGGAAAGTGAATAGATATGTTGTTATCAATTCATATTGTGAAATTAAAAAAAATAAATGACCACATTTCTGTATTGACTCAGAAATGTCTGATATACTGCAATAACAAATAATTCCTAAATCTTCATTACTTAAAAATAACAATGCTTCTGATGCATGTCACACAGAGTGTCTGTCATCATCTCAAATGTTGCCTCTTTCTGTACAAAAGGAAACAGAAAATATAGAGAAGTAGCCATTTGTCTCATCTTTGGAGAGGTAATGAGTAAATTAACCCACATTTTATTGGTAAGAAGAAATCACATGGACATACATATTTTCCAGTAGATGAAGTTCAATCATATCATAAAGTAGAGGAGAGAGAGCCAGAATATATGTGAAAATGCTAATGAATACCACCATTTATATTCCAAATGATCCTGAGGAATGAATATTAGAAATCTAAGTCAATTATTAGTTAGTATCCTGTCACCTAATAAAATTAGTTTGTGACTTTTTATGTTGCCATTAACATGAATAAAAATGCAAAGACAATTATTGTTGTTTCTTTATACTTTTTTCCTATTGTATCTCTACTGTATGGAACATATCTTTAAGAGAATAAAAGAGGAGAATAATAACAAGCAACAAAATTTGAATCAGTAGTAAAATGTCTCCCATGAAAGAAAAGCCCAGGACAGCATTACTACAGGATTCTACAAAACATTTAAAGTATTAATATCAATTATTCTCAAATTATTCCAAAAAACTGAAGATGAGGGGATTTTTCTAAACTTATTATACAAAGCCAGAATCACCCTGATATCAAAAACAGATAAAGACACAAGAAAAAAAAGAAAGAAAACTGTGAAGACAGATGCAAAAATCTTGAAAAACCTACTAGCAAACTGAATTCAATAGCACATAAAAAGGATTGCTCACCATGATCAAATGGAATTTATCCCAGGGATGCAAGAAGGGTTCAACATATGCAAATTTATGAATGTGATATATCAGAACAAAAGAAGGAAGAACAAAATAGATATGATCACTCAATAGATGCAGAAAAAGTATTTCATAAAATTCAATATGTCTTCATAAAAACTTTCAACAGAGTAGGTATAGAAGGAATTTAGCTCAGTATACTAAGGCCATGTATGACATACCCACAGCTCACATCACACTGAATTGGGAATAGCTGAAACCTTTCTCTCTAAGATCTGCAAAAAGAAAAGAAAACGTATTTTCACTACTTTTATTTAACATGGTACTGGAAACCCTAAGCAGAGCAATCAGGCAAGGAAAAAAAAAAGGGTTTCAAAATTGGAAAGGAACATGTCAAATTGTCCTTGTTTGCAAACAACATGAACACACACACACACACACACACACACACACACACACACACACAAAGACTCCAGCAAAACACTCTTAGAACCAGTAAACGAATTGAGTAAAGTTGTAGGATATAAAATAAACAACAAAAATCAGTAGTGTTTACCTCCACTAAGAGTGAGTTTCCCAAAAAAGAAACCGAGAAGGCAATCCCTTTTACAATAGCTACAATAAAATATCTAGAAATAAACTTAACCTAGATGTAGAAAGATTTCTACAATGATCACATGGAAAGATTGATGAAAGAAATTGAAGATGACACAAAAAAGTGGAAGATACTCATGTTCATAGATTAATGAATATTGTTCAAATTTTCATACTACCCAAGTTATCTATAGATTCAATGTCACTGCCATGCAAGTAGATATATAGATGCATAGGGTGGAATAGCAAGCCCAGATATAAACCCACACATCTACAGCCAACAGATATGTAACAAAAATTCACATACACACAATGGGGAAAGAACAGCTTTGTAATTAAATAGTGCTGAAGAAACTGGATGTCCACATGCAGAAAAATGAAACGAGTCTTATCACTCATCATTTACACAAATTAACTAAAAATTGATTAAATACTTACATTTAAGATTTAAAACTGTGAACCACTAGAAAAAACATAGGAAACAAAGGGGAAAAGCTTTATGACATTAGTCTAGGTGAGAGATTTTCGGATAAAACCTCAAGAGCACAGTCAACAAAAACCAATATGGACAAACAGGATTACATCAAACTAGAAAACTTAACAGCAAAAAGCCAACCTACAAAATGAGACAATATATTTGCAAACTATAAATCTAATAAAAGATTTATGTCCAAAATATATAAGGTACTCTAACAACTCAACAACAAAAGTACAAATAATCCAATTTAAAAATGAACAAAAGAAGACCTAAGTAGACATTTCTCAAAAGAAGACATACAAATGGTCAATTATAATTATATGTAAGTAAATGTTCAACATCACTTATCATCAGAGAAATACAAATCAAAACTACAATGAGATATCATCTCCAGTTAGAATGACTGCTATCAAAAAATCAAAAAATAACGAGTGTTGGTGAGGGTGTTGAGAAAGGGAGCCCTTATATACTGCTGGTAGTAATATAAATTAGTACAGCCAATTATATGGAGATTCCTCAGAAAATTAAAATAGAATTACCAAATGATCTAGGAATCTCATTAGTGGATATATATACAAAGGAAATGAAATTAGTGTGTTCACAAAATACTTGCATTCCCATATTCATTGCATTATTATTCATAAGAGACAAATATGAAATAAATCTCAATGTTCATCAATGAATGAATGGTTAAGGAAAATGTGGTATTATACCCAGTGGAATACCATTCAGCCATAAAAATAATGAAATCCTGTCATTGGTAGCAACATGAATGAACATGAAAGGTATTATGTTAAGTGAAATAATCCAGGCACAGAAAAACAAATATTGCATAATCTCACACACATATGGAATCTGAAACGTTATTCTCGTAGAAATAGAGAGTAGAATAATTGTTCCAGAGGATGGGGAGTGTGGTGGGGGCATCTGGGGAGAGACTGGTAAATAGGGACAAAGCTACAGTTAGATAAGAAGAATAAATTCTAGTTATATCACATAGTAAATGACTAGAGTTAACAACATACTTCAAAATAGCTGGAAGAAAGGTTTTTGAATGTTTTCATCGCAAAGAAATGATAAATGTTTAAGGAGATGAATTTGCTAAATATCCCTTTTTGATCATTACATATTATATACATGTATTGAAGCATTACACTGTACCCTATGAATATGTACAATTATTTTGTGTGAATCATTAAAAAAGAATCAAAGTGAAGTTTAAATGAAAACTTAAAAATGTTTACTGTATGGCCTGGGTTTACATTAATTTGAAGAACATTACATGGACTTATATACAATATAGATTGGATCAAACAGAAATAGGGTTTGAGTGGGCCTTAAGTTTTGAGAGTCTCTGCACTTACCCTGACCACTTTGGCACCAAGTTGTTGTACCCAATTTTTGGTAATGTCCTTCAAATTCAGTTAATTCTTAGAATTATCTAAATTTGATGTTAGAGTCCCTGCTTTATAAAAAATAATAGGACTAGTTGAGACTGACTATGGAATGAGAATTGCATATCTGCTTGTGTATATTAGAGTTAAACATATTCTCTATATGGATTGCATGGTATGCATTTATACTTATAGCTAAAGAAATCCACACCAAATACAGTGAGGGCAAAAGTTACTTCTACTGGTGGTCTAAAACATGGAAATGCTTCAAACTAACAATTTCACTTAAATGGAGTTGAAATAGATAAAAAGGCAATGTGGGCATGTAATTGAATGGGATTAACCCCAGGCTGTGGAGAAAGCAAATTGCTGGGAGCAGTATATTGAATTCTCAAAACAGTGAAGTGGGATCATGGCAGGAGATGGGTTTGTATGAAAGGCTAAATAATAGAAGCAATTTAAATACCACAATCAGTTTAATGTTTGTACTTCTTTGCTTATGAAATAAATATAAAATTTTCCATAACCACATTATCACCATTCTTTATAAGATGTTTTGTTTCATTTTTCTGTACAGATTTTTATGACATTAAGAATTTTAAAGAAAACATTCTTATTGGTACACTTTTAAAGTTCTATTTTCATTCACTCATTTATTCATTCAACAAAATACTCAGTGCAGATTTTTAATTAAAAAAAATAGAGTTCTGAGTACAAGATACAAGATGGCCAAATAGGAACAGCTCTCGAGTGCAGTTCCCAGCAAGAACGCAGAGGGTGAGTGATCACCTCATTTCCAAATGAGTTTTTACGGCTAGCAGACCAGGAGATTCCCTAGGCAGGAAAGCACCAAGAGTCTCCAGCACATCTCTGCACAAAAACTCACACAAATCTGGGTGGTCATTTCAACTGACACCTGGAATGCCCGGGAGACAGAGTTGCCCATTCAACTGAAAAAAAGGGGGCTGAAACAGGGAGCCTAGTAATCTGGCTCAGCAGATTCCACCCCAACAAATACCTGCAATCTGAAACGCTCTGGATTGAGAGTTTCAATGCAAGCACAGCTGGACCCAGGATGATTCAGCTCTGTTGGGTGTCTGCCATTACTGAGGCGGTCCACCACTACTGAGGCAGTCCACCATTACAAAGGCAGTCTGCCATTACCGAGGCAATCAGCATAACCAAGGCAGTCTGCCATTACAGAGACAGTCCACCATTACTGAGGCAGACCGCCATTACTGATGCAGTTCTAACTATACCTCTATAAACAAAACTGCAAGGAAGTTCACATAGCAGCTGGGCAGAGCCTATGGCAGCTCAGCAATGCCTCTGTTGGATGACTGTGACTAGACTACCTCCTCACT
Organism: Callithrix jacchus; assembly: GCF_049354715.1. Lineage (NCBI taxonomy): Eukaryota > Metazoa > Chordata > Mammalia > Primates > Cebidae > Callithrix > Callithrix jacchus. The sequence goes on along the minus strand of NC_133513.1, from coordinate 49,237,592 downwards.
GGGCAGGGCATCTCTGAAATAAAGGCAGCAGCAGGTCAGGAACTTATAAATAAAGCCCCACCTTCCCAGGACAGAGCACCTGGGAAAAAAAGGCGGTTATAATTTCCACAGCAGCAGACATAAAAGTACCTGCCCAGCAGCTCTGAATGGAGCAACAGAGCTCACAGCTTAGCACTTAAGCACCTATAAGGAACAGACTGTATCCTCAAGCCACTGCTCAATCCCCATATACCCAAAGAGACACCTCATAAAGCAGAGCTCAGGCTGACATCTGGTGGGTATCCTTCTGGGACAAAGATAACAGAAGAAGGAACTGGCAGTAACCCTTACTGTTCTGCAGCTGCCACAGATGATCCCCAGGCAAGCGAAGCCTGAAGTGGACCTCTAGCAGTCCTACAGCAGAGGGGCCTGACTATTAGAAGGTAAACTAAAAAACCGAATAAAATGACTTCATCATCAATAAAAAGTCCACTCAGAGATGTCACCAACTGCAAAGACCACAGGTAGATACATACACAAAGATGGGAATGAATCAGCACAAAAAGGAAGAAAATACCCCAAATCAGAAGGCCTCTTCTCCTCCAAGCGATCACAACTCCTCACCAGCAAGGGAATAAGGCTGGATGGAGAATGAGTCTGATGAATTGACAAAAACAGGTTTCAGAAAGTAGGTAATAACAAACTACTCTGAGCTAAAAGAACATGTTCTAACCCAATGAAAAGAAACTAGGAACCCTGAAAAAAGGTTTGATGAAATGCTAATGAGAATAAACAGCTTAGAGAAAATATAAATGAATTGATGGAGCTGAAAAACACATTGACAGAATATTGCAAAGCATACACAAGTTTCAATAGCTGAATCGACCAAGCAGAATAAAGGATATCAGAGACTGAAGATCAACTCAATGAAAAAAAATGAGAAGGCAAGATTAGAGAAAAAAGAGTGAAAAAAAATGAACAGACCTCCAAGAAATATGGGATTATGTGAAAAGACCTAATCTACATTTGATAGGTGTACCTGGATGTGACAGAGAGAATGAATCCAAGCTGGAAAACACTCTTCAGGATATTGTCCAGGAGATCTTCCACAACCTAGCAAGGCAGGCCAATATTCAAGTCCAGAAAATACAGAGAATACCACAAAGATATTCCTCAAGTAGAGCAACCCCAAGGCACATAATCATCAGATTTACCAGAGTCAAAATGAAGGAAAAAGTGCTAAGGGCAGCCAGAGAGAAAGGTCGGGTTACCCACGAAGGGAAGCCCATCAGACTCACAGTAGATCTCTTGGCAGAAACCCCACAAGCCAGAAGAGAGTGGGGGCCAATATTCAAAATCCTTAAAGAAAAGAACTTTCACCCTAGAATTTCACATCCAGCCAAACTAAGCGTCATAAACAAAGGAGAAATAAAATCCTTTATGAACAAGCAATTGCTCAGAGATTTCATCACCACTAGGCCTGCCTTACAAGAGCTCCTGAAAGAAGCACTAAACATAGAAAGAAAGAACCAGTATCAGCCACTACAGAAACATAGCAAATGGTAAAGAGCATTGACACAATGAAAAACCTGCTTCAACTAATGGGCAAAACAACTAGCTAGCATCAAAATGGCCAGATCGAATTGACACACAACAATATTAACCTTAAATGTAAATGGAATAAATGGCACAATCAAAAGACACAGACTGGCAAACTGGATAAAAAGTCAAAATCCATCAGTGTGCTGTACCCAGGGAACCCATCTTATGTGCAATGATACACAGAGGCTCAAAATAAAGGGATGGAGAATTTTTTTTCTTTTAAGGAGAGAAGGAAAGAAAGATAAAAAAAGGAGTGAAGGAGAGGAAGAAAGAGGAAGAAAAAGAGGGAGAGAGAACTGGAATGTTGCTTTATTCTAAAAATGGGTATTGAAAACCTCTTTTATGCCAATAATCATGCTTAATAATGGCCGATCAATATTTCATTTAAACCTATGAGTAGGTGTGATGTGGTACTGACAAGAATGTATATTTTGTGTATTTAAAGTGGAGTGCTCTATAAATGTTTATTAAGTTTACTTGTTCCGGATCTGAGTTCAAGTCCTGGATATCCTTATTAATTTTCTGTCTTGTTGATCTGTCTAATATTGGTGTTGAAGTCTCCCACTATTATTGTGTGGGAGTCTAGGGAGTCTAAGTCTCTTTATAGGTTTTATGTATCTGGGTGTTAGGATCGTTAGCTCTTCTTGTTGCATTGATCCTCCTACTACTATATCTTTGTTGCTTTAAAATCTATTTTATCAGAGGTGAGAATTGCAACTCCTGCTTTTTATTTATTTATTTATTTTTGCTCTCCATTTGGTTGGTAAATCTTTCTCCATCCCTTTGTTTTGAGTCTTTGTATATCCTTGCATATGAAATGGGTCTGAATGTAGCATATCGTTGGGTTTTGGTTGCATCTTTTGACTGGGGGATTTAGTCTATTTAAATTTAGGATTACTGCCATTTGATGTTAACTGGCTGTTTTGTCCATTCGTTGATGTAAATTCTTCATTATGTTAATGCTCTTTACTTTTTGGTATATTTTTAGAAAGGCTAATACTGGTTGTTCCTTTCTATGTGTAATGCTTCTTTCAGAAGCTCTTATAAAGCAGGCCTAGTGGTAATAAAATCTCTGAGTACTTGCTTGTTCATAAAAAATTTTATTTTTCCTTCAGTTGTGAAGCTTAGTTTGTTTTTGGCTGGCTATGAAATTCTGGGCTGAAAGTTCTTTTCTTTAAGGATGTTGAATATTGGCCTCCACTCTCTTCTGGCTTGTAGGGTTTCTGCTGAGAGATCTGCTGTAAGTCTGATAGACTTCCCTTTGTGGGTAACCCGACCTTTCTCCCTGGCTGCCCTTAGTATTTTCTCCTTTATTTCAACCCTGGTGAATCTAATGATTATGTGCCTTGGGGTTGCTCTTCTTGAGGAATGTCTTTGTGGTGTTCTCTGTATTACCTGGAATTGGATATTGCTCTGCTTTGCTAGGTTGGGAAAGTTTTCCTGAATAATATTCTGAAGAGTATTTTCCAACTTGGATTCATTCTCTTTGTTGTATTCAGGTACACCTATCAAACATAAATTAGGTCTTTTCACACAGTGCCATATTTCTTGGAGACTTTGCTCATTCCTTTTTATCCTTTTTTCTCTATTCTTGTCTTCTCATTTTATTTCATTAAGTTGGACTTCGACCTCTGATATCCTTTCTTCTGCTTGATCAATTCGGCTGTTAAAACTTGAACATATTTTGCAAAGTTCTCATGTTGTGTTTTTCAACTCTGTTAATTCATATATATTCCTCTCTATATTGTCTATTCTTGTTAGCATTTCGTCAAACCTTCTTTCAAAGTTCTTAGTTTCTTTGAAAACTAAGAGGAAGTTACCAAGAAAATAGAGAACAATAAATAAATAAATAAATAAATAAAAAACATGATTTGCAATCTTAGTCTCTGATAACATAGACGTCAAACTGAAAAAGATCAAAAGAGACTAAGAAGGGCATTAAATAATGGTAAATGGATCAATGCAAGAAGAAGAGCTAATGATCCTAAATATATATGATCCCAATACAGGAGCACCCAGATACATAAAGCAAGTTCTTAATGACATACAAAGAGACTTAGACTCCCACACAATAATAGTGGGAGAATCCCACACAATAATAATGGGAGACTTTAACACTCTACTCTCAATATTAGACAGAGCAACAACACAGAAAACTAACAACGTTATCCAGGACTTGAACTCAGATCTGGACCAAGCAAACCTAATAGCCATTTACAGAACTCTCCACCCCAAATTCACAGAATATACATTCTTCTCAGCACCACATCACACTTACCCTAAAATTGACCACATAATTGGAAGTAAATCACTCCTCAGCAAATGCAAAAGAATGGAAATCATAACAAACAGACTCTCAGACCACAGTGCAATCAAATTAGGACTCAGGATTAAGAAATTAACTCAGAATCGCACAACTTCATAGATACTGAACAACAGGCTCATGAATGTCAACTGGATAAACAATGAAATGAAGGCAGAAATAAAGATGTTCTTTGAAATCAATGAGAACAAAGACAGAACATACCAGAATCTCTGGGACACATTTAAAGCAGTGTCTAGAGGAAAATTGGTAGCAATAAATACCCACATGAGAAGCAAGGAAAAATCTAAAATCGACACCCTATCATGCAAATTCAAAGAGCTAGAGGAGCAAGATCAAAAAAATACAAAAGCCAGCAGATGACAAGAAATAACAAAGATCAGAGCAGAAGTGAAGGAGATAGAGACACAAAAAAAAACCTTTGAAAAATCAATAAATCCAGGAGCTGGTTCTTTTTGAAAAGATCAACAAAAAAGACAGACAACTAGCCAGATTAATAAACAAGAAAAGAGAGAAGAATCAAATAGATGTAATAAAAAATGTTAAAGGGGATATCATCACAGATTCCACAGAAATACAAAATACCATCAGAGATTACGGCAAACAACTGTATGCACATAAACCAGTAAACCTGGAAGAAATGGATGAATTCCTGGATTCTTGCACCCTCCCAACCCCAAACCAGGAAGAAGTCAAACCCTGAATAGACCAATAACAATGGCTGAAGTTAAGGCCTACCAACCAAAAAAAGCCCAGGTCCAGATGGGTTCACAGCCAAATTCTACCAGATGTACAAAGAGGAGCTGGTACAACTCCTTCTGAAACTATTGCAAGCAATCCAAAAAGAAGGAATCCTTCCCAAATCATTTTACGAGATGAACATCATATTGGTACCAAAACCCGGTAGAGACTCAACAAGAAAAGAAAACTTCAGGCCAATATCCATGATAACATAGATGCAAAAATCCTCAGTAAAATACTGCCAAACCTAATGCAACAGCACATCAGAAAGCTTATCCATCATGATCAAGTAGGCTTCATTCCAGGGATGCAAAGCTGGTTCAACATACACAAGTATGTAACCATAATCCACCACATAAACAGAACCAAAGACAAAAACCACATGATTATCTCAACAGATGCAGAGAAGTCCTTCAACAGCCCTTTATGCTAAAAATTGTCAATAAACTAGGTAGCAACAGAACGTATCTCAAAATAATGAAAACTCTTTATGACAAACCCAAAGCCAATATCATACTGAATGGGCAAAAACAGGAAGCATTCCTTTTGAAATCTGGCACTAGACAAGGATGCCCTCTTTCACCACTCCTATTCAATATAGTATTGGAATTTCTAGCCAGAGCAATCAGACAAGAAAAAGAAATAAAAGGAGATTCAATTAGGAAAGGAGGAAGTCAAATTTTCTCTATTTGCAGACCACATGATTGTATATTTAGAAGACCCCATTGTCTCAGCCCAAAATCTCCTGAAACTGATAAGCAAATTCAGTAAAGTCTCAGGATACAAAATCAATGTCCAGAAATCACAAAAATTACTATACACCAATAACAGACTTAAAGAGAGCCAAATCAAGAACAAACTGCCATTCACAATTGCTACAAAGTGAATAAAATATCTAGGAATACAACTTACAAGGAACGTAAGGGACTTCTTCAAGGACAACTATGAACCACTGCTCAAGGAAATAAGAGAGGATACAAACAGATGGAAAAACATTCAATGCTCATGGTTAGGAAGAATCAATATTGTGAAAATGGCATATTGCCCAATGTAATTTATAGATTCAATGCTATCCCCATCAAGCTACCTATGACCCTCTTCGCAGAACTGGAAAAAAACAACTTAAACTTCATATGGAACCAAAAGAGAGCCCACATAGCCAAGACAATCCTAAGCAAAAAGAACAAAGTTGGAGGCATCGTGCTACCTGACTTCAAGCTATACTACAAGGATACAGTAATCAAAACAGCAAGGTACTGGTACCAAAACAGAGATATAGACCAATGGAATGGAACAGAGGCCTTGGTGGCAACACCACACATGTACAACAATCTGATCTTAGACAAGCCTGACAGAAACAAGCAATAGGGAAAGGACTCCCTGTTTAATAAATGGTGTTGGGAAAATTGGCTAGCCATGTGCAGAAAGCAGAAACTGGACCCCTTCCTGACATCTGACACTAAAATTGACTCCAGATGGATTAAAGACTTAAACATAAGACCTAACACCATAAAACCCCTAGAAGAAAACCTGGGCAAAACCATTCAGGACATAGGCATAGGCCAGGACTTCATGACTAAAACACCAAAGGCATTGTCAACAAAAGCCAAAATAGACAAATGGGATCTAACTAAACTCCAGAGCTTCTGCATAGCAAAGAAACAATCATTAGAGTGAACCAGCAACCATCAGAATGGGAAAAAATTTTTGCAATCTACTCATCTGACAGAGGGCTAATATCCAGAATCTACAAAGAACTAAAACGGATTTACAAGAAAAAACAAACAACCTCATTCCAAAGTCAGTGAAGGATATGAACAGACACTTTTCAAAAGAAGACATATAAGAGGCCAAAAAACATGAAAAAATGCTCATCGTCACTGGTCATTAGAGAAATGCAAATCAAAACCACACTGCGACAGCATGTCACACCAGTTAGAATGGCGATCATTAAAAACTCTGAAGATAACAGAGGCTGGAGAGGATGTGGAGAAATAGGAACACTTTAACACAGTTGTTAGGAGTGTAAATTAGTTCAACCAATGTGGAAGATCATGTGGCCATTCCTCAAGGATCTAGAAATAGAAAATCCATTTGACCCAGCAATCCCATTACTGGGTATATATCCAATGGATTATAAATAATTCTATTATAAAGACACATGCACACTTATGTCCTTTGCTGCACTATTTACAATAGCAAAGACCTGGAACCAACCCAAATGCCCATTGATGATAGACTGGACAAAGAAAATGTGTCACATATACACCATGGAATACTATGCAGCCATAAAAATCGATGAGTTAGTGTCCATGTAGGGACATGGATGAATCTGGAAACCATCATTCTCAGCAAACAGATACAAGAACAGAAAATCAAACACTGCATGTTCTCACTCATAGTTGAGTGTTGAACAATGAGAACACATGGACACCGGGAGGGGAGCATCACACACTGGGGTCTGTTGGGGGGGACTAGGGGAGGGACAGTGAGGGGTAGGAAGTTTGGGAAGGGATAACATGGGGAGAATGCCAGATATAGGTGATGGGGATGGAGGCAGCAAACCACATAGCCATGTATGTACCTATGCAACAATCCTGCATATTCTGCACATGTACCCCAGAACCTAAAGTGCAATAAAATATATTTTTAAAAAATAGAGTTCCATTCTTTTTAGTTTCATGGTGTTATTTATCTCTACTTATTATATATATATATACTATATATAATATGTATATGTATATTATGTATATATACACATAAAATATATATTATGTAATATATATATATGTAATCTATCTCCACAAAAATATTTCAAGCTAAAATTTACCATGACATTTCTGATTTTTTAATATCAAATTTTGAGTAGGTAGTCATAACTACAAAGTCCTGGAATCCACTTATGTTGGATCTCATGCAGTACCTTACAAAATAATGTAAAAAATGGTGTCAATTTTTTCCTAGGATAATTTTTGTATTTCTATACTATTATGCTTGAAAAAATATATATCACCTCACTGATTCCTTGTAGATGGTGTTCTGGGCTGACTTATTTCACTTCAAACTCATATTTCAAACTCTTAATCTCCAGAACTTCAGAATGTCATGGTGTTTGGAGTCTTAAAAGAGGTAATGAAGGTTATATAGAGTCATGTGGGCTGCCTTAGTCAAATCTGACCAGTGTCCTCATAAGAAGAGGGGATTTGGACACACAAGAAGAGACACCAGGGACACATGGATGTGGACAAAAGACCATGAGAGGGCACATCAAGGAGTCGGGTGTCTACAAGCCAAGGAGGGAGGCCTCACAGGAAGCCTTAATCTTCAGAACTGTGAGAAAATACATTGGGTTTTCTCAATGGGTTGAGGCGAGGTTGTTTAAGCCACTCAGTTTGTGGTATTTTCTCAGTGCAACTCTAGTAACTGACTACTGATGAGTATGTAAAGACTTTTAGCCAAAACAAACAAACATATAGCACAAAGCACTACTTTCTTATTATGTAATCAATTAAGTTCAATAAAGAGTAAGACAAAGTTAGATTTTCTACAATGAACATGAGCTTGTTCCACATAACAAATTATACATTTGAAGGGACCAGGAAAGGAATATATTGGTGAGCACAAGGAAAACGAAAATTAGGACAGGTCAAAACCAGAAACGCCACAACATTAACCAGAAAATCTTGGGAAACATGAAAAGAAAGGGGTTGCTCAGGGCAAGCTTTCCATTATACTGGAATTTTGGACTATATTTAAGGGCAAAACATAGGTTTGTGGGTTTTTTGGTTTGTTTGTCCTAAAGACGTATTAAGGAACTCTTACTTTTGGAAATAAAATGGCTGCAATGGGAGTGACAACAAAAGCTCATTTTAAGAATACTAAAACATTGCTAAAATATTCAACTTATTTTGCTATTGTTCAGTGAAGTGTTTCAAACTTGCCTACTGAGCGCTTCATGTTCAATCCCTAATGCAAATAGATTCAGTTCCAATTCATTTCATCCCCATGCTTTACTTATTTGTATCCTACTGAGTGATTTTTGATGCCAGATATTCTCTTCTTCTCCTACATTTTATATTTTATCTGTTCAATTTCCCACTGAGGAGTTTGCTAGATATCCTGTCTAGCAATAAGTTACATTTAAATAAGTATCATATTTTTGGAATTCTAATGGTCAGTGACCACTCAGCTGAAAAGATAAAAAATTCTCCTTAAAACATGCATAAAGGAGTTATAAAAGTGGCAGATTAATTCTGACCTTTTAATAGGATTGATTACATTATTTTTTAAAATATCCCTTTAAATCTCTGAATGTTGATTGCTACTCATAAGAGAAAGTTGTGTTCTTCATGAGCACTACCAGATACCTACTAGTGATTAATACTGGATTCTCATTATTGATACACAAAGGAATAAATTTTAAAATTTATTTGAAAATCTAATTAATGGAGGCTTTATTAAATATAGGAATTAAACTGAGAAAATCCTCTTTTATTCACTCATATCAAAAGTGGTAGGTATCTGAGTGCTGGCCTAGTGGTTTTGCATTTCTCTGTGCTTTCTGTTAGACTACATTGTAAGAAAGCTTTAAGGAACAACCTATTGCTTGGTTGGAAATCTTTAGACAACAGCAGAAAAGCAAAGCAATGTATTTAAAGAAGAAAAAGATGAAATTAGGTTGTGTACTTTTGAGGGAATATTAGTAGAGAGGATACATTTTTTTTTTTGTTACCTGGGAGGCAGTGCTTTTTTCATTAAACTTACACCCATAATAAAAATCCATCTTTTACTATTACGATTATAATATGTATTTCCTAGGCATCAACAAACTAGAGCTATGAATAAATAGGATCACAGCCTTAAATAGTGTCACTCTAGTTCTGCTTCCCTTCACTTTGTAGGACTTTTACTATCCCTTTAAATGACACCTTCAAAATCTTTCTCTCTACAATTATTGCTCAAAATATGCCGTCACATTTTAATTTATTTTATATTTAAGAAAGAAATTTCTTATTCAGTAGGCAGGAGAGTGCATTTTAAAGACATTGTAGTTAATAGCATGTGACAGTTTATGTGGATGACCAAGGGAGGTCAATGATTCAATAGGATGAGACGATTGATTTTGTAGACAAGGCTATCAAAAAATGGCTTCGAAAAAATCCGTGGAGAAAGAGATTAAGATTAGAGAACAAGTATTTTACTATTGGATATGAGTGACAGGAAACAATTAGAAATACATCGGTATATATTCTGATAGGTAGATGTGGTTTTAGATACTAATGGAAATTATCTTCTAATTGTTTAAATTTTCCTTCAAGGAAACCAGAAGCATGTTCTTTAGAGATGAGAGACCATGGCAAAGAAAATGATATAAGGTTGAGGAGAGAGGAAAAAATGCAAAGTAGTCAAGTGTGGGGGTTGAATCGATTAAGTTGAGATCTGATTATCCAGTGCCATGAAGGGTCCACATAAAAAATTTTGAGTCCATTCAGCATGGTGACATGTTTTAGTCTAGAACCAGTCAGTTGCAAGACAACAGGCATAATGCAGATGGAAGTGTGGAGCTTTGTTAAGTGGGTATGACAAAGAGAGTCAGAAGATTCGAGGATGTTTACATGGGAGGGAATCACCAGGCAATAAAAGCTAGAAAAAGGAAAGAGAGGATGTGAGAAAGAAGAAGGCAGTGAAAAGGTGATAAATCAACAAGAAGAGGTGATTAGTTTATGAAAATGTCACCTTTACTGGCAATGACATAGTCTAAGAAGATATGACTGTGGGAGTGACTGGTGAGGCCAGAGTGTCATGATTGCTGGAGAGGCCAGGTTGTAAGAATTGTCTATATGTTTTCTCAATGTGAACACTATTCACATTTTGGGCTGGGTAGTCATTTGTTGTGGGATTTCGTCCTGTGCATTGAAGAATGTTTAGTAGAGTCCCTAACCTCTACTGACTAGATGTTAATAGCACCAAAACTCATGCCTCAGTTGTGACATTTTAAAATGTCTCTAGACATGGCCAAATGTCTCTAGGAGGCAACTCATTCCCAGTAAAGAACACCATTAGACATACATGCATATCGCCCAAACATGAAAATTGGAATGAAAATCACTAAGAATGAAGATAGGACTAATGTCACAGAGTGACAGTGAGTCAGAATCCAAAACTAAAAATGAAGATGGTACAGTTGGATAACACGAAATTTAAATCAGGAATGTTGAGAATGGTGAATGAAAAGAGAGAGAGTGGTCTGGATGTGTGGAAATGAAACCCTCAGTTCAGGCCTAGAGATAAGACACTGAGAGAGAAAAGAGCAATTGCTCAAGACACTCCCAAAGAAAGGGCTGTTAGTGGATCTATATACACAGAGGAGAGTCAGATTTAGTAAGAGAAGGAAAAAAAACAATACATGCAGAGACCAGGTGAAGGCTATGGAAGATTTTACTGAAGAAGAAAATAGAGTATCAGGGATGAGCAGTATGAGGGTTCAATTGGGGATGAGGCACAGAAAATAAAATAATATGTAGAGAGGTTTATGAGAATTAGAGCTCTAGAAGAGGAGGAAAGTGACCTGGAAGATTTTATAGCCAAGGTATGCAAGGATTTCTTTCAGATAAATTAACCACTAGTTTAAAGAGAATGTTTTGTCTTTGTTAATGGTTCTTCTCTCTCTCTCCCTGTAACTAAAGGATCTCCTGTATCAAGTGCTGCTGAATGGTCTTGTACCAAATATATATTTAACAGTTGAATTGCCATGTGAAACAGAAAAAGGACATGTCCTCTGTTGACTTGACAGGGTGGGGGAATTCAAATTCCTTTGCAGCAGTTAAATTGGAAGGGAGTGTGTGTGTGTGTGTGTGTGTGTGTGTGTCTAGAGACCAAATTGAAATTGTGTAAGGATGAAAGACACTAAATTAAAGATAGGACTGAAATGAAAGGGGATGGAAAAGTATAAGATTCATTATGGGATAAGTAAAACAGGACAGAACATTAAGTAACTTGTTAGATATTTGCTCATATATGAACAGTAAATCTATGCTAAAGGATTTTAGTAATACATGAATATATTCTTTCTTAAAGAGTGGTAAATACATTTGAAGAATAAGCAAATCAACTCAAGGCAATGCTACAATGAACCCGGGTGCCTCATGTGTCCTATTTGCATAGAAACTATAAATAATACAGTTCTTTTCCAATTTATTTATTTGTAGGAATATGTTTCCAGAAATACATGATTGAAAAGTTACAGTTTGACAAAATGACTTATAGTTTATGTAAAAGAGAAATAGGCTAAAATTTTTGAGGAAAAATAAAAGTAGTGAGTACTATTCTTTCAGATATTAAACTATTAAGACATATATGTAGAAGAGCTAAATCACTGTGGTTTAGTAGGCCAGTTGAGTGGGTTTTCTAAAAATAAATCACAGACTATCCCAAAGATAAAAAACAATGGGATTTGGTATAAGGATAGACATAGAGATCAGAAAAATATAATTGACATAAAATCAATGCAACGGAATGGTATTTACTCAGACAAACCTTTATATTTGTAGTTAATTGATTTTTGGCAAAGGTGCCAAGAAAACTGAATGCAGAAAGAAGAGTCTTTTCAGCCAATAATCCTGAGACATCTAGATAATCACAAGAATAAAAATATACCCTTTTTTATGCCATATCCAGGAATTAACTCAAAATAGATCAGAGATATAAATGTAAGAGCTAAACCTAAAAAGCTCTTATAATAAAACATAGGAGTACATTTTCATGACCAATTTTTAATGGTTCTTTAGATATGACATAAAATTTATAAGCAACAAAAGAAAAATAGGTAAACTGGATTGTATCAAAATTAAAAACTTTTGTGCTTCAAAGGACACCAACAAGGGAGTGAAAAGAAAGCACACAGAATAGGAGAAAATATTTGCAAATCATACATCTGATAAAGGACTAGTATTTAGATAACGAATAACTAGATAATACAAGACAAATATTCTATTAAAAAGAGGAAAGTATCTAAATATCAAAAGAAAATAGACAAATGAACAGTAAGTGCATAAATGATGCTCAACATCATTAGTCATTAGCAAATGAAAATCAAAAACAGGAGCTACCACTTCACACTCATTAGGAAGGCTGCAGTGGGAAAAAAATGAGAGAGAGACAATAGCAAGTATTGGTGAGAATGTAAATATGTTGCAACTCTCATTAATTGTTGGTTGAAATACACTGGGGCAGCCTGTTTGGAAAATAGTTCAGCTCCTTAAAATAAACATAGAGCAATTCCACTCTTATGGATACACACAGAGAAATGAAAGCATGTGTACACAAAAACTTGAACCTAATATTCACAGCAGCATTATTCATAATGCTTAAAAAGTAGAAACAACCCAAATGTCTATCAACTGATGAATGGGTAACGTAAGAATGTAATACAGTGTTATTCATAATAAAGAGGAATAAAGTCATGATGAATGCTATATGCTAACATGAATAAACTTTGAAAATATTTGTGTAATTATGCAGTGAGCATATTATTTCTCTAATAGTAGCTTTGTTTCCTGGCTCCACTTCACAGATTCAATGGTACAGCCAACAACACATGAAATGTTGTTCCCCACTGCATTGTTGAATGGCCACCCTGACTATGAACTCTTGTTGCCTCACATTTCAGTGAAAGAAATAATCACCGCTGAAGGTAATCTCCTAACTATAAATCCAGTTTGTGTTCAATTTTAAAAACCGCTTATATGTGATTCAAAATAATTGATTTTTAAAAGTCAAAGTTAGTATTTTATTTATGCTTCTCAGAAAAATCCTACTCGTTTTCAATTTTGTTGTATACTTAGAAGTGTTATCTTTTGTCCTTAATTTATAGAAAGGATATTTTAAAATATTATACTGTATATATGGATTGCCAAGTCTTCATTGTAATTTTTCTTTGTATGTGTTATATATTTAGAATTAATATTACTAATCCTGTACAAATTTATACATCAGTTAAAAAAACAATGGGAGTGGACTCCCAGTTTTAACACCCACATGTACAGGCTTGGAAGTCATTAATCCCATCTTTACAACAAGGAAACACTTGACAAACTGAAAGTCAGTAACTTTTCGTGGACGCTTCAGGGAACTGATGTCAAAAGGCTAATGGCCAACCTGAAAGATGGAGAGAAACTCACTCAGAGTAACACAACTGAGATCTTCTTACCTAGAGCAGAAGCCAAGAAGCCAAGAAGTCATAAACAAGTAGGGACACATCTATGATCACTTTGACAAGTTGCTGGAGGCCAAGTGTGTGAACAAGCCTGAGAGGGAGAAAGTCCTGGGAGCTGCAGTCCCAGGAGGCTTCTTTTGCGGTCACTACATTCAGGAACTCCCCAAGCTTCTCATGGTGAAGATTTGACAAAGATATTCTGGTAGATCTGACAGAGAGAGGGAAGCATAATTATTGTGAAGTATATTCTGACCCTTCTTCATTAAAATGGCCTAACTGCAGGCCTTATTTCAAAGCGTATTTCATCTGGAGGAATTTTACAACTCCTTCTGGGTTTCCTGTCTCATCTAAGGGAGAAATATATCCGAGTGAACAGAGGCCAAGGATTTAAGGAAAAGTATTTGAAATACCAGGGGAGGCGGCAGTAGGGGGATGGGAAAGAAAGATATCACTAGAGAAATATGAGTGAATGTCACTGTCCTGAGACATACACCCACATATGACTGACATTTAGTAGAATTATTACGGAATGTCCCCTACATCCCACATCTTACCACCGCACCAAAAGGGCCCCAGTATAATAACGATGGATTATACCAGAAAAAAGTCAAAAGATAAATGTTTTTTTCTTCAGTGGTGGGTACTTATAAAATCACCAAACCACAAGAAGACCAAAAAAAAAAAAAAAAAAGATGAAACTTAGACTTTGAATCTGACAACTGCACTTACAACACACACTAAACATGACCTAAAATAGCCAGATCAACATTAATCCTAACACTATACAATGCACTTCCTTTCCTAATACCTGGTATGTTTGAATTTCAACAGCAACAACAAATAACAAGACATATGAAGAGGGAAGACAAATCACATTCTAGATAGACACAGCAATCAACAAAACCATATTCAAACATGAAACAGATATTGGAATTATCAGAGAGGTAATTTCAAATAACTCCAATTAACATATTAAGAGTTCTAATAAATAAACTAGATAGCCTGCAAGAGCATATAAGTAATATAAGCAGAGATTTGGAATTTGAAGAAAGATTTTTAAATAACTGTTAGAAATCAAAAACAGTATAACATAAAAGAATGCCTTTGATGGATTTATCAGTAGACTTAACATGGCCAAAAAAAAAAAAAAAAAAATCAGTGAAGTTGATTGACAATGAAAACTTCTTAAAACTGAATTGAAAAAAAAAATTAGAAAAACCAAGCATCCCTGAACTGTGGAACTTCAAAAGGTGTAAAGTATGCCTAGTTGGGTTATGAGAATTACAAGGAAGAGAGAACAGAGGGAAAATATGTAAAATAGTAATGATAAAATTTTTTTCAGAATTAAAGATGCACATTAAACTTAAATGCAAAACATAAAGCTATAAATCTATTAGAAATAAGCATAGATGAAAATCTTTAGGACCTAGGGCTACTCAAAAAGTTTATATACGTGACACCAAAAGCACAATACATTAAAGAAAAATTGGCAAATTGATCTATGTAAAATTAAAATTTTTTTCTATAAAGGACCCTGTTATGAGGATGAAAAAAATAGGTGAGAAAACATCTACAAACCATATATCTGATACAGGACTAGTATCTAGACTATATTTTACAAAAACTCAATAGTAAGGAAGTAAGCATTTCATTTAAAAACTGACAGGAACATTTTACCCAAGAGGATATTCAAATGGCATATAAACAAAGGAGACCATGTTAAACATTGTCAGAGGACTTTAAGAAAAATGATTGAGTGTGCTGTGGAGACATAGAGTATTTTTTTTTTTTAACAAAAATAAACACCTACCAACAGGAAAGCAGCTTATTGAAAACTATGCATATTATCTGTTTTTGGCTTGGGTTAATATTTAAAAACCTGAAAGTGTTTGAGTGTTCAAACCCATTAGTGTTGGCTGATAATGGCTCATCAGTGATTCTCCATGAATTTTGCTAGGCAAAAGAGAGTCCTTACCAAAGGTTGCTCCCCTTAGAATGGGGGAAGGCAGCCTGCAGCCAAAGATGAATAGTTGTGCAGGTAGAAAGGACTTAACGACTTCCCTCAGTTGGGATGACCTGGGGACCAGAACTCCCTGTGGATTCTGCTGGGTCTTTGTTGTGACTGCATCCCATCCCATCCTAGAGGCATCTCTATGGCATGCAAAGGCACTTTCCAATGAGAAAGGAGGTTTATCCAATACCCTAGAGAAAAGGCTAGGCAGGAATAAGAGGACTCAATCCTCTTACTAGAACAACTGATCTCTTCCAACTCTAGTTCATAAATCCTACTCACTGTATGGTGGCCAATATCTTTTTCCATTTTTAATATTTTAGTTTACTTTAAAATTGTTATTCTAGTAATATGAATAGGGATAATTTGCAGAATAGCTGACTACATTTGATGAAAGAACTGAACTGCCTGTACTTTTCCTAATTGCATTACTTGTTCTACCTTACTTTGCTATTTCAAAATAAATTCTTTTTGTCAAATTAGTGAGATAATTTTCCCATCATATTAGAATAATTTTATCTAAACCTAATGGTTTTTAATGCTCATTTTGAAAAATATTCACTTTGTTACATTTTATTAATAGGTATTTTACAAATTCTCCATTACTACCTAATTGTGCAAAATGTTCTTGCCTATTTTCCTTATTAAAGCCAGGTTTTGAAATGAGCTCAATATCTTAGCATTTAAAAATAATTATTAATTTCATGCCTACTTGCTTTCTATGTGTTTTACTCCTGAGATATTTATACAGCTCCTGTCTATTCTTTTCACCTTTAAATAGCATTAACTGCTTTTCCATGTTCTCATGTTTATTTGCAGATCTCAAAAACTGTCTTGCATTGGGAGCTTTTTCTCCCCCAACCACAATAATCCCAATTTTCACCATTAGGTTTTCAAAAGATTATCTTTTGGAACTTCGAAAAGAGTATTTTGTTTTTCTAAATTATGAACTTGAAGAATGTACATGATATGTATAATTATGTAAACCTGGGTTTTTCTTTGCCCTCATCCACAGAAATGTTGCCTCACATCTGTACCAAGTTCATAGTCAAAACTTCATTTTCTAATCTCTTTGGATAGTTTTCTAATATTCCAAACCATTTAACAACAGGTTATTTAAAAATTATTAACGTAAAAATTATTTATTCCATGAATAGGTAGCTATTTCTCATTTATTTTTAAACTATTCTCTAATTATCCTTATTTTTCTCCTTAACATCACATTATTTAAGAAACATATACATCATCATGTATTTTCTGATATTCTTCATGTAATATTAAATTTTAGGGCTAGAAAGGACTTTAAAAGTCCTCCAATTATATCACAATACAAAGCAGATCCCATTCTTAAGAAACCCTTGGCCTCAGGCTTCATTCACACACTCACCTCTTATATGTTACTGTAATTGCGTCTTAAGTTTTCTTCATTTTTCCACATTGCCATCAGTAATTCTCCCTCATGCACACACCATTGTATGGCATTTGTTGAACTTTGCTTATTGTCCTATTTCCACATTTTCATTCCTTATATATCTACAACTTTAGCTCTACAAATATACATTTATCTCTATTGTTACCTATCCAAAGACAGAATATTTTATAAAATAACTCTATGGACTTATTGTTAGAGACAAACTTTGAGCTGTTAGATCAGTGAAAAAACTCAGGTGGTCAGTTCCCATGGTTGAATGTAGAATAAGTTGTCTACATCACTTTATGTCCAAGGCAGGTATTAGATAGAAAATAAGAAAAAAGAAGTGCAGACCTCTAAAATAGATATGCCATGATTGAAAGCATCCCAGACTATGCAGGCATGAAAGGGGAGTGACACAGTAGGGTAGGAAGAAATATAAGAAAAATGTTTGTTTTGATGTCAAATTTTCAAACAGGTTCTTTCACTGAAGTATTCAGTGTTCTGAATGCTACTTCTTTATTAAATTTTTATGATAAAGTATATGTAACATAAAATTCATCATTTTAATATTATAGCTTAATAATCATATCCCTCATTTAAAAAATTTTGATCCTGTTTTAGATAGTTAATTTGTATGCTGTGATATAGCCTACTTTTTTCACACATGGATATATAGTTGTCCCAGAACCTTTCTCAAAAAACACTCCTTTCTTCATTGTATGGTCTTGACATCCTTGTTGAAAATCCATTGATCTTAGATATATGGGATTATTTTTGGAGACATTAATTCATATGTCAGTCCTTAAGATGATACCACATAGATGACTATAGCTTTGCAGTAGATTTTGATATCGAGAAGTATGAGTCAGCTAGCATCGTTCTTTTGTTTGTTTTGCCTATTTAAGCTTCCTTGTAAATCCACATGAATTTTAGAAACAGCTTTATCATATCTGAAAAACAAAGGCTAGCTACTGGGTCAAGAAGGCAGACGAGAAGCTGCTCATGTGCACCACTCCAATGGACAGGAAACAAAAGGGCTAGTGAACACTGACCTGCCCCTGCAGGCCAGTCCCCTGAGAAACCATGGTAGGACCCATCAAGGTAGCAGGGGACTCAAAGAGCAGAAAAGAGCAAAGTTGGTCATCAGCTTGTCTGGGCTCAGCATGGAGTCTGGAGAACCTATCCAATATGAGAAGGAATGAATGAGTGAGAGCCCAGTGGGGGATTCACACTCTCCACAGGGACTTGTGGGAATGTGAAAATCCCCCTGCCACCCCTGTGCTCCCTCACTGTTCTAGACTGAGGCAGAGAAGCAGTCTAGGTGGTTCTGACAGATTTTTGTGAAGGACACTTTTGAGTCCAAGGGGACCTCTACAAGTCCTGGCCTCAGAGAACCTAGTATTGGCACCATAGTTACAACAGAGGCCACAGTTGCAGTGCAGTGCCTGGGAGGAGTAAGATTGCTCCACCCCTCTTGCCAGACAAGGCTTAGCACCAACTTTTGGTCCAGTGTTCCCACTTCTGTCTGAACTCAACTAGCAGCTGCAGCCTCTGTTTTCCTAGAAAGCATTTGGATGACAGGGCAGGTGACCCCACTCACCCCTGTCACTGGAGTCCAGGTAGGCAACACCTGCTGGAGCTTCTAACCCAGTGTTCCTACTTTTGTGTGGATTCACCTGTAGAGAGGCATACAGCCTTCTGTTGCTCCAGGAAACACATGGATGCCAGGGAGGGTGACCCAATCTACTCTGCCACTAGCAGCCAGGTGGTGACACTTGCTCGGGCTTCCAGCCTAGTAGTCTCTCTCCTGCATGAGCTCAGCTGGAGGGCACAACCTCCTGTTGTCCTGGAAAACACCAAGATGGGTAACTTAATCCACCCCTGCTTCCCATAGCTAGGCAAGACCTGCCTGCTAGAGCTTTTAGTTCAGTGTTCCTACATTTGCCTGAATTTACTGAAGGATGTAGCCTCTTCTTGCACTGGAAACACCCAAATGGCAGGTTGGGAAATCCCACTCATTCTCACTCTTGCAGCCAGATTGGCCACCCCTGCTAGAGCTTCCAGCCCAGTGATCTTCTTCTTTTAGAATTTTGTTGGCAGGTGCAACACCATGTTCTCCCAGTAAACACTTGAACAGCAGACTAGGACTACCTGGCAAGGGTATGGCCTGTCTGCACACTGTAGCCCCTGCCTGAGGAAGACCTGTGGACCAGAACATCAAGCAAAAGAAACATAGACACAGCATCAGTAATCAGAAGGGCTCCTCCTAGATTCAGGAGTAGATGAGAATCAAAGCCAGTTGACTGAAACCACCTTGTAGAACAATCAAAGCCCCAAGGACATCAAAAATAAAAGCATGAAACAAAACCCATCCAAAGGATAGCAACTTTAAAGGCTGAAGGAACATGAGTTCACACAGATGAGAAACAAACAAACAAGAAACAAAAGTATGAAAACTCTGGCAACTCAAAAAGCTGGAGTGTCTTCTCATCTCCAAATGAACACTATTGCCCCAGCAATGGCACTTAATCAGGTTGAAATGGCTGAAATGTTAGAAATAGAGTTCAGAAGATAGATAGGAATGAAAATCACCAATATTCAGGAGAAAGTTGAAACCCAACCCAAGGAATCTAAGAAATACAATAAAACATAAAGGAAATAAAAGACAAAATGACCATTTTAAGAAAGACCAAAACTCTAAACTGATAAAGCTGAAAAACTCACTTCAAGAATGTCCTAATACAGTTGAATGTAATAGCAGTAGAATTAAGCTGAGGAATGAATTTGAGAGCTAAAAAGACAGGTTCTCTGAAATAACTCAGTCAGACAAAAATAAAGAAAAAAGAATGAAGAAGAATGAACAAAACCTCTGAGAAATATAGCATTATGTAAAGAAAGCAATCTATGATTCATTGGCATCCATGAAAGAGAGGGAGAGAAAGCAAGCAACTAGGAAAACATATTTCAGGATGTTATCCACGAACATTTCTCCAACCTCACTACGGAGGCCAACATTCAAATCCAGAAAATGCAGAGAACCCCTGAGAGAATCTATCCAAGAAGATTATCTCGAAGACACATGATCATCAGATTCTTCAAGGTCAAAATGAAAGAAAAAAATGTTAAATGCAGCTAGAGAGAAGGAGCAAGTCATCTACAAAGTGAACCCCATTAGGCTAAGAGTGGATCTTTCAGAGAAACCCCACAAACCAGACAAGATTGGGGGCCAATTTTCAGCATTTCTAAAGAAAGAAAATCCACCAATAATTTTATATTTTCCCAAACTAAGCTTCATAAGCAAAGGAAAAATAAAATCCTTTCAGACAAGCAAATGCTAAGGGAATTCATTACCACCAGACCTGCCTTGCAAGAGACTTTGCTAAAGGGAGTGCTAAATATGGAAAGGAAATACCCTTACCTTCATTACCTAATTCATTACCACCAGACCTGCCTTGCAGGAGGTCTTTAAGGGAGTGCTAAATATGGAAAGGAAATACCCTTAGCAGCTACCACAAAAACATAGTCAAGTACCTAAACCATTGAAACTATAAAGAACCCACACAGTAAAGACTGCATAATACCAGCTAACAACATGATGACAGAATCAAACCTGCTCATATTAATATTAACCTTGAATGTAAATGGGCTAAATGCACCAATTGAAAGGCATAGAGTGGCAAGTTGGATGAAGAAGACCCAACTGTATGTTATCTAAAGGAGATCCATCTTACATGCAATGACACCCAAAGGCTCAAAGTAGAGAGATGGAGATAAATTTACCAAGCAAATGGAAAACAGAAAAAAGCTGGGATTGGTATTCTAATTCCAGATAAAACTGAATTTAAACCTACAGTTATAAAAACAGGCAAAGAAGGGCATTACATAATGATAAAGGGTTTATTTCAACAAGAATACTTCATTATCCTAAATATATATGCACCCATTATAGGAGCACACAAATTTATAAAGTAAGCTCTTAGAGATGTACATGGAGACTTAGATAACCACTCAGTAATAGTGGGAGACTTCAACACTACACTGACAGTATTAGATTGCTGAGGCAGGAAATTAACAAAGGTATTTGGGACCTGAACTGAACCTTTAACCAAATGGGTCTAACAAACATTTACTGAAATTTCCACACAAAACCAACAGAGTATATATTATTCTCATTTGCACATGGTACATATTCTAAAATCCACCACCTAATAGAATGTAAAACAATCCTCAGCAAATTGAAATCATACCAACCACACTCCTGGAACACAGGACAATAAAAATAGAAATCAATAATAGAAAAATTGCTCAAAACCATATAATTACATGGAAATTAAGTAGTCTGGTCCTGAAAGTCATTTAAGTAAACAACAAAATTAAGGCAGAGATCAATAAATTCTTTGAAACTAATGAGAATAAAGATACAATTATATCAGAATCTCTGGGACACAGCCAAAGCAGTGTTAAAAGATAAGTTGATAGCACTAAATGCCCAGATAAAAAAGTTAGAAAGATATCAAATTAAGAACCCAATGTCATACATACAGAATTTAGAGAAAAAGAGGAAATCAACCTCAAAGCAATCAGGAGCCAACAGATAACCAAAATCAGAGCTGACCTGAAGGAAAATGAGATGAAAAGAAAAAAAAAACCATAAAAAATATCAATGAGTCCAGGAATTTGTTTTTTGAAGGAATAAATAAGATTGCTGGACTGCTACCTAGTTAATAAAGAAAAAAAATTGAAGATACAAATGAACACGATCAGAAATAAAAAAGGTAGCATTACCACTGAGCTCACTGAAATACAAGAAAACTCTTGGAGATGACTATGAGGACCTCTATGCATACAAACTAGAAAATCTAGAAGAAATTAATAAACTCCTGGAAATATACAGCTTCATAATATTGAACAAAGAAATTGAATCCCTAAACAGAATGATAACAAGTTTCAAGTTTGAATCTACTGTAATAAAAAGCCTACCAACCAGAAACAAATCCCAGGACTAGATGTATTCACAGATGAATTCTACTGGATGTGTAAAGAAAAGCTCATACCATTTCAATGAAAACTATTCCAAAAAATTGAGGAGTAGGGCCTTATTTCAAACTCATTCTATGAGTCCAGTATCAGCCTCATACCAAAACCTGGCAGAAACACAACAAAGAAAACTTCAGGCCAAAAATACTTTATGAACATAAATGCAAAGATCCCCAACAAAATGCTAACAAACTGAATTCAGCAGCACATCAAAAGCTAATCCACTATGATCAAGTAGGCTTTATTCCTGGGATACAAGGTTGGTTCAACATATGCAAATGAAATCAAATCAACATGATTTATTATATAAACAGAACTGAAAAGACACCACATAATCATTTCAATAGATGCAGAAAAGGATTTTAATAAAATTCAATACCTCTTTGTGTTAAAAAAAAAAACTCAACAAATTAGATATTTAAGGAGCATACTTCATAATAATAAAAGCCATCTATGACAGACCCACAGCCAACATCACCCAGAATGGGCAAAAGTTAGAAGCATTCCTCCAGGAAAGCAGAATAAGACAAGGATGGCTACTCTCAGCATTCCTATTCAACATGGTACTAGAAGTCCTAGACATAGCAAGCAGGCAAGAAGAAGAAATAAGAGGCATTCATATAGGAAGAAAGAAAGTTAAGCTATCTTTGTTTGTAGATGATATTATGTTATACCTAGAAAACCCAATCATATCTTCCCCAAAGCTCCCAGATGTAATAAAACAACTTCAGCAAAGTTTCAGTATTCAAAATCTTTGTATAAAAATCAGTAGCTTTTCTAAACATCAACAACCTAATAGTTAAGAGCCAAATCAAGAATGCAATCCTATTCACAATAATGACAAAAAGAATAAAATACCTATGAGTACAGTTCACCAGGGAGGTAAATGATCTCTACAGTGACAAGTGCAAAATGTTGCTCAAATAAATAATGGATGACAAAAACAAATAGTAAACCATTTTATGCTCATTGTTCAAAAGAATCAATATTGTTAAAATGGCCATACTGCCTAAATGAATTTACAGATTTAATGCTATTCCTATCAAACTACCAATGACATTCTTCATAGAATTGGAAAAATCTATTTTAAAATTCATATGGAATGAAAAGAGAGCTTGAATAGCCAGAACGGTCCTAAGCAAAAAGAACATAGCTGAAAGCATAATGTTATCCAACTTCAAACTATATTGCAAGGTTACAGTAATCAAAACAGTATGGAACTGGCACAAGCACAGACACATCAACTAGTGGAACAGAACTGATAGCCTAGAAATAAAGTTGCACACCTACAATTGTCTGTTCTTCAACAAAGTTGACAAAAGCAACCATTTGGGAAAGGACTCCCCTCTTCAGTAAACAGTGCTGGGATAACTAGCTTGCCATATAAAAAATATGGAAACTGGACCTGTTACACCATATACAGAAGTCAACTTAAGATGGATTAAAACTTAAATGTAAAATGTAAAACTATAAAACCTTTAGAATACAACTTAGGAAATACTATTCTGGATATAGAACTGGGCAAACATTTCATGAAAAAACTCCAAAAGCAATTTGAAAAAAAAAAAAAGTTGACATGTATGAGCTAATTAAACTAAAGCACTTCTACACAGCAAAACAAACTATCAACAAAGTAAATAGTCTACAGAATGAAAGAAAACATTTGCAAACTGAATGAAAGAAAACATTTGCAAACTATGCATCCAAAAAAGTCTAGTATCAAGAATTTGTAAGAAACTTGAACTAATTAACAAGCAAAAATCAATCCCTTCATTTAAAAGTGGGCAAAATAAATGAATGGACACTCTTCAAAAGAAGACATACATGTGGCCAATAAATGTAAAAATGCTCAACATCACTAATAATTAGAAAAATGGAAATCAAAACCACAATGAGATGCCATCTCACACCAAGAATGGTTATTACTAAAATGTCAAGAAATAACGGATGCCGGCAAGGTTGTTGAGAAAAGAGGACACATACACTGATGGTGGGAATGTAAGTTAGTTCTCACTAACTAACTTATACATTATGGAAAACAGTAAGGCAATTTCTCAAAGAGCTAAAAACAGTAATATCATTCAATCTAGCAGTCCCATTGTTGGGTATATAACCAAAGGAATATAAATTCCTTAACCATTTAGACACATGCATGCATATATTTGTCAAGCACAATTTACAATAGCAAAGACTTGGAATCAACCTAAATGCCCAACAATGATAGACTGGTTAAAGAAAATATGGTACATATATGCAATGGAGTACTATGCAGCCATAAAAATGGCATCATGTCCTCATGGATGCAGCTGGAGGCCATTATTCTAAATGAACTAATGCAGGAACAGAAAATCAAATACTGCATGCTTCATTTATAAGTGAGAGCCAAACATGAATGCAAAGAAGGGAGTAGACGTGGATGAAAAGAAGGGAGCAACAGACCAGGACCTTCCTGAGCATAATGGCTGGAAGAAGGGAGAGGATCAGAAAACTACTTACTGGGTACTATGCTTATCACCTGGGTAACAAAATAATGTGTACTCCAAATCCCCGTGATATACAATTTAAAGTCTTCTTTATAGTTACTTAGCAAAATATTGCAGTTTTCAGTGTAAAAGCCTTATA
The DNA here is from genome assembly GCF_049354715.1 of Callithrix jacchus. NCBI lineage: Eukaryota > Metazoa > Chordata > Mammalia > Primates > Cebidae > Callithrix > Callithrix jacchus. The sequence continues at coordinate 49,212,649 of NC_133513.1, read as the reverse complement.
TCTCTTAGTTAAATGTATTTCTAATTATTTTATTCCTTGGATGCTATCATAAAGGGATTTTTAAAAATTTCCTTTTTTTTTTTTTTTTTGAGACAGAGTTTCGCTCTTGTTACCCAGGCTGGAGTGCAATGGCGCGATCTCGGCTCACCGCTACCTCCGCCTCCTGGGTTCAGGCAATTCTTCTGCCTCAGCCCCCCAAGTAGCTGGGATTACAGGCACATGCCACCATGCCAAACTAATTTATTATATTTTTAGTAGAGACGGGGTTTCACCATGTTGACCAGGATGGTCTCGATCTCTTGACCTCGTGATTCACCCACCTTGGCCTCCCAAAGTGCTGGGATTACAGGCTTGAGCCACCGCGCCCAGCCCCAAATTTTCTTTTTGAATTCTTCATAGCTAGTGTATGCAACTGATTTTTTTTCCTTATAAAGGTTTTATTTTATTTCATTTTTTAAAAATTATAATTGACATATGATTGTCAGTTTTGTGGGGTACAATGTGACGTTCTGATACATTGCATAATGATCAAATCAAAGTAATTAGAATATTCATATCCTTAAACATTGATCATTTCTTTAGGATGAGAACATTAAAAAAAAATTTTTTTTGCCATTTTGTAATATACGTTATTAAGTCCAGTGATCCTATTATGCAATAGAAACACCAAAACCTACTCCTAACTCAGTTTTGTACCTGTTGATTAATCTGTCTTCATCTCCTCTCCTAACCACCCTCCCCATTCTCTGATAACCATTATTTTACCGCCTTCATCTTTGAGAACAGCATTTTAGATTCCACATATGAGTGAGAACAGGTAGTATTTGTCTTTCTTGGTCTGGCTTATTTACCTTAACCAGACGTTAAGTGTCCGGTTAATAATGTGGGACATTATTACTGATAATGTTCCACAGGTTCATTCATGTTGCCAACAATGACAGAATTTCACTCTTTTTTATAGCTGAATAGTATTCCATTGTGTATATATAACACATTTTCTTCAAACTGTTCATCTGCTAATGAACATTTAGGATGAGTTTATATTATGGCTCTTATGAATAGTGCTGCAATAAACATAGAAGTGTAGTTATTTCTTCAACATACCAATTTCATTTCCTTTGGCTACATACCCAGTAATGGTATTGCTGGATCACATGGTAGTTCTATTTTTAATTAATTTTTGAAGAACTTCCATACTTTTTCCACAATTGCTCTTCTAATTTACATTCCTGTCAGCAGTATGTAAGGGCTTCTCTTTCTCCACATCCTCACCAACCCTTGTTAACTTTTGACTTTTTTCATAGCATTCATTGTGACTAGATTAAGGTGATAGCTCATTTTGGTTTTAGTTTGTATTTCCCTGACGATTAGAGATGTTGAGCTTTTATTCCTATGTTTGTTTATTTGCATGTTTTCTTTTGAGAAATGTCTATTTGGGTCTTTCGTCCATTTAAAATCAGGTTATTTGTACTTTTGTTGTTGGGTTGTTTGAGTTCCTTATATATTTTGGATATTAACCCTTCATCAAATGTATGCTTTCTTATAGTTATAGAAAGAAAGGCCAAATGTGGACATGGGGAGAGGGCAAAAGGGAATCCAAATAGTGAGGCTGTAACCTTCTCACATCCATAACACAATAGCACCTGGCACAGCACAGGGTACAAAGTAGGCTCTCTTTTCATAGGTTGTCTCTTTGGTTTATTGATTGTTTGTTTTGTAGTGCAGAAGCTTAATCTCATTGGTCTACATTGGATTTGGTTACTTGTGCTTTTGGGGCTTTGTCCAAAAACCTCCTGCCTAGAAGCTTTTCCCCTATGTTTTCTCTTCTCCTAGGTTTGCAGTTTCAGGTCTCAATGCCTTCAATTCATTTTGAATTGATTTTTGGATATGGTGAGAAATAAGAATCTCATTTTTTTCTTCTGCTCATGCTCATTCAAATTATCTAGCACCATTTATTGAAGAGACTGCACTTCTCCCATTTTGTGTACTTGGTACCTTTGTTGAAAATCAATAAGCTGTAAATGAGGGGTTTGTTTCTGGGCTTCCTATTTTGCTCCATTAGTCTATGTGTCTGCTTTTATGCCAGTATCTTAGTACTTTGTTTACTAGAGCTTTGTAGTGTGTTTTGAAATTGTTTAGTGTGATGCCACCAGGTGTGTTTGAAGAATGCTTTGGCTATTCAAGACCTTTTGTGATTCCATAGACATTTTAGGATTTTTTTTTCTATTTCTTTGAAGAGTGTCATTGGTATTTTCATAGACTGCATTGAATTTGTGGATAACTTTGTGTAGTATGTACACTTTAATAATATTTTTACAATTTATAAACATGGAATGTCCATATTTTCTATATCCTTACTATTTCTTTCATCACTGGTTAATAGTTTTTATTATTGAGATCTTTCACTTTCTTGGGTAAATTTTTTCCTATGATTTTTGTTTTTGGTAGCTCCAGTTTAAAACGGAATTACTTTCTGGATTCCTTTTTCAGATAATTTGCTATTGGCTTTTAGAAATGCATCTGATTTTTGTATGTTGATTTTGTACCCTGTGACTTCAATGAATTTATTTATTACGTATAATAGTTTTTGGTGGAATCTGTGAAGTTTTCTATACATAAGATCATATATATAAACAGGGACAACCTGACTTCCTCCATTTAAGGTTGGATGTCTTTCATTTATTCCTCTTGCCTGATTGCTCTGGCTAGAACTTACAAGTGATTTTTCGTGTGCTGGTTTTCTCTCTTGCAACATTGCTGAATTTGTTAATTAGCTCTAATAAGTTTTGGTATCAATTCCTTAGAATTTTCTATACGTAATGCAATGTCATCTGTAAAGACAGTTCTACTTTTTCTTTTCTAAATTGGATACTTTTTTTTTATTCTTACTGCTCTGTGTAAAACTACCATTACAATGTTGAAAAGAGGTGAGAACAGAGGATCCACTTGTCTTGCTTACAATCTTAGGGTAAAGTTTTTCTCCATTTGATTATAGTGCTAGTTATGAGTTTTTAAATAAGCACCCTTCTAATATTGAGAAAGAATCTGCCTATTGCTAGTTTTCTGAGTGGGTTTTTTTCATGAAAGAGTGTTAGATTTTGCCGAATTTTTGAGAAAATGTCAAACTAGTCGAGATGATTATGTATATGTTTAAATTTTAATATTTTAAATTTTTTCTTTTATTTTAATAATATGGTTTATTACATTGATTTTATTCATTCCTGGAATAAATCCCATTTGGTCATATTATTTTTATATACAGCTAGATTTAGTTTGCAAATTTTCATTGAGAATGTTTTGCATCTATATTCATAAGGGATTTTTGTTTGTAATTCACTTTTCTTATGTATTTGACTTAGTATTAGAGTACTCCTGACCTACTAGAATGAGTTAGAAAGAGTTCTATTTATTTTTTGGAAGCATATATTTACGATTTGTGATAATGCTTCTTTAAATGTTTGGTAGCCATCTAGTCCTCAGCTTTCCTTTGTTAGGAGGTTTCTGTTTTCTTTTATTTTAGACCTGGAGGCACATGTGCAGGTTTATTACACAAGCATATTGCATGATGCTGAGGTTTGGCGTATAGATCTGGTTACCTAGCTTATGAGAATAGTACCCAATAGGTGGTTTTTCAAATTACATCATTTTTTCTCCTTCCACCCTCTAGTAGTCCATAGCGTCTATTGTTCCCATATTTATGTTTATTTCTGTTCAATGTTTTGCTCCCACTTATAACTGAGAATGGGCAGTATTTGATTTTCTGTTTCTGCATTAATTTGCATAGGATTATGGCCTCCGGTTGCATCCATGTTGCTGCAAAGAACATGATTTTATTCATTTTTATGGCTGCATAGTATTCCATGGTCTACATGCACCACATTTTCTTTATCCAGTCCATCATTGATGGGCACCTATGCTGATCCCATATTTTTGCTATTGTAAATAGCATGGTGATGAACATGCAGAGTGCATGTGCCATTTATTGATTTATTTTCCTTTGGTTATATTATCAGTAATGGGATTGAAGGGTTAAATGATAGCTCTGTTTTAAGTTCTTTGAAAAATCTCCATATTGCTTTCCACAGTGGCTGAACTAATATACGTTCCCACTAAAAATGTATAAATGCTCCCTTTTCCCATGGCCTCACCAGCATTTTTTCTTGACTTTTTAGTAATAGTTATTCTGACCAGAATGGGATGCTATCTTATTGTGGTTTTTATTTGCATTTCCCTGATGATTAGCGATGTTAGCAGCTTTTCATGTGTTTCCTGACTGCTTGTATGTCTTCTTTTGAGAAGTGTCCTTTCCCATTTTTTTGTTAATGAGGTGGTTTGTTGCTTGTTGATTGGTTTAAATTCCTTATAGATTCTGCATATTACACTTTGTCAGATGCATAGTTTATGAACATTTTCTTTTACTCTTTAGGTTGTCTGGTTACTTTGTTGACAGTTTCTTTTGCTGTGCAGAAGCTCCTCAGTTTAATTAGGTCCCACTCATCAATTTTTGTTTCTGTTGCAATTGTTTTTCAGGGCTTGGTCAAAAATTCTTTGCCAAGGGCAATGTCAAGAAGGGTATTTCCTAGGTTTTCTTCTAGAATTTTTATAGTTTAAGGTCTTACATTAAATATTTAAACGGTCTTGTATTCATTTTTTTATACGGTGAATGTTAGGGTATAGTTTCATTGTGCATGTGGCTAGCTAGTTATCCCAGTACCATTTATTGAATAGGAAGTCCTTTGGTAGGTTTTCAATTACTAATTCAATATCATACTTGTTATAAATCTACACAGATTTTCCATTTCCTCTGGAGTTAGTTTGGATAGTTTCTGTGTTTTTGGGAATCTGTCAATTTTACCTAGGTTATCTATTTTAAAACTATGTTACAGTTCATAGTATTTTGCGATGAAACTTTTTAGTTCTGCCAGATCAGCACCAATGCCTTCACTTTTATTTCTGATCGTAGTTATTTGAGTATTCACTTATTTTTTATTTAGCCTAATTTAATATTTTTCAATTTTAATGATCTTTCCAAAAACTAACCTCTCATTTGATTGAGTCACGGTGTTGTCCTGAATTCTCTATTTTGTTTATATCTGCTCTATTTTGTTGGTTTAATTGCCCTTTTTTCCCCCTTCTGCTAGTTTTGGGTTTAGTTGGCTCTTTTTTCCCTAATTATTTGAGAAATAAAGGTAAGTTACTGATTTGATATCATTCTTCATTTTAAATGTAGGCATTTACAGCTATAAATTCCCTTCCAAAATGTATAAACATAATACATTTTGGTATGCTGTATTTTGCTTTTATTTGTCTCAAAATAAAATATTTCTAATTTCTCTGTGATTTCTTCTTTGACCATTGAGTGTATTGTTTAATTTCTACATAATTGTGAATTTTTTAGTTTTTCTTTTGATATTTATTTCTAGTTTTATTCCAGTTATTGGAGAATAAACTTCATATGGTTTCAAACTTTTAAATTTTGAGATGTATTTTGTGACCTAATATACAGCTATGTTAAAAATGTTTTATGCATACTTAATACAAAATTTTGCTTTTGCTTGATAAGGTGCTTTGTACACATCTGTTAGGTTCTAGCTTGTTTACAGTGTTGTTAAAAATCTGTAGTTTCTTATTCATGTTGTTTTACTATTCTTTATACACTGTTAAAAGTGGGATATTGATATTTCTAACTATTATTGTAGCAATGTCTGTTTTCCTCTTTGATTCTATCAATTTGGGGGGCTCTGTTTTTAGGTGTCTATGTATTTATAATTGTTATATCTTCTTAATGATTGGTCATTTAATCAATTTGTAATCAATTTGTAAGTTCTTTTTATTGCCTTTTATAACTTTTTTCTTAAAGTCTATTTGATATTATTGAAGGTATCCTAGCAATATTTTTGTTACTATTTCCATGGTACATTTTTTTAATCATCTAACCTTCAACCAATTTGTGTCTTTAGATATAAAATAAATTTTTTAGATAGAATATCATTGAATTATTATTTCTATTAAATCCACCAGTCTTATCTTTAACTAGAGAGTTTAATCAGTTTTCCTGTATTGACTAATAGTGATTTCTTTCATTTTGCTGTTGGTTTTTATATGTTATATCTGTATTTTTCTGTTTTCTCTTTATTGCCTTCTTTAGCATTAAATTAATTTTTAATGAATAGATTTTATATTTAGAGCATTTTTAGGTTTATAGGAAAATTGAGCTGGTAGTGCAGAAAATTCCCACCTTTTTCCTTCCTCATAGGTTCCCCTATTTTAAAAATATTGCGTTAGTATTGTACATTTGTTACAGTTGATGAATCAAAATCGATACACTATTAACTAAAGTCCATAGTTTGTCAAATGCATTACATCACATAGTCACCTTTATAGTTTTATATACAATACTTCCACCTCCCTAAAACTCCATGTGCTTCAGCTGTCTATCCTCTACTTTTCTAATTAAACTCCTTGCAACCAGTGGTCTTACTTTCTCTGTAGTTTTTCCTTTTCTAGAATGTCATATAGTTAGAATCACATAGTGTGTAACCCATTAAGAATGGCTTTTTTAATTAGAAGTATGCATTTGAGCTTCCTCTATGTCTTTTCATGGTTTCCTATAGCTCATTTCTTTTTATTATTGAAAAATACTTTATTGAATAGCTGTACCACAGTTTGTTTATTCATTCAATATTTGAGTAACATGTTGTATGCTTTCAGTTTTTAAAATTATCAATAAAGTTTTTATAAGTGTTATTGTCTTTTAATTCTTTTAACAGTGCCTTTGACAAAGCAGAAATGTTTAATAATGTATAACTTACTAATTTTTGTTCATGGATTGTGCTTTTGGTGTCTTGCCTAAAACACATCATAAAATGCAATGTCACCTAGACTTTCTCCTGTTATCTTCTAGAAGTTTTATAGTTTTGAGTTTTACATATAGGTCTATGATACATTTTGAATTAATTTTTGTGAAGTTTGTAAGGTCTATAGCTAGGTTCTTTCATTTTGCATTTTGCCTGTGGGTTTCCTATTGTCTCAGCATCATTTGTCAAGAAGGCTTTTTTTTTTTTCTCCATTGAATTACCTTTACTCTTCATCAAAGATCAGTTTACACTTTGTATGAGTCAATTTCTCAGTTTTAAATCTATTTGAAGGCCTTTCCTTTTCCTTTACAGTTTTCCTTTTTCAGTGGTAGTTTTTCCTTATGTTCATGATACAGTGTCATGCTTTTGTTGTTGTGTCCTCACGTTTATCCACTTATTGTTGAGGCAATGGAATGACACAGGAAACTGTGTGGGACTAGAGAGAGAGATTCTTTGTTTCAAGTCTTGCCTCTATCACTTAGTAACCATGTGAAGATGTGGAGGTGATTTAGCTCATTCATGAAAAGAGAAGAGAGAAACATATTTCAGAAGGCAACTGAAATTACTCCTCAAAAAAGTTCTTGGTACTGCAAATGTGCCCTAATCAAACCTCAATTTATGTTTTACTCAAACTCCTCAAGTATTTGATGGTAACATTAACATGCCTGTCCATCTTTCACTATGTTGTGAAAACTTCCTTGGGCCTGTATGCATTTTGGAAGGAGAAGTCTGATGAGGCCTGCATCCATGGAGTGTTAAGGTAAGCCATCCATAGTAGCCACAACAATGAGAGGCCTGCTTAAATGCTAGTCTTCCTCAGTTGTGTGCCAAAGTTTGGCCAAAGATGCTGATTCATTTCAGTGGGTTGGGATCTTGGGGATCTCCTCTTCTGCGATGACAAGTGAAAGAGACTGAGTGGTTGTGAGAAACTTGATTATTAAGGCTCAGTCTCATAAAGGCAGAACATTGGATGTCTTTTCAGCCACCTTGGTCTGACTCTTTTGAATTAATTCAGACTGCCTTTTTCTTTTTTTACTTCCTTTATATTAAAATCATGAAAATAATTTTGTGTGTAAACGCTGGGATTTTCTAAAAACATTTGGCTTCATCAACATCTTCTGTTCTGTATTTACATGTTACCTGCTCTGTGCTTGGGGTTGATAAAAGTGAAGAGAACCTGGTCTTTAGGTCTGTGGGACTGTTTCAGAAAACATATTAGCTAAGGAGGAATTCACTGTCTTCAAAGAAGGCACTATGCTTTTGCCAGAAGTTGAACATTTCTACCAACTCTTAATCTCACTGTAAGAACAAAGATGAGATTGCCTGTAAAATTGCTGTAGCATGTTTCAGGGCTGGTAAAAATTCCCATGCTTTATTTGCTGTTAATTCAAGGTCTTGGGGAGAGTCTTTGTTAGAATAGATAATCATTAATCCTTTAGATTTGGGTAATTGACATTAGCCGACCCCCAATGTGCTTTCTTTCTTAAGTCCCAATAGATAAACCCAATGCCATGTATCATAGTGAACCATTTTATCTGTTGTGCATTTCTACTTTCAGTTTTATTAGGTTGTTGCTCATTTTCAAAGGAAACCTCAATCTGTAATGAAATGTCATTGTTAATGAAATCAGGAAACCTGTAATATTATCTAACCTGTGTAAAAGAAAAGCAGTATTTAGAGTGGAACATGTTGAAGAATGTATACTTGGGGTATTCTGACAATTTAGAATATTAAAAAATTAATATTGGCAATATTTCTGAACCCCTAGTAAATTAAATGCATTACTCTGTCTCTCTATGTAAAAATAAGCCACTTTCTCATTGCTTCAGCTTTTTGTTACACTGTGTATATATGAATTTAGATCCAACCCAATATACTGCGAGATAGTAAAAGCACACTGAACTGTGTAAGGAGGGACTGATTTCACTTCACAGAAATCAGCCCACTCTCCCTCTGAGAGTATATTACTGTGCTTTAATAAACTTTATTTTGAGCTTGCATTTTCGTGTTAGTTTCATTACCCATGAAGATTTTAATTCTATAGTATCTTGGCCATTTTACTTAAGAAATTGCTATATGCTACCTTCCACCTATGAGTTTAAAAAATGTTTTGACAGAAAGTATATAGTGCATTTTTTAGAAACATTGTTTTCATTTTCTGTGTTTTGAGTTTTCTCTGAAAATCAAAATCTAACAGGAAAAAAGTAATAGGTGGTCTAAAAATATTTACATCCAAATAACTAAGTTAATTTGTTGACTATAATTGTAATATAGCACAGCAATAAAGTAACTCTGTAATTCTGCTGATCTTTACCTACCCATATTATTTAAATATATGGAGGAATGAAACATTTATATCTAACATACTAAGATTTCAGCCAAGTGGCAGGCACATTTTATGAAAAATAAAAAATTTATTTGAGCAGCTGCCTGCTTCCAAATAGCCAGATGTTTTTCATTAGACAACAAAGCTTCCAATAAATTTTATTTTAATACCTTTGTCACCCATCAGGAGATTTTTAATATTTCTCTCATTCTGAATAACAAAAACCGAGCAACATGCACAAACACGAGATGAAAAGTCTAGCCCTTCAAAATGTTACTGAGTCTTTGGTGAGTTATTCTATCGCTTCTGTGTCAGGTACATCAAAGTAGTATTTGGACAGTTTCTGAATACCTTTACTTAAGCTATTTGTACCTGGCATAATAAAACTGGAATCACATTCCTGATTATATTCTATTTCCTTGTATATGGTTATCTAAATTATATATGAATGAATTACATACTGAAAGTATTTTAGAAAGATACAGTGAACAATACTGAATACCTCTAGTTTTCTAGGTATATTGCTAATCCATATGTTTTAGGTCATCTGCATTATGATAATTAGTTTTCTACTTCTGATAAAAATGCAAGTAAGAAAAAAATTAGAGATGAAGAAATAAACCTCAAATTTTATCTTACACTCAGAGCTAATAAATGGCAGACGCAACAAAAAACAGTGTCTTCTGAATTCTAAAACACATGAAGGTTAATCTCTGCACAGGTATATTTTGTATTATATATTTTTGAGAAATTTGTAATATCTGTTTATATGTATATTTTCCCTTTTTGGAAGAAAATGAAAGCCATTTCTATTTTTACAAAGTTGGTTATGTTCTTTCTCTTAAAAAAAATCATTGTCCTTCAATTGCAAATACAGACATAATTGATGAGGTTAGTGACTGGCATTTACTCTGCCACATGATATGACAGTTCAAGCATACATGTTAACTCAAAACTTTTGAGCTGAAATTTAAAGGGGGAAAATAAAATAAAATTCAAAAAATTATATACGTTAACTATAAAAAAGAAGTATTGCCACTAACAAGCCAGAAATGGCTACATTTCTAGAAAAAAAAAAGCAAGTTACGACAGTGTGACACCATTTTACATTAATTTTAAGAACATGCAGCAACACTGTGGTTTTTGAATTCATGCATTTTTGTTAGGTTTATAAAAATGTACGTAAAAATATGTACCAATTTCGGTGCAGCAGAATAGTGGCTTTCCCTGAAGAAGATTGAAAAGTTGTTAAGAGATTTCTATTTTAAATTCTATTTAAAAAAAAGAGAGAATTGAATATAGCAGTACCTACATTTATTAAACGTGGATAGTAAGTAGGTGGCTGTTCAGTGCATTTTTCTTTGCGTTGTTCTAGATACAGCAGGATCATTCCCCTTGTAAGCAGTTGAGAAGGCTTTTATGCTATTTAGAGGGAGAGAAGGCGTTTCACCTTTAGCTGACATGAGAATCATGGAGAAAACTTGCTCAATACAACAGTTAAATTCCTTAATCCATTACCAATTTGAGGTTAGTTATCATTTGCTTTTCACAGATATTTGAAGCTCCAAACAAAACAAAACAAAAAAATGTTAAGATTTAAGTGTTGCAAAAGAGCCTGGAAAGGCCAATGGGCAGTCATCAGGGGTCATATATCAACCATAGGAAGGATTTCAGGAACTGCAGGGATTACTACACTGGAGTAGCACTTCATGTGTGGCTCCCACATACACTCTTCACTTCTACAGATAATGTGAAACGCAGCAGGATCCTTGTCAAAGCACAGCGATCTCAAGATCATTTCTACCAGTGCCAAAAGTGAAGTAGCTAATTTGGGACTGTGGGGATTGTTATAAACTAATTTGGACTTTGTAGCAGAGCAATGTGATTCTTTGCTCAACCAAGTCTCCCTCTCCCTTAGGGAGTCAGTTTAGACACATAGCAGAGAGCATGAAATAAAACCTGTGAGTGCATCAGTGTGGAAGAAAACCGGTGTCAATGCAGTTGGAGAATGGTCTATTATGAAGCCAGAAGTAAAGGCAAGAGACAACTTGTGCAGAGACTTCTGAACAAGAAGTGACTTGTTATTTATTCAAATAGCAAAGGAAAGAACCATAGCAGTTTTAAGCAAAGGAAAGCTGCAGACAAACTGAGGCACCAAAAGATTAAATCATTCTGCAAAGATCACACAGATATACTCAAATCAAGAAAGCGCAACTCTGGAATCCACTATAATAACTATAGAGTGAATTAAAAATTTTGACATACTTAGGAAGAGAATCTTTCTGACTTGACGATTTATATGGGGTATAAAGAAGGGAATGTCAAGAAGTTGGGAAACATAATTCAAATTTCTGGTTCTGTGCAGACTAATTTCACATGTTTTTTGCTAAGATTAGAAAATATATACATAATACCAAGCAATGCATGGGGAACTGAATATCAGAAAATAAAATATATGAATGTAGTTTGTGGATCCATTCTTCTGTTCCAACATAATTTTTTATAGGTCACATATTCAATAAGCAAGTGGTGTTTCTGGTTTCCAAAATATGAACAGATGACAGCATTCCTATTTTTAAAATTTCAACTTAATATGAAGATCTCACTGTGAACTCATTTCTCACATTGCCTATCATTTATTTTTAAACTAAGGGAATTAAAAGCCATAAAGCTGAAAGTATTCCTAGTTCATTCATGTTCTTTTACAATTCAACGCTACTTGTTCACCAATCTTGTTACTTGTAACACGTATATTGCTTGGATATTCCTCTCATTTCCATTTCCGCTGCATTTATATTGAGCTTTAAAAAAAATAAGAAGAATCCTATCACTTCTTACATCTGATTATGGTCTTTCAATTCACCCACTGCTTTCAGGCAAGAATTACAAAACCTTATCATATCATATCATCAGGGTCTTGAAACTCTGATCCCAGTTTACTGCTGTAACAGCAAGTCCCATTGCTTCTTCCTCCACGACCTCTAGGCTCTGTTCACAAACCAATTTCATGATTTATATCACTATGCCACACAAAGCCTTCTACAACATCACATTGATGATATAAATCAAAATCGTTACCACAGACAGTAAGGAATTTCCATCCCATCGTCCCTGGGTAACTTACCTTATGATGCACCCCCCCTTTTTTTTTGAGATGGAGTCTCTCTCTGTGCAGTGGCACGATCTCAGCTCAATGCAACCTCCGCCTTCTGGGTTCCAGAGATTCTCCTGCCTCAGCCTCCTGGATAGCTGTAATTACAGACGTCCACCACCACACTCTGCTAATTTTTTTTTTTTTTTTTAGTAGAAATGAGATTTCACCATGTTGGCTAGGCTGGTCTTGAACTCCTGACCTAAGGTGATCCGACCCCCTGGGCCTCTCAAAGTGCTAAGAATACCACCCCTGGTCTATGTCGTCATTGTATAACACTTTTTGTCTTCCTAATGGTGGTCCAGAAATACCAGAATTCTACCTGCTTCTTGAATACATCTTTATGCAATGGTGAATAAATGACTGGACCTCTTGTTGTTGGTTATTCTCTATGCCTGTAAAATGTCACTCCTATATAGCCCGTCCCCTCACTTCAGTTTGCTTTTTACTCCAGCATGCCTTTTTCTTTTCTCCCTATCTGAAATATCTCCACCCACTTACCTTTCACACATTATAATTTGATATCCCATCTGCACATGTCACTGGAATGCAAGCTTCATTAGAGAAGATAATTTTGCTGTTTTGTTTTTTAACTGCCATATCTCCACTGAACAGAGTGTCTGGCAAAGATGTACTCATGCATTTTTTTTTTTTTGACCAATGAATGTACCATGTTGAAGGAACTGGCCAAAATTTGCAAGGGAGAAATAAAATTTTAACCATGTTTTGTCATGGACATAGAAGTTAAATTGCTGAATCAAGTATTAGCAAATGAAATACACACATGACTAATTAAAATTGATCTGAAAATCAATTTTCAGATGGGTTAATATCATCTGATATTAACCAGAGATGGGTTAGTATCAGAAAACTAATGTATTTAAACTATCCCATTAATAAATTAAAGGAGAAAGTATGTGATAATGCAGTGAAAAACAAAAGATATTTCAAAATTAAAAATATTGGGCAATATTTAATAATCAATATGTAAGAAACCTCATACTGGATAAAAGAGGATGTATTAAATCTAATAAAAAGGCATTTATTAAAGATTTATAATCTTTAATAAATGTGTGTGACAGAAAACTAATTAAATATAACACAGTGTAATAGAAAATGTTCTCTCACTTGATGCCTATAATATGGGACCTAACAAAAGATCTTTTGGTATCTACCAAAAGGCCTCTTTGGAGAAAAGATTTATAATCTTTAATAAATACTGTACTTTATATTAGGTATTTATATGCATTTCATGTTGAATCAAGAAACAAAATAGAGATATCTGCTATTTCCACACTGATTCAATCAATACGAAATCGGAGACATTTGGCCATTCAGTAAGATTATAAGATACAGAAAGAAGTGAAAATTAAAGATATAAGTATTTTAACAACCCAAAGCTTTCCTACTTATATTAATAGGTGATAGGATTCTTTATATGAAATAGAGAATCTAAATCTCTGGCAAATAAAAAGAGTTTAGTGTTTCTATGTGTGTGACAGAAAACTAATTAAATATAATACAGTGTAATAGAAAATGTTCTCTCTCATGATGCCTATAACATGGGACCTAACAAAAGATCTTTTGGTATCTACCAAAAGGCCTCTATGGAGAAAAGTTGAAAATAACTACATTTATAAGTAAGAAGATTTGATATTTCAAATATATCCCCATATTAATTAAAACTTAATGCATATTCAATTATCCTATTTATTTATTTATTTATTTATTTATTTTTTGAGACGGAGTTTCGCTCTTGTTACCCAGGCTGGAGTGCAATGGCGCGATCTCGGCTCACCGCAACCTCCGCCTCCTGAGTTCAGGCAATTCTCCTGCCTCAGCCTCCCGAGTAGCTGGGATTACACCAATTATCCTATTTATTTAAAAATTTTATTTCAATAGTTTTTGGGGTACGGGGTCTTTGGTTACTTGGATAAGTTTTTCAGTGGTGATGTCTGAGGTTTTAGTGCACCTGTCACCAAAGCGGGGTACACTGTGTGTAATATGTACTCTTCTATTCCTCACTCCTTCCCAACCTTCCATATAAAATCCCCAAATTCCACTGTATCATCCTTATACCCTTGCATCCTCATAGCTTAGCTCCCACTTGTAAGTGAGAACACGTGAATATCCTATTTTTTAAAAAGAACTTGTTTTGTAAATCCTAACGCTTATATGAAAGAGGGCAGGGACAAGAATATTCACAAAATTTTCAAGAAAAGCAAACTACAGGGACTTGACTTAATGACAGATTGTTATAGTTATTGAGACAGTATTCAACCATAGATAAATAATACAAAGTAGAAATCCCAGAGACAAGTTCATGAATGTGTGGGATATTGATTAATTAATAAACAGGCACAACATGTAAAGGCTGTTGATCCTTTCGAAGCCGATGAAAACAAATTTTATTAGAAAGAAAATATATTTGCTTCTTTTCTTGCTTGTTTGCTTCCTGTATAATTTGCTTAGCACTGAAATAATTTGGAAATTTTCACTGCAGTTCTTTAAAATAGATGGTGTTTGTTTATTCAATCTCTAATAGCCTATGGTAACTCACACACTTATACACTCCCTCCGTCCTTCGGAGAAATTCTGAGATAATTCAAGGACAAAACTATTTCTTTAGAGTCAGGACTACTGAATCTTAGAATCCTCCTCTTTCAAAGGCTCATTCCCCTCTGATGAGGTGTGATTGAAATCAAGAAAATAGTGATGTGCCGCCTCTGAAAAGACAGAAAAGTTTGACAATCTGCTTTCACTCTAAGAGTTAACATAATGGGTAAAAATAAACTTTCTTCAAATGCCAATCCATTTCTCAGATACGGGAAATCTAAAAGAAACGCTGAATAAGCCGGACGCTGCGGCTCACGCCTATCTATAATCCCAGCACATTGGGAGGCTGAGGCGGGTGGATCACAAGGTCAAGAGATTGAGTCCATCCTGGTCAACATGGTGAAACCCCGTCTCTACTAAAAATACAAAAATTAGCTGGGCATGGTGGCGCGCGCCTGTAATCCCAGCTACTCGGGAGGCTGAGGCAGGAGAATTGCTTGAACCCAGGAGGCGGAGGTTGCGGTGAGCTGAGATCGCGCCATTGCACTCCAGCCTGGGTAACAAGAGCGAAACTCGGTCTCAAAAAAAAGAAACGCTGAATCAAATATCAATGGTTGCAAACAGTCCATAATTTCCAGGGGGTTTTCTGTGCCTATGTAGAATTGCAGATCCCCCATGATAGACAATATCAGTTCCAGTTTTGAAACGGGAAAACTGATGCTAGCAAGGTGTATTAGATACCTATGCTCATTTACGTGAAAAACCTGGAATTTGATTTCAAGTTTGTCTGTCTTCAAAGCTTGTACTACTTTCACCCCAAATAAAAATTTATGGTGGAAGGATATTCTTATTTAAGAAAAAACACCATCTTTGGAAGCACCTAAGTTTAACGTAGAAGGGAAAGTCAAGTCTTTCTGCCAACTAGGTCTATATATATCCCATGAGGAAACGATGACATCCGTAAGTATATAAAATTAGTAAAAATGACTCAGTCTTGGCAAGAAATATTAAAGACATTTTGTTTTGTGTATTAATGTCATCACACCACTTAGAAGTCAGAACGAAACCATGAGTCCAGGAAACCGATGACTCAAAAATAAAATCTTTACCATCCTTCAGGTAGAGGAGTTACTATATGCGGAAAAGTGGTACATTTCCCCAACCATTTCCTATAACAATTTCATATACCTTTTGTTTGACATTTTCACATTTCTCTAAATTCTAAGTTGGGACATCAATCAAAACATAATTATTTTTGAACATTAAATATCTAAAGGATAGACCATATAAAACGTTTTCTTTTAATGTGGAAATATAAAGAATCCCAGATTGACTTCAGACTGCTGTGCTGGAGGTGGGAATTTCAAGCCAGTGGATCTTAGCTTGCTGGGTGCCATGGGGGTAGGAATCTCTGAGCCAGACCACTTGGCTATCTGGCTTTAGCCCCTTTTCCGGGGGAGTTATAGTTCTGTCTTGCTGGCGTTATAGGCGCCACTGGGGTATGCAGACAAACAAACAAAACTCCTGCAGTTAGCTCAGTGTCTGCACAAACAGCCGCCCAGTTTTGCGCTTGAAACCCGGAGCCCTGGTAGTGTAGGCCCCTGAGGGAATCTCCTGGTCTGCGGGATACGAAGACTGTGGGAAAAGGACAATATCTGGGGCAGAGGGCACCATTCCTCAAGGCCCTCATGGCTTCCCTTGATTATGGGAGAGAGTCCCTAACCCCTTGCGCTTCCCGGGTGAGGCGATGCCCCACCGTGCTTTGGCTTGCCCTTCATGGGCTGCACCCACTGCCTAACTGGTCCCGATGAGCTGAGCGGGGTCCCTCAGTTGGAAATGCAAAAATCACCCACCCCACCTTCTGCATTGATCACCCTGGAAACTGCAGACCAGAACTTTCCTATTTGACCATCTGGCCAGCCATCATCAATAATTTGGAATATTTTGTAATACTCAGTCTGAGAAATATTTATATTACTAGTAATTATTATTTAAAATTAAGGTCAATTTTATGCAAAAGTATTTAAGATCTTCTTCATGTTTTTCTTCATAAGAATATAATATACTTAATTAGATTGTCATTAACATTTAGCTGTTACCAGTGTTACATTTACATTTTGCTAAGATTTAATTTAAACTTTGCTAAATAAAATAAATTTACCCCTCATTTTACAAGTTATTGGCAAACTGTATCAGCTCTTTAGGACTTCATTAATCCTAAATTACTTATGAAATTTATTTTCTTTTGGTTTGGTTTAAAAAGTAAAATTTTAAAGATGACAGTAGACAAGTTCACAATATGAAATGGCAATAATTATTATTTGTAACATAACAAATATATATTTGAAATTGTAGTAAAATACTTGAGCTCCCCCCTTACCAGACAAAAGTGTGTGAGTACACAAGAGGAAACAGTTCTGAACATGGAAAAGTGTTTATGCCCTGGAGACATAAAATGCAGGCTAGGTCTGACATGGTGTCCCAAGACTGTAATCCCAGCACTTTGGGAAGCTGAGGCAGGCAGATCATGAGGTCAAGAGATAGAGACCATCCTGGCCAACATGGTGAAATCCCATCTCTACTAAAAATAAAGATTAGCTGAGCATGGTGGCATGTGCCTATAGTATCAGCTACTTGGGAGGCTAAAACCCGAGAATCACTTGAACTCAGAAGGCGGAGGTTGTAGTGAGCTGAGAATGCTCCACTACACTTTAGTCTGGTGACAGAGCGAGACTCCGTCTCAAAAAAAAAAAAAAAAAAGCAGGCTAAATAAACTTATGGTAAACTTTTGCAATTATAAATCAGAAATTAAATAAAAACATAATCCCAGTGTTAGAAACATTTGCTAAAATGATTTCACACTGTTTTGTAACATGAAAATAAACATCCGAAGGCAGAAGTCATTGATAGTTTTTCTGAAATTGCGAATGCACATTTTGTGAATCTTGTCCTAGAGTCAATAACAATAAAGATAACGAAAATATATATTGGTCAAATGTAATTAAATTTTTGTAAATCTAATCTATTATTGACCAAATATATACACAGTCTGAATAAAGAAAGAAACCATTACATATGTTTAACTAGACATAGTAGAATTAAATTATTATGATAGTCTGTCTCTCAGACTAATGTAGTGCTTAGCAAGATAATTGCAAACATTATGCTTAATCACAGATAATTTTTACATATTAATATTGGAAATGTAATAGAGGATAGTATGTTCACTACAAATTCAACTGCATAGATGTATCACTAAGTGATCATATACATAGATGAACATAAAGCAAATTATTAGATCAATGGAGAAAGAAGGAAAGAGAATTGGAGAGATATAGCAAAATAAATTACGGTATCATGATTAAATTATTGACAATTGATACGTTTCATCATTTTCTTTAATGTTACATTTTTGAATTAAAAAAGTTAAGCTTGGTAATAAGATGCACCAACAAAAGTTAAAAGTAATAGAAAAGTTAGGTGAATGTCCATTGTTTTTGCAGTTCTGATTATATGTTTTTATTTTGCAATTACAATTAAGTACTTTGATGGTTTTCACAAATAAAACTGAATGCATTTTTAAAAAGCACACAACTGGCTTGTAGGCAATTACAGAGATTATTTTTTTCAATTATATCAGACTCTTACCACATGTTTTCAAGCAATATGCAGAAAAGGTGTAAACCAAATCCTCAGCAATTATGTGAATTAGCAAAATAAATAAGGTGATTACACACTACTGCTCATAAAATAGTGTGCTTTTCTTTAATTTGAAACATGGAATCAAGTAACTATACTGTCTTTAGGAGAGCCATATCTTAACTTTCATATAGACAATTATACATCTCAAACAATAGCTCTCTTATGAAAAGGAAATCTCCTGCCCAGATTGCTGTTATAAGGACTTATGAAATATCTTGAGACCCTCCTACAGAAAAAATATCAACTCTATCAACAAAAGACCTATTTAATGCTGATAAGCTAAACTGAATCTATGGAGCTGAGAAAAGCTTAAATCAGTCTATTTTGATGTAATGTATATAGAAGAAAAACCATTTATTAGAATTGTATTCTAAAATTATAAATACTTTTGGTCATTTAATTTATGAAAATTTTAGTTTCCGGTAACACTTTTTAGGACCCCAAAAATAAGAGTAGTAGTTGAATTATATGCTTTAGGTCTTTTATTTAAAATTCTAGGTTTCTTTCTATTAAAGAAAATAAAAATGTTTGTTTTGGGACAATGTTTTAAACCAGATCCCAATTTTTAAAAAGCAGAGGATTATCTCCTTTTAGTTCATATCATTTTTAAAAAAAAGAAAAATAAATCTAGATGTAAGAATTGCACCGGTGATCTTGGGTGTGAAAACAATTTATTTTTGTTTTTGAAAACTTTATTTTCTGTGGTTTCTAATTTTCTGCAATCACATTTACAGATTTTCTGATAATACAGTCATTGAAACATGGCAATATATTACAGGTTTTTGTGCATAAGTGAGATTATTGAAGTTTTAAAATTTTGTAATATATAGAGATATTTCTTTACTTTCTACTTTTATTTAAAAATAAAATTATGATACAAGAATTTTCTACTCAGCCGAGAACTACTAAATTAAAAAGCTGCCACTTATACAACCTCACTGAAACACAAAAAAGAATCAAAAAAGCACTTTACCTATGTATAAACAATTCATTATATAAGCCTTAGTAAAAGGGAACATCTAAAAGAAGTGTCTGTGAGCAATTAAACAAATATCTTAAATGTAATGTCAATTAAGCATGCTGGTAGAAAAAACTCAATGATTGTAAGAGATAAAAAAAGAGTAAGAAAATATATTCTCAACATATAGGTTTAAGATTTAAGGTTATTACAAATTATGGTGTGTTGGGTTGAGGTGGAAATAATGGTATGTTAAACTCTTCATTTTTCAAGGGTGGTGTAAATTGATAATGCATTATCCTTGTAATTATTTTCTTTGCAACATAAGGGCTAAAATAAACTTTGGGGTTATTTCATATAAATATTTTATAAAATCAAATTAAGAAAAACATTTAAAATTACTGTGGGTAGGGGAAAAGAAATAAATAAGCAAAAAAATTTTTAAAGGAAACCACCCTACATTGACTGGAGGTCACTGTTTCCCTTCATAAAGGTTTATTCTTGGAGCAATTGGGTCCAAACCCGATTAGTACAGATTGAGGTGGCTGAGAAATACAATCATTGAGTATAAGTGCATCTTTCAAAATTTAACAAAGGTATCTGTTTGGCACTAATCACTATTTAGAAAAATCAGGCCGGGAGCGGTGGCTCACGCCTATAATCCGAGCACTTTGGGAGGCTGAGGCGGGTGGATCACGAGGTCAAGAGATTGAAACCATCCTGGTCAACATGGTGAAACCCCGTCTCTACTAAAAAAAAAAAAAAAAAAAAAAAAAAATTAGCTCGGCATGGTGGTGTTCGCCTGTAGTCCCAGCTACTCAGGAGGCTGAGGCAGGAGAATTGCCTGAGCCCAGGAGGTGGAGGCTGTGGTGAGCCGAGATCGCACCATTGCTCTCCAGCCTGGGTAACAAGAGAGAAACTCTGTCTCAAAAAAAAAAAAAAAGAAAAAAAGAAAAAAAAATCATACATTTAGAGCTGTATTCAAAATTTTTATGAAACTACTTTTCAAAAGTAATAATGATTTAAATATAAATATGACATTCTGATCTCAGCCCCATTTGATAGATTGAAGATATAGTAGGCCTACACCAACTGCTTTGAATTTAACAAAAATGATAAAAGTATATTTATAAAAATAGTGCAAAACAAGTAGAGGTGCTCTAAGTTCACCACAGACAAAGCAAAGCCTGAAACACAGAAAGCTGACAAGACCTGAATGAAGCACAGAATTAAGCTCTAAAGGGCTGGGAAAGTACTGCTACAGAAGGTAAGACCTTTATTGGTCAAAACATGGAATGCTGAGCATGTGCTTAGGAGAGGAGCAGAATCATCATCTCTTGTTGGGTTGTTCCAACAAAAGCTGCCAACAGTGTCCCACTCCATCTCCTCCAGTTAGACAGCAGCAACTGGTACAAGATTTTGATGCTTGTAGTGACCAGAACTTACCCTATTTTTTAGCAATAACAAATTACTTAAGATATGCAGAAAATAACTGTGCAATCTTTTTATTTAAAACAATAAAATAAATAAAAGATTACAAAACTAAAACTGACAAATAGAGACATTTGCCATGTTTCTAGATGTAACGATTTATCAATTATTAGTTCTTCCAGATTAGTTAACAAAAATGTCATATAATTAATATGGTATACTATATTATAATAAGGTAATATGATCCATTCAATTTCTGTCAAAATCCTACCTCAATATTTCACTTAACCCAACAAATGAATTCTGATAGCAATGTACAGAACTATGTATGGAAGAGGAGCTCAGTATCAAGACATTATTGAAACAATAGCAGGCATGTACAAGTACTACATAAATATTTCTTCAATGAAGGCAAAAGTTAATACACCTCTTTTTAAGTGTTGTTATGAGTGTTAATTGTGATAGCATATTTGGAAGTGTTTCGCAAGTTTTATTAGACTATTACTGAGATCATTTTTAGCCTAACTGTGGTTAGGATTATTTTTATTACAACTACAGGTTAGCCTATACAAATAGGAATCGTATTTCAAAAAAATTCTCATCAACTATATCCCCTCCTAGATATTTTCCACAGGTTTTAACAAAATATCAGTTTGAATAAGGTATAGATTTAAAACAATGTACTTCCTTCATAGGTAAATATTCAAGACAAGACAAAATATAGCATTACTTATTAACTTCCTTCCAAGTTAAATAGTCCATAAAAGAAATCATGTCTTTACAAAGTTGATCTAGCTAAGGAAAAAATAACGAACTAGGGCTGGATGCGGCGGCTCACACCTGTAATCCCAGCACTTTGGGAGGCTGAGGTGGGCAGATCACTTGAGGTCAGGAGTTTGAGATCAGCCTGACCAACATAGTGAAACCCTGCCTCTACTAAAAATACAAAAAAATTAGCAGGGTGTGGTGGCACACACCTATAATCCCAGCTACTCAGGAGGCTAAGGCA
This sequence comes from Callithrix jacchus, assembly GCF_049354715.1. Lineage (NCBI taxonomy): Eukaryota > Metazoa > Chordata > Mammalia > Primates > Cebidae > Callithrix > Callithrix jacchus. The sequence continues at coordinate 49,190,659 of NC_133513.1, read as the reverse complement.
GGAGAATTGCTTGAACAGGAGGGGCAGAGGTTGCAGTGAGCCAAGATTGACCCACTGCACTCCAGTCTGGGTGAAAGAGCTAGACTCCACCTCAAAAAACAAACAAACAAACAAAGAGAAAAAACAAGCTAAATATTCCAGGTAATGATTTGCAAGGTCAATATAATCATGAGGTAATTTATCCTGAGCAATACAGTCTCAAGTGTACATGAGTTTCAGGGTTTAGGGGAAAAATCAGAAGATGACAATGAATAGAGGAAAAATGATTGGGTTAGTAAACTTGCCTACATTTGGATGTGATTCTACCATGTTCTTTGTTTATTAATGAAAAGATTTACTTATTTATTTATTTATTTATTTATTTTTTAATTGCGTTTTAGGTTTTGGGGTACATGTGCAGAACATGTAAGATAGTTGCATAGGTACACACATGGCAGTGTGTTTTGCTGCCTTCTGCCCCTTCACCCACATTTGGCATTTCTTCCCATGCTATCCCTCCCCAACTCCCCCCTGCAGTCCCTCCCTTATTCCCCCCAATAGACCCCAGTGTGTAGTACTCCCTTCCCTGTGTCCATGTGTTCTCATTGTTCATCACCCACCTATAAGTGAGAATATGCGATGTTTCATTTTCTGTTCTTGTGTTAGTTTGCTGAGAATGATGTTCTCCAGATTCATCCATGTCCCTACAAACGACACAAACTCATCATTTCTGATTGCTGCATAGTATTCCATGGTGTATATGTGCCACATTTTCCCAGACCAGTCTATCATCGATGGGCATTTGGGTTGGTTCCAGGTCTTTGCAATTATAAACAGTGCTGCAATGAACATTCGTGTGCATGTGTCCTTATAGTAGAACAATTTATAGTCCTTTGGATATATACTCAGTAATGGGATTGCTGGGTCAAATGCAATTGCTATTTCTAGGTCCTTGAGGACTCACCACACTGTCTTCCACAATGGTTGAACTAATTTACATGCCCACCAGCACTGTAGAAGTGTTCCTATTTCTCCACATCCTCTCCAGCGTCTGTTGTCTCCAGATTTTTTAATGATCGCCATTCTAACTGGCGTGAGATGGTATCTCAATGTGGTTTTGATTTGCATCTCTCTCTTGACCAGTGATGATGAGCATTTTTTCATATGTTTGTTGGCCTCATGTATGTCGTCTTTTGTAAAGCGTCTGTTCATATCCTTTGCCCAATTTTGAATGGGCTTGTTTATTTTGTAAATCTGTCTGTTTGAGCTCTTTGTAAATTCTGGATATCAGCCCTTTGTCAGATGGGTAAACTGCAAAGATTTTTTTCCCATTCTGTTGGTTGCTGATTCACTCTAGTGATTGTTTCTTTTGCCATGCAGAAGCTGTGGAGTTTGATTAGGTCCCATTTGTCTATTTTGGCTTTTGTTGCCAATGCTTTTGGTGTTTTAGTCAGGAAGTCCTTGCCTACTCCTATGTCCCGAATGGTTTTGCCTAGATTTTCTTCTAGGGTTTTTATGGTGCCAGGTCTTATGTTTAAGTCTTTAATCCATCTGGAGTTAATTTTAGTGTAAGGTGTCAGGAAGGGGTCCAGTTTCTGCTTTCTGCACATGGCTACCCAGTTTTCCCAACACCATTTATTAAACAGGAAGTCCTTTCCCCATTGCTTGTTTCTGTCAGGTTTATCAAAGATTGTATGGTTGTAGATATGCTGTGTTGCCTCCGTTCTGTTCCATTGGTCTATATCTCTGTTTTGGTACCAGTACTATGCTGTTTTGATTACTGTAGCCTTGTAGTATAGTTTGAAGTTTGGTAGTGTGATGCCTCCCGCTGTGTTCTTTTTGCTTAGGATTGACTTGGCTATGCAGGCTCTCTTTTGGTTCCATATGAAGTTCATGGTGGTTTTTTCCAGTTCTTTGAAGAAATTCAATTGTTGCTTGATGAGGATAGCATTGAATCTGTAAATTACTTTGGGCAGTATGGCCATTTTCATGCTATTGATTTTTCCTAACCATGAACATGGAATGTTTCTCCATAGGTTTGTGTCCTCTCTTATTTCATTGAGCAGTGGTTTGTAGTTCTCCTTGAAGAGGTCCCTTATGTTCCTTGTTAGTTGTATTCTTAGGTATTTTATTCTCTTTGTAGCCATTGTGAATTGCAGTTTGTTCTTGATTTGGCTCTCTTTAAGTCTGTTATTGGTGTATAGGAATGCTTGTGATTTTTGCACATTGGTTTTATATCCTGAGACTTTGCTGAAGTTGCTTATCAGTTTCAGGAGTTTTTGGGCTGAGACGATGGGGTCGTCTAGATATACAATCATGTTGTCTGCAAATGGCTTCCTCCTTTCCTATTTGAATACCCTTTATTTGTTTTTCTTGCTTGATTGCTCTGGCTAGAACTTCCAGTACTATATTGAATAGAAGTGGTGAGAGAAGGCATCCTTGTCTAGTGTCAGATTTCAAAGGGAAAGCTTCCGGTTTTGCCCATTCAGTATGATATTGGCTGCTCGTTTGTCGTAAATAGCTTTTATTACTTTGAGATACGTTCCATCAATACCGAGTTTATTGAGGGTTTTCAGCATAAAGGGCTGTTGAATTTTGTCAAAGGCCTTCTCTGTGTCAATTGAGATAACCATGTGGTTTTTGTTTTTGGTTCTGTTTATGTGGTGAATTACATTTATAGACTTGCATATGTTGAATCAGCCTTGCATCCCTGGGATGAATCCTACTTGATTATGATGGATAAGCTTTTCGATGTGCTGTTGCAATCGGCTTGTAAATATTTTATTGAAGATTTTTTGCATCTATGTTTATCATAAATATTGGCCTGAAGTTTTTTTTTTCTTGTTGAGTCTCTGCCAGGTTTTGGTATCAGGATGATGTTGGTCTCATAAAATGAATTGGGAAGGATTCCCTCATTTTGGATTATTTGGAATCATTTCAGAAGGAATGGTACCAGTTCCTCTTTGTGAGTCTGGTAGATTTTGGCTGTGAACCTATCCGAACCTGGGCTTTTTTTGTGTGGTAGGCTCTTAATTGCTGCCTCAAATTCAGACCTTGTTATTGGTCTGTTCATAGTTTCAGCTTCCTTCTGTTTTAGGCTTGGGAGGACACAGGTGTCCAGGAATTTATCCATTTCTTTCAGGTTTACTAGATTATGTGCATAGAGTTGTTTGTAATATTCTCTGATGATGGTTTGAATTTCTGTGGAATCTGTGGTGATTTCCCCTTTATCGTTTTTTATTGCGCCTATTTGGTTGTTCTCTCTTTTCTTTTTTATCAATCTGGCTAGTGGTCTGTCTATTTTGTTGATCTTTTCAAAAAACCAGCACTTGGATTTATTGATTTTTTTTGAAGTTTTTTTTGTGTCTCTATCTCCTTCAGTTCTGCTCTGATCTTAGTTATTTCTTGTTTTCTGCTAGGTTTTGAGTTTTTTGATCTTCCTCCTCTAGCTCTTTCAATTTTAACGATTGGGTGTCAATTTTGAATCTCTCCACTCTTCTCATATGGGCACTTATTGCTATATATTTTCCTCTAGATACTGCTTTAAATGTTCCCAGAGATTTTGGAATGTTGCATCTTCATTCTCGTTGGTTTTGAAGAACTTCTTTATTTCTGCCTTCATTTCATTGTTTATCCAGTCAACATTCAAGAGCCAGTTGTTCAGTTTCCATGAAGCTGTGCGGTTCTGAGTTAGTTTCTGGATACTGGGTTCTAACTTGATTGCACTATAGTCTGAGAGACTGTTTGTTAGGATTTCAGTTGTTTTGCATTTGCTGAGGAGTGTTTTACTTCCAATTATGTGGTCAATTTTAGAGTAGGTGTGATGTGGTGCTGAGAAGAATGTATATTCTGTGGATTTGGGGTGGAGAGTTCTGTAAATGTCTATCAGGTTTGCTTGTTCCAGGTATAAGTTCAAGCCCTGGGTACCCTTGTTAATTTTCTGTCTCGTTGATCTGGCTAATATTGACAGTGGAGTGTTAAAGTCTCCCACTATTATTGTGTGGGAGTGTAGGTCTCTTTGTAAGGCATTGAGAACTTGCCTTATATATCTGGGTGCTCCTGTATTGGGTCCATATATATTTAGGATCATTAGCTCTTCTTGTTGTATCAATCCTTTTTCCATTATGTAATGTCCTTCTTTGTGTCTTTTGATCTTTGTTGCTTTAAAGTCTATTTTATTGGAGATGAGAACTGCAACTCCTGCTTTTTTTTTTGCTCTCCATTTGCTTGGTAAATCTTCCTCCATCTTTTTATTTTGAGCCTTTGTGTATCCTTACATGTGAGATGGATTTCCTGGATACAGCACACCGATGGGTTTGGCTTTTTATTTAATTTGCCAGTCTGTGTCTTTCAATTGGTGCGTTTAGCCCGTTTACATGTAGGGTTAATATTGTTGTGTGAATTTGATACTGCCATTTTGATGCTAGCTGGCTGTTTTGCCCATTAGTTGATGCAGATTCTTCATTTTGTTGATGCTCTTTAGCATTTGGTATGTTTTTGGAATGGCTGGTACTGGTTGTTCCTTTCTATGTGTAGTGCCTCTTTCAGGAGCTCTTGTAAATTAGGCCTGGTGGTGACAAAATATCTGAGTACTTGCTTGTTTGCAAAGGATTTTATTTTTCCTTCACTTATGAAGCTTAGTTTGGCTGGATATGAAATTCTGGGTTGAAATTTCTTTTCTTTAAGGATGTTGAATATTGGCCCCCACTCTCTTCTGGCTTGTCGGGTTTCTGCCAAGAGATCTGCTGTGAGTCTGATGTGTTTCCCTTTGTGGGTAACCCAACCTTTCCCTCTGGCTGTCCTTAGCATTTTCACCTTCATTTCAACCCTGGTGAATCTGATTATTATGTGCCTTGGGGTTGCTCTTCTTGCGAAGTATCTTTGTGGTGTTCTCTGTATTTCCTGGATTTGGATATTGGCCTGCCTTGCTAGGTTGGAGAAATTTTCCTGGATAATATCCTGAAGAGTATTTTCCAGCTTGGATTCATTCTCTTCGTCACATTCTGGTACACCTATCAAACGTAGATTAGGTCTCTTCACATAGTCCCACATTTCTTGGAGACTTTGTTCATTCCTTTTTGTTCTTTTTCCTCTAATCTTGGCTTATTGTTTTATTTTATTGAGTTGATCTTCGACTTCTGATATCCTTTCTTCTGCTTGGTCAATTCTGCTGTTGAAACTTGTGCATGCTTTGCGAAGTTCTCGTGTTGTGTTTTTCAGCTCCTTCAATTCACTCATATTCCTCTCGAAGCTGTCCATTCTTGTTATCATTTCCTCAAATCTTTTTTCAAGGTTCTTAGTTTCTTTGTATTGATTTAGAACATGTTCTTTTAGCTCACGGAAGTTTCTCATTACCCACCTTCTGAAGTCTGATTCTGTCATTTCATCACACTCATTCTCCGTCCAGCTTTGTTCCCTTCCTGGTGAGGAGTTTTGGTCCTTTGTAGGAGGTGAGGTGTTCTGGTTTTAGGTGTTTTCCTCCTTTTTGCGCTGGTTTCTTCCCATCTTTGTGGATTTATCCACCTGTCCTCTGAGTAGTTGCTGATTTTTCGATTGGGTCTCTGAGTGGAGGCCCAGATTGTTGATGATGAAGTATTTCTGTTTTTTAGTTTTCCTTCTAACAGTCTAGCTTCTCTGCTGTAAGACTGCTGAAGTCCACTTCAGGCCCTGCTTGCCTGGTGTACACCTGTAGCAGCTGCAGCACAGTGAGGGATGCTACCAGTTTCTTCTTCGGCTATCTTTGTCCCAGAATGATGCCCGCCAAATGTCAGTCTGATCAGTGGTTTTTGAGGTGACTCTTTTGGTATATGGGGGTCGGGGAGCTGCTTGAGGAGACAGTCTGTACTTTATAGGAACTCAAGTGCTGAGCTGTGAGCTCCGTTGTTCATTCAGGGCTGTTAGGCTGCTACGTTTAAGTCCACTGCAGCAGAACTCATACAACCCCCTTTTTCCTCAGATGCTCTGTCTCAGGGAGTTAGGGCTTTATTTATGAGTATCCATTGCACTCTCCTGCCCAGCTAGGAGGCAGTTTAGTCACTATTTGCCTGCCGAGGCTCCGCCCTGCTGCTGTGAGGTCCGCCCTGTTGCCGTGGGCTCTGCCCTGTTGGTGGAGTCTCTCTGTTATGGCGGGTTGCCTCGACAATGGCAGGCTGCATCACCAATGGGAGAGTACCTCAGTAGGAGTGGAATGTCTTGGTAATGGCGGACGCCCCTCCCACACTGAGCTGCACCGTTCTGGGTTCAGCTGTGCCCGCAGTGAAACTCTCAACCCCGAGCATTTCGAATCGCTGTTTTATTTGTCCCTGTGGGGGTGGGACCTGTCGAGCCTGATCACCTGGCTCCTTGCCTAAGAGCCCTTTTGTTTTTTTTAAGTTGAACAGTTGACTCTTTCCCAGGTGTTTCAGTTGCCTGCTGAAAGGGCACCAGAATCAGTGTGATTTCCCGTGCAGCGACCACTGCGCCAGCTCACAGTTTGCTTCCTGGGAATCTCCTGGCCTGGCTCACTGTCCAAGTCCCGTTTAATTGGATGAATACACTAATCTGCCCTCCCAAATTTCAAATTGCCAGTTTAACAGGGCACCCAGACCAGTGCGTTTTGTGCGGCGTGCCACTGCGCTGCCCGAGACAGCTGCACTGGCATCCCGTGTCTCTCCTACACCTGGGAATTTCCCCATTTTGTGGGCAACAAAGATCCATCTGGAAATGTGGCATGACCTCACCCTCTGTCTTCACTGAGAGCTGCAATCCTAAATTGCTTCTACAGCACAATCTTCCCCCGCTCCTTGTTTAACTATTTCTGATTTACTTTTGATTCTAACAAAAACTTAAGTGTTTCTTAAAATGTAAATGCCTTTTAACATTTAATGTTGACCCTTTAAGAAAATTCCTTTTACATTATTTTTTATTTTAAAAATCACACGTAAATTCTAGTGCTTTGCAATTTTTAATCATTAGCTCTCAGTTAGCATCATATTAGAGAGCACTATGCAAGTTCATTTATGATTTTACAGATTTATATTAAGGCCATTTATTATCTAATTTTTAACATCCTCAAATATGTGTCACCTAGATGTTCATTGTTTACGCTTAAATGCTTACAGTGTTTATTCCTATCAGTTCTACCTTCATCACTGTGCAGCTTATAAATTCAGATAGTAATACTGATTGCTACATCATTTCCAAAGAAAACAATTCTTCTTAAGCACCTATCTTTGTTTTTTGTTTTTTTTTTGAGACTGAGTTTCACTCTTATTACCTAGGCTGGAGTGCAATGGCATGATCTCAGCTCACTACAACCTCCATCTCATGGGTTCAAGCAATTCTCCCAAATAGCTGGGACTACAGGCATGCACCATGATGCCCAGCTAATTTTTTTGTATTTTTAGTAGAGACGGGGTTTCACCATGTTGACCAGTATGGTCTTGATCTCTTGACCTTGTGATCCACCCGCCTTGGCCTCCCAAAGTGCTGGGATTATAGGCGTGAGTCACCGCACCTGGTCTAAGCACCTATTTTAAAAGCAAGTCAATAACTTGGCTATTGTGATGCTATTGTAGATTCCACATACCTCTTTATTTATTAATGGACTTGGGACTTCATGTTCTGAATTACCTTTATGTTTGAAATACTTGAAAAGGCTTTTCTTATTCCCCTTTGCCATCTGTCAGCATTTTGTTTCTTTAGACCCAATTCACAATAACTTTCCCTAATAGACTAAAATTATTTTAGAAAGCCACTCACTTACTAAAATTTGGAGCCTTTGGTGCTTTATTTGTGGTTTTTCAAGCTTCTAGAACTCTATCAAAATTGTAAACATCAATAGTATATGATAGATCAAAGGCAAGAATAAATAAATGTCAATTTTAAAAAATTTATAACAGATTATATCTATTGAAGAAAATTAGAATATTGAATTTGTCACCAGATAAGCAAATTATTTCTAATATTTTAGTGTATTCTCTTGGATTTCAGTCAATTTTCTTATATAGATAAACTGATGGTGCCTATATATCTCAATATTTAGCTTAACTGTGTACGTTCTTAAAAAATTATAATATGTTCATTTTACTTATCAATATATGATGATTGTTTTTTATTTAATACAAATGTTTTCATATTTATTGGGACACAAATTACCTGTCCACAATGTTCTTCTCTTATTTCAAATGTTTTCTCATTTGCTATTAACTGAATCTCCTCTTAAGCTTGCACTTTCCCTACTGTGATGTTACATGCAAAATTCTTATTCCTTTGAAGCTCAGATCTTATACCATTTTCCCCAAGAATTATTCCAATATAATCCAATTGCAATATATCCATTTATTTGTTCCCATGACATTGATTTCCTCAATTTTTATCCATTAGCCTATATTGTACAAAAATTTTTAAATATAGTCTATTCATGGTCTGATTGTATAGAATTTCTTATACCATGATTTATCAATATTTGTGGTTATCAGACCAACTAGTACAATGTCTAGAATATAATGGATAATCAAGAAATTCTAAACCATATTGCGCTTTGCAAAGAATTCCAAACAAAATTTTGAAACTCCTGCATATTAAAAATGTCTACTATCTTAGAGTTATCCAAAAGAATTAATGGCTATAATTTATTATTTATTTAAGGTGTTAGAGCTCATAAATATATTTGAGGATGTATTGACTCTTTACTGAATATTTTATAATATGAAAAAAATGCTTAATTAGTCTTTCCAAAGCACACAGTTATAGATAATTTCATTGAAGTTGCTAGTCATTTTGGGGAAGAATAAAAAATGCCAACCATCTGGAAAAATCAGACTACAGTGATTGTGTTCTCTAAGGTGGCTTCATTTGCTGTCAAATTAGAGCACTCATCTGTTAGACATCAAGACTCTTTTCAGCCAAATGCGTGACATCATAGGCATATGTAATTTAATCACATTGTCAGTCAAATATCTCATTAATAGGGAGAGAATTATCGGGCTTATGTATAATGAAATATGAAACTGACAGCCAAGCTGCTCCTCAAACAGCTAATTCATATCTGCTTCTTACATTTGCTATAAAGAGGAAAATCCCAAGTTCAGTGACACAAAAAATTGTTCTCCAATTCCCTGAACCCATTTGTGCTATTGCCATTGCACATTTGTAATTCCAATTATGTATTTGTAACTGCTTCATATATAGAAATTTAAAATTGTGGTTAAATCATTTTCAGTTGCTGTATTTCCACTCTTAAGAAGGTAGAGGGAGAAATGGAGGGAAAGAGGGAGAAGGAAATATAAGAGAAATTAGAGATCAGTCCCAAGTCTGTCAACGTAAAGCTTCCACAAAGGAAAAAATTGACATTCATCAATGACTGACAAAATGTCTGGCAGCTGCTTTCAACATCTTATCTAATTTATTTTTTCAAAGTTTTACAGTGTAGGTATTTTCACCATTTGAAAGATTGAAAAAAGAGGATCTGAAACAATTAATAAATTGCTCAATATTTCAAACATGAACATGGCGAGGAGGAAATTCAAAGTAAACTCTTTAGAGGTTTTGCTATTTCTACTCCATTGTTTTGTTTCTAAACTCTTGGAGAATTTTGTTCCCCACTGATCCAAACTCCACATTTCTTAAAATACATCATGGAAAGATAGAAAGGAAAAGGGAAAGACTCAAGGCAAGTAGTCTGGGTAATATGATAAAACGCCATTGAAAGATGTTACATTACTGGTGTAACAGCCTAATCGGCATTTTAGAAAAAGAACCTGACTCAGTTGTACCTATTGTCCCAGATTTGACACAAAAAATGTGTTCTGACTGTGCATTTAATACATATTCCCATGTGAATACAAAAGAAATAGAATAGACATTAGTTATTTTTAATTATTATTTTATTGAGGATGGTGACATAAAGAAGATGAGTATTTGGGTTTAAATCGTGATGAGATGCTACTTTTTAAATACAGTTTAAGAAACTTGCAACTTTTTAAGAGACATTGTTTGAACCTATATGATTAACTCTGTTCATTCATAAATTTCCTTAGAAATAAATGTACTGGAAAGTGAAAATAAATCTGTCCTCTCTATTCAGAATGGAAGATGAGAATGGATATCATCAATAGAGGGGTGGTAATGCAGACAGGATTGTACTGAAGGAAGTACTAAAAAGCTGATCATGTGTAATGGAAAAGAAATCCTGCATGAAACTATGTGAACAGAATCTCTCAGGAGAAAAAACAAAACAAAACCAAACAAACATAAAATAAAACAACCAAATAAAAGATAAAACAAACAAGTTTAGAACAGAAGGTGTCGGTTCAAACTGTTAAGCTTCAAATGGAAGAATTTTGTGAGGTATTTGGCCAACGTGTTAGCGAAAATTTAGTTCAAGTAGAGATGGGTGTGCAAAAGGAAGGCACTGTGGCACAGAGTTTTGGTTGAGACCTGTGAAAGTGAGATAGTCCCTAAAAGAATTAGCTTTCTACAATTAACATGGAAAGCAACCACTCCTGAATCAATGAACTCCTCTGCAACTTGCTGGCTGGTCTACTTCCTACCTGCCTTCCAGGCCACAGAGTGCTAATACACAAAAATAAAATAGATAAATGTAAATATCTTCCTTTCCTTTCCTAATGATTTATACTAAAACACAGGAATGGGAAGCCACATCAATCTAAGAAGCAATTTATAAATTCATAAATTTTCATGTCTCACTAATCTAATAGGAGGACACTATTTTGAAAATTCGGTAATAGTCACCTCCAATAAAATAGGCTTACTCCAAGTAACAGGAAGAAAGCTAAACATGTCTTAATGTATTATGTAAGACAATCAAGAGAACTTTGTAATTGAAAGTGTATATTTGATATTGAATTAAAATTTTTACAAACATAGAATGTTTTTATGTCATGAAAACCATAAAGAGCAGGAACTCAAACAAATAAATTATAAATTGACTAAAGAAATCACAAAAACATTTGTTTATAGGTAAAAATTAAATATAATTAATGTAATCTGAGGTATATGGATATTTGAGATAGGAGAAACCCCTGAAGAAGATAATGAAACTTGCTGAAAAGGACTAAGTGAAGAATTATGAAAAGAAAACCCACCACACCAAAAAACAAAACTCAAGACAAACAGAATCAGAAGATGGTCAATTAACAGATAAATTAGTGAAGATATGAAACATCCATAAAGATAATGGCAAGATTTGGGGATTTAGACACTAAATATCTGAAAAGCTATATATCTAAAATGTAAATAGGTTGACATAAAAATTCTTAACTTCGATGTGAGATTTTCGAAAGTAGTAGAGCAAATATTTTGAATACAGCAAACACTTGAGAAGTATCAATGACAATACATTTTAACTTTGTTTTATAGTACTATTGTGCTGATTTTGCCTGCCACCATATTAAGATATTTATGTCTTATCCAATTTAATTGGCCAATAACACTTATTGATTAGCTGATTTTTAAAATCCCCATTATGAAGATGAGAATATAGAGGCTAAAGAAGATAAAATAGTCTCATGAATTTTTAAATATAGTGTGGGGAAGAGGCAGGACACACATCCAAGCCAGATTAAATTTAGAGCCTTTGGAGCTAATCACTATGCAGTAATACTTCTCAGTTCCATGAAAAATGCAAAGCTTAGAAAATAATAAATTTAGCAATTACATAATTTCTTCAATAAAGTACTATTTAAATCAAAATTTCATAATAATGTAGAAGATGGAATCCACCAAATCTATAAATACTGTAAAAATAAAGCAAATTAAAAACAGAGAGATTTAAATAATAAAATTGTTTTCTATACTATAAGAGACCAAAATGAAATGGCATTAATAAATGAAGAGCTGACATCTAAAAACATTATAAATATATAAATAATTTGTATATAGAATTTTTACATTTGCGTGTGTATATATATATATACGTATATATATATACACATACATATATATATATAAATTCCTGCCTTAAATAATTAAAAAACCTACATATGCAAATATAAAAGTATTTCTAGATTAAGTTACTGAGCATTTGTTTATGGTTTGGGAGAATAGAGTCACTTACATGTTTACTGGAATTGTAAGTAGGTTTGATCTTTCTGAAGAAAAGTTTGGCAGTGAGCAAAGAAATGCCACCAAATAGATCCAAATACACTTGGGGTTTTAGTTTAAAATAAGGTAATTCAAAAATAGTTTCCTATAGATATAGAAATTTGGTAGAAAATGCAAGAAACATTTTCAAATCACTAGAGAAAAGAGAGATCATTCAATCACTTTTGGTGGGGAATAGATCAACAAATCAGGATTTCTGTCTCACTGCTCAGAAATATCTTCGACTCTCAATCATTATAAATAATTCACCAATGCTATTTGTGTATCCTGTCTACTATATTTTTGAGCACTCTTATGATTCTTTTTTTAAAATTAGTATTGATTCATGTGAAAGTAAACATATAATATTTTGGTTGTTAATAAGTTGTAATACAACAATAAAATAATAGCACAACAAGACAAAGAAAGCGTGTTGTTGGGAGAGGCACTTCACATAAAATAATAAAAAACTTCTGCTTGAAAACACTAGAGGAAGGGCAGCAGGTACCAGATGTCTGACAGAGAGCTTTCCAGGCAGAGGAAGACCCTGAAGGCACAGGAAGTTACATGACAAGTGTGTGGCACAAGGAGGCCTGCTAATGGGAAAGGGACATAAAGGCGGACAGACAGGGCCAGATGACTCAGTGCCCCAGTAAGGATTTTAGCTTTGGCTCAGAATGAGAGTTTTATTCTCATTCTGAGAGTGCAGAGGAATGTTATTATTTGGCATATGCTTTAAAGATATCATAATAGCTACTCTGTTGAGAATAGACAAGTTAGAGGATATCACAATAGCCCAGGAGAGACATGACATGGTAGGTCATGAAAAAAGGTTTGATTTTGTGTATATTTTAAATGTGGGGCTAACAGAATTGGTTGATGGACTGATTGTGGGTTATGTATAAAAGGGAGTGTATTAGTCTGTTTTCACATTTCCATAAATAACTGCTCAGGGCTGGGTAATTTATAAAGAAAAGAGGTTTCATTGACTCAGTTCTGCCTGGCTAGGAGGCCTCAGGAAGTTTATAATCACGGTGGAAGGGGAAGCAAACACATCCTTGTTCACAAGGCTGCAAAACAGGAATAAGTGCAGAGTGAAGGGGAAAGAGCCCGCTTATTATTTTTTTTTTTAGAGGCAAGTTTTCTACTTGTTCTTTATTATTATTTTCTTGGATCAATCTCAACAAATTTTATAACAATGAAAAAAGAGATACAAAATAACATGTACAGTGTAAGTCCGTTTATACAAAGTTCAAAACCGGTGTTTCCCACATTTTCAAATGGTTCAGCAAATAAAATATGTGTGTACCTCCATCTATTGAGATTTAAAGAAAACGTGGTAAAATGTGAACAACTGGGAATCTAGGTAAATATGCAAAAGTTCATACAACTATTTTGCTACCTTTTTGTAGGTGTGATGTTGTTCAAAATAAAAAAGTTAGGAAAGAGTTTAAAAACCAGACAAAGCTATTTTTTTTCTCTTTATTTCACTTTTTTTTCTCTTTCTTTTTATTGCATTTTAGGTTTTGGCATACATGTGAAGAACATGCAAGATAGTTGCAGAGGTACACACGTGGCAGTGTGATTTGCTGCCTTCCTCCCCTTCACCTGTATCTGGCATTTCTCCCCATGCTATCTCTCCCCAACTCCCCACCACCCACTGTCCCTCCACTATTTCCCCACAACAGACCCCAGTGCATAGTGCTCCCCTCGCTGTGTCCATGTGTTCGCATTGTTCAACACCCACCTATGAGTGAGAATGTGGTATTTCATTTTCTGTTCTTGTGTCAATTTGCTGAAAATTATCCATGTCCCTACAAAGGACACAAACTCATAATTTTTGATGGCTGCATAATATTCCATGGTGTATATGTGCCACATTTTCCTTATCCAGTCTATCAACAATGGGCATTTGGGTTGAATCGAGGTCTTTGCTATTGTAAACAATGCTGCAATGAATATTCGTGTGCATATGTCCCTATAGTAGAACAATTTATAATCCTTTGGATATATACCCAGTAATGGGATTGCTGGGTCAAATGGAATTTTTATTTCTAGGTCCTTGAGGAATTGCCACACTGTCTTCCACAATGGTTGAACTAATTTACACACCCACCAGCAGTGTAGAAGTGTTCCTATTTCTCCACATCCTCTCCAGCATCTGTTGTCTCCAGATTTTTTAATGATCGCCATTCTAACTGGCATGAGATGGTATCTCAATGTGGTTTTGATTTGCATCCCTCTAATGACCAGTGATGATGAGCATTTTTTCATATGTTTGTTGGCCTCATGTATGTCTTCTTTTGTAAAGTGTCTGTTCATATCCTTTGCCCACTTTTGAATGAAGCGTGTTTTGTTCTTGTAAATCTGTTTGAGTTCTTTGTAAATTCTGTATATCAGCCCTTTGTCAGATGGGTAAACTGTAAAAATTTTTTCCCATTCTGTTAGTTGCCGATTCACCCTAATGACTGTTTCTTTTGCCGTGCAGAAGCTGTGGAGTTTAATTAGGTCCCATTTGTGTATTTTGGCTTTTGTTGCCAATGCTTTTGGTGTTTTGGTCATGAAGTCCTTGCCTATGCATATGTCCTGAATGGTTTTGCCTAGATTTTCTTCTAGGGTTTTCATGGTGTTAGGTCTTATGTTTAAGTCTTTAATCCATCTGGAGTCAATTTTAGTGTCAGATGTCAGGAAGGTTTTGGGGTACATGTGAAGAACATGCAAGATTGTTGCATAGGTACACACGTGGCAGTGTGATTTGCTGCCTTCCTTCCCTTCACCTATATCTGGTATTTCTCCCCATGCTATTTCTCCTCAACTCCCCACCCCCCACTGTCCCTCCCCTATTTCCCCCCAACGGACCTCAGTGTGTGATGCTCCCCTCCCTGTGTCCATGTGTTCTCATTGTTCAACACCTGCCTATGAGTGAGAATATGTGGCGTTTGGTTTTCTGTTCTTGTGTCAGTTTGCTGAGAATGATGGTTTCTGGATCAAATGGAATTTCTATTTCAATTTCTATTTGCCACACTGTGGCGATTCCTCAAAGAGTCCCTTATAAAACCCTCAGATCTTGTGAGAACTCACTCACCATCATGAAAACAGTATGGGGGAACTGCCCTCATTATCCAATCACCTCCAACAAGGTCCCTCACCCAACTAGTGAGGATTATAATTTGGATTACAACTCAATATGAGATTTGGGTGCAGACACAGAGCCAGACCATATCAGGGAGGAAACAAGTTTGACTCTTGACAGGAAAGATTCAACATCATTAATTTTAATTTGCAAAGAGTAACACCACACAAATACACACACAAACTCCTCACAATACTAAAAGTGATTTACTTTAAACAACTTACTATATCTATCCAATACACACAAAAATGATGCTCAGCACTTATGTCTCGAGAAATGTGGAAACATAAGAATTTAACAAATACTAAATTATTTGATGATATTTATGGCTGGCAAGGCTGTGCAGAAATAATCATTCCCACACATTTTTGAGCAATGGTTTATTGTAAAACACTCTTGTAAGAATACTGGGTAATTTTTCTCATGTTTAATATATGTTTACTATTTGACCTGATAATCTTATGACTAGAAATTTTTGCTAAAAAAATCACAATTGACAAGTATATAAGTTATTAATAAATTTCTGGGAATATAATTGATAATATCCTCTGAAACATTTACTCTCATTTTTTTTATTTTTTAAATTTATTTATTTATTAAGTTTTGGGGTACATGTGCAGGATGTGCAGATTTGTTACTTAGGTAAACACGTGCCATGGTGGTTTGCTGCACCTATCGACTCATCACTAGGTATTAAGCCCTGCATGCATCAGCTCTTTTCCCTAATGCTCTTCCCCTCTGCCCTCTCCTGACAGGCCTGAGAAAGTGTTGTTTCCCCCCCAGAGTCCATGTATTCTCACTGTTTAACTCCTACTTATAAGAAAGAACATGTGGTATTTAGTTTTCTGTTCCTGCATTAGTTTGCTGAGGATCATGGCTTCCAATTTCATTCATGTCCCTGCAAAGACATGAACTCATTCATTTTTATGGCTGCATAGTATGCCTTGGTGTGTATGTACCACATTTTCTTTATCCAGTCTATCATCAATGGGCATTTGGGTTGATTTCATGTCTTTGCTATTGTGAATAGTGTTGCAATGAACATAAGCATGACTGTATCTTTATGATAGAATGATTTATATTCTTTTAGGTATAAACCCAGTAATAAGATTGCTGGGTTAAATGGTTTTTCTGGTTCTAAATCTTTCAGGAATTGCCACACAGTGCTCATTCAGTATGATATTGGTTGTAGGTTTAGCACAAGTGGATCTTGCTATTTTGAGATATGTTCCTTCAATACCTATTTTATTGAGAGTTTTTAACATGAAGAGATGTTAAATTTTATACTCTTACATCCTCCTTGGCACAGACAAGACTCAGGGGTACTCTAAATTGTGGACTAATTCAGACATGAATTTGTTTCCTGATTATAATATTTTGAGGCTGTTTGAACTTTAGCAAAATGCCTATATTTTCTCAATCTATATTTACTTAGTAGTAGCCTTATAAGATTATTGTAGAATTAAATGAGATAATGAATATAAAGTTTGCCTGGTACACTACTTGACACTATGTTATTATTCAATACATGGTAGCTGTTAATGCAATACCTGGGGCAGCCTGAAACATGTCAATATGGTTTGGCTGTGTCCCACCCAAATCTCATGTTGAATTTTAATCCCCAGTGTTGGAGGAGGAGCCTGGTGGGATGTGATTGAATCATGAGGGTGAAATTTTCCTTACTGTTCTCATGATAGTGAGTGAGTTGTCATGAGATCTAGTTATTTAAAAGTGTGTAGCACTTCCCCACCCCTTTCCTTCTACTCTGGCCATGAAGGATGTGTCAGCTTCCTCTTTACCTTTCACCATGATTGCAAGTTTCCAGAGGACTTCCCAGCAATGCTTAGTGTACAGCCTGCAGAACCACAAGCCAATTAAATGCCTTTTCTTTCCAAATTAACCAGTCTCAGAAATTTATTTATACCAATGCAAGAGCAGGCAAATGCAGAAAATTGATACCGAGAAATGGGGCATTGCTATAAAGATCTGAAAGTGTGGAAGCAGCTTTAGAACTAGATAACAGGCAGAGATGGAATAGTTGGAAGGGCTCAGAAAACAGGAAAATGTGGGAAAGTTTAAAACTTACTGGTCAATTATGAAATTGTTGTGACCAAAATACTGATGGTGATGTGGACAATGAAATTTAGGCTGAGGTAGTCTCAGTTGGAGATGAGGAATTTATTTTGAACTGGAGTTAAGGTCACTCTTGCTATGCTTTAGCAAAGAGACTGGTGGCATTGTTTACCTGCTCTAGGGATCTGTGAAACTTTGTACTTGAGAGTGATGATTTAGGTTATCTGGTTGAAAAAAATTTCTAATCAGCAAAGTATTCAAGAGATAACCTGTCTGCTTCTAACAGCATATGGTCATATGTGTGATCAAAGAGGTGATCTGAAAGTGGAACTTATATTTAAAAGAAAAGCAGAACATAAAAGTTTAGAAAATTTGCAGCCTGACGATGTGGTAGAAAAGAAAAACCCATTTTATTTGGAGAAATTCAAGCCAGCTGAAGAAATTTGCATAAGTAACAAGGATGCAAATGTTAATAGCCAAGACAATGGGGAATGCCTAGAAGGCATTTCAGAGACATTCACAGCATTTCAGAGACCTTCAGAGACCTCTCCCATCACAAGCCTGGAGCCTTAGGAGGAAAGAATGGTTTTGTGGGCCAGGTGAAGGACTCTGCTCCTCTGTAAATCCTTAGGACATGGCACCCTGCACTGCAGCTGCTAAAGCTCCAACCATGGCTAAATGAGCCCAAGATATGCCTTGACCTGTAGCTTCAGAGAGTGCAAGCTATAAAATACTTGGTGTTTTCTACATGGTGATAAGCCTGTGGGTGCACAGAGTGCACGAGTTGAGGCTTTGGAACCTCCATCCAAATTTCAGAAGATGTATGAAGATTCCTGAATGTCCATGCAGAAGTCTGCTGCAGTGGTGAAGCCCTCAGGAGAACCTCTTCTAGGGCAGTGCAGAGGGGAAATGTGAGGTTGGAACCCCCACACAGAGTCCCTACTGGGCCACTGCCTAGTGAAGCTGTGAGGAGAGGGCCACCATCCTCCAGACCCCACAGTGGTGGATCCACTGACAGCTTGCTCTATGTGCCTGGAAAAGTCACAAGCATACAATACAAATCTGTGAAAGCAGCTGTGGGGCTGTACCCTGCAAAGGTATAGAGTTGGAGCTGCCCAAGTTCTTGGGAGCTTACCACTTGCATCATTGTGGCAAGTAGCGAGACTCTATGTGAGACATAGAGTCAAAGGAGATTATTTTGGAGCTCTGAGATTTAATGACTGCTCTGCTGAGTTTAGAAATTGCATGGAGCCTATAGTGCCCTGTTTCTTTGGCCAGTTTTTCCCTTTTGGAATGGCATCATTTATCCAATGCCTATACCACCACTGAATCTTGGAAGTTACTTGTTTTTTATTTTACAGGTTCTGAGGCAGAAGGGACTTGCCTTGTCTCAGATGAGACTTGGGACTTAGACTTTGAGTTAATGCTGGAATGAGTTTGGGAGATTGTTGAGAAGGCATGATTGTGTTTTGAAATGCGAGCAGGACATGAGATTTGGGAGGGGCCAGAGATGGAATGATATGGTTTGGCTCTGTGGACCCATTCAAATCTCAATCAAATTGCAATTTCAGTTTTGGAGGAGGGGCCTGATGGGAGGTGACTAAATCAGGTTGGTGGACTTACCCTTGCTATTCTCATGATAGTAAGTGAATTCTCATGAGATCTTGTTGTTTAAAAGTGTGTGCCACTTTCCTTCATCCTCTCTTCCTCCTTCTCCGATCATTTAAGATATGCTGGCTGCCATCTGCCTTCTGCCATGATTATAAGTTTTCTGAGGCCTCCCAGCCATGCTTCCTATATAACCTGTGAAATGGTGAGCCAATTAAACTTTTTAAAAATAAATTACCAGGTCTCAGATAGTTCTTTATAGCAATGTGAGATCAGACTAATACACATGTAGACTCTAGTGTTTATGAATTTCTTCCTTTGAAAATTTTATCTGCTCTGAGTACTTGAAATTTCTGGAAACTCTAGGTGAATTGTTTCACTTCTAAGGAGCAATTCAAGAGAATGATCACTTAGAAATAGTAACAAAATGCATTGCTGAACATGACATTTTGCTTCTTCCTTGCTCAAGAGATTAATCCATTTTCCCATGTCTCAAGAATTCTTATTTGTATTTATGCAAAAGCATTTGTTCTTTCTGCATAATACATCTTATTACACCAAAGCTACACATTCTAATAGTTGTCTGATGCTTTTATGTTTCAAATATTCACGTTGTGAGTTTAGCACAAAAATGTAAGTTTATATGTGATCTTGAAAATAAGAAGGAAATTATAGTAAGCATCTTCAGCTTAAAAGTTGTATATTTTTTTCTGAAAATAAATTGCACTTCATATAAATAAGAAGCTGTAATTCTACTCCATTCTTTAGTACTACTTTACTTAAAGACAAATCTTTGTTTAAATTAATCTCTCTTCTAAAAAGAAGAATAGGCAATAAATCAGTTAAAAATAGATATAATTCCAAAATTTATGTTTTTCATTTTCAAAGGAATCTTGGCCTCATATCAGAAATCAACAAGCAAAGGCAATCACCTCTATTATACTTCGGCATTGTGATTCAATGCAGTCATTAGTTATGAAGGATTGGGGGAATTTGGAAAGAGAACACTTAACTTGGGCTAGGGAAGGATAAGTGAAATCTCAGTAAAGGAAATGATAAAACATAATCTGAAAAGAGAAGGAATCACAGAGATGGAAAGATAACAAGAAGTGTGGAAATGTTGATAAGAGGCATACGGGCTCTTTAAACTGGCCCAGAGCGATGACACGATTTGAATTATTTTAAAGAATTAATTTGTATCACAAATACCACATAGATAAAAAAGAAACAAATAAGCAATGGGATTTAAGTTAAAATATGTGTACCACTTTAAATTTATTTTTAACCTCTCGGAAAAAATGTTTTTATAGTAAATGGCTTGGCTGTTCTGAAGATTCCATAGAATTGATGAGCAATACCAGCTTGTCTCAAGCAAATTGTCAAAGCTAAATGGAGTAAGTGTTTAAAATGGTCACTCAGGCAGAACCATCTGCTTATTAAAGTGTTTGCTTGAGAAGCCAGGTGCTGAAGTGCTAATGCATTTATTGATGACATGCAAATTTGTCAAATATTGAAATCTCCTTTATCAAGATGTCACAGTTGTCATTTTTCTCCTTCCTCTTTTCCATTCCTCTTGCAACAGTGGAGAGAACAAATCAGAAAAGCTGTAGTTCATCTTTGATCTATGAAAAAGCTAATTAAAGCAGAACAAAAGATAAATAATATAGAGTGTGGTGAAATAAATTAAGCATTTTCCACAAGTAAGCTGTGCTATTTATTCATAAGGGTACCAAGAAGTTGATTTCATGGTCCCCTATGGAGACTCTGTGACAAATATCTGTTATATCAAACATTAGTTTATTGCAAAATAGGAGTTATTTCAGCTAGAATTTTATGGTTTTAAGATACTGGCTAAATCATTAGACCATATATGAAGTAATTAGGAAAATTGGAGGCTTTAAAAGAAATAAAGGTAGGATAACCACCAAGTGTGCAGGTAGTGATTAAAATATCTTTAAACCATTAAAAGTAAAATTGTTAATTGAAGAAAAAACACCATGCATTCCACCTTGCAGTTACAGCCAATGCTAATTACTCTCCATAACTCTTTACTATGATGCTTATTTTGTGTATCACACATCATAATTTGTTTTGGAGGGTTAACTGTAAGCCCAGGTGTCTATGCCTTGTCCTCTCCTCAAATGGATTGTTCCCATCTACTCACAGGCTCTCTAGTGCAGTATGGAAAGTGCTATGATAGAAGGACAAACAGGTTTAATAAAAGAAAGGTCTGCAGGAAGAGCTGACTCAAGTTAAATTTTAACAGAGCAAAGGTATTCATTCAGTAGAAGAGAGTGTGGAGTCAAGGGCAAGGCAGAAGGAGAAATTACTAAGGCAAAGGCGTGTGATGGAAGACAGCAAGGTTGAATACCATTTAGCACTATGGTAATGATCAACTAACTATAGTGGCCAGAGATACAGCATGCAGCAAGGCTGAAATAATGAATGGAAATAAACAATTTTAAAGGGCATGTTTGACATCCCTAGTAAAGGCAAATATATGTTGTTATAATGAAAAGTAATAATTTTGGGATTTAAAACAAGGTATTAATATGATTGAACTTGTATTTAAGATGGGCTACAGTAGCAGGTATGTAATATTTGTATTGGGGATGAAAATGATATTGAAAATATATTAGAGATAGTAATCTAGGAAGAAAGAATCTTAGAAATCCAAATGAAGAGAATTTATAATTGTACCTTAAAAACACAGTCTCCAGAAAATATATTCAAATATGTAATTATGTAGCAATTTATTAATTTTAAAAATAATATATTAATCTATGAAATCAGGTTAAATAAACAAAAATGCAAACAGATTATTATTGGGTTAAAACTTCTGGAAATATTATATTTAATCTTTTAACAAAAAAAATCAGAAAAGTATGCCAATAAACTGTAATATAGAAGAGAAATATAACTCATAATAAAGGCTAGATTCTTAGAAAAGCCGTGTAAGTGTGAAATATAAATGTCAAAGGAAAATTCAAGGTGTAAAAGTGGCATTGTTAATTTAAAGATGTTGTAAGGACACTTATAAAGTGTTTGTAGCATGGCTTTTGCAGAAAATCTATATTTAAAGTATCCATAATGATAAGAAGGCATAAACTGTCATAGGGTATATATTTTTAGTAATCAGACCTACAAATATGGCATAGATAGCTTGGCCAATCATAGCTTTCATTTACATCTAATGAACTCATGTTTAAACACTAGTTTGCTGATTTTATAAATAATTAAGAATTCTGTTTTCTTATAGATGATCCTTGAGTCATTGATTTATTTTCTAAAACAGAAGTAATATTTATTTAGTTAGTTGTGAAAGTACTGAAAGTAATGAAGTGCATGTTATTTAATTTGGTAATTGTTAAAGACTATTCATATTATTGTGATCTCTAATGTTAAAGTTATTAATAATTAAAATGCAAGACTTTAGTGTCATCATTGTTTTGTCTCTTTCTCACAAACATGTTTTATACCTATTAGAAAAGCTTGTTGTCTCTACCTTCAAAATATCCCCAGACTCCACTGACTACCATGCTCATCATGTCTGGGCTTCTCATCATTTTTTCTGGATGACTTAAACAATTCTTCTAACTTTGCTACCCCTCACCTCATGAGTCTATAGTCTATAGGGCAGCAAGAGTGATCCCTTAAAATAGCAAATCATTTTATGTCGTTCTGCTAGTTAAAAGCTGGCAATTCCTTCATATTTCAAGCTGTATTAAAGCCAGTGCACTTACATTTTCTCCAAAGTCTGGGTGCGGTGGCTCAGGCCTATAATCCCAGCACAGTGGGAGGCCGAGGCAGGTAAATCACTTGAGGTTAGGAGTTCAAGATGAGCCAGGCCAATGTGGTGAAACCTTGTCTCTACTAACAACACAAAAATTAGCTAGACATGGTGGCGTATGCCTGTAGTCAGTTACTTGAGAGGCTGAGGCAGTAAATCCCTTGAACTTGGAGGCAAATGTTGCAGAGAGCCAAGATCGCACCACTGCATTGTAGCCTGGCCAGGGAGTGAGACCTTGTCTTAAAAAAAAAAAAAAAGCCTCAGTTTTCTTTCTAACTTTTCCTTCTACTTTATCCTTTGCTTACACATCCTTACAATTCTAACTTATCAGGCACAGTCTTCTCATTGTATTTTTGCATTAGCTGTTTCTTCTGTGTGGATTTTATACCTCCAGAAGTCTGTCCAGAAACCTCCCTATTTCCTTGAAGACTTTGCTCAGATGCTACCTTCTCCCGGATTGTTCACCCTACATTAAATTGCACCCTCAACACTCTCAATCCTTTTATTTCTCTGCTCCTTCCCCTGCAAATCTTTATTACCTTCTGATATACTATGTTAATTATTTACTTTTTAATGTATATACTTATTTATCTTCTATCCCCAATGGTATGCAATGTTTACAAGTCAGCAATCTATATGACTGTTTTGTTCACTAATATACATCAAATATGTAGAAGAAAGCCTGATACATTCTACTGATACATAGTAGGTGCTCAGTACATACTCGTTGAGTGAATACATGAATGAATTTAAACAAAGGGGCATCATGTGATTTTCTGAAGCTCCTGAATTAACTAACCCTGGAGCTGCCCTAACTCTGAGCATCTTATAAGGTAATAACTTCCTAATTACTTGAGAAGTTGGCTGGTGTTTTATTTTACCTGTGACTGACAACACTCAAACTGCTATAGAACAATTTTGACTGGGACATAATGTTCTGATATTGGACTGATACTTAGCATCACTACGAAAACAAAGTTTTAGAGTCTTAGACTTGTCGTAAGGCATAAGAAATGGAGACAGATAGATTCCAGGTACATTTTACATGTAGAATTGACATGATATATGGAAATAATTAAGATACAATGTTGCATAATAATAATAATAAATGTATGACAATAAGTAGGATTTCAAAGCCTTGAAGTAGATAACTTAGCAAAAGAAGTAAATACACAAACTGGAAAGGCTGGACCTTGGAAACATCTGAAATTTCTGATTGGTAAGCAGAAAAAGACACCTGAGAATCTTTCCAGGAAATCCCTTTTGTGATTCTACATCATTCAGAGAAATGAGATAATCTTTCTTTAAAAATATTCTTCAGTCTGGGTCCTAGTAGAAAGCAAGGATAAAGAAAAAGTTTAAAGTGCATTGATGATTTTGCACTCATGCATTTCTGAAAAATATGTTAAATCTCCAACATCACAACTCCAAAGTACTAATTACATTGAAAAAAAATTATGAATTTTATGCAATTATATCAGACCAGTGATCTTCCAACCAGACTCCACTTCTGCTAACAGATGTCACAGATGATATAATGAATTATTGCAACTGTTTCTGATAAAATAGTTAAAACACTCTCCAGTCAGGTCTGATCACAGACAGCTGTTTTACATCATGCACAAAAGCTAATTTTCTTTACTTCACATGATGATAATAGCTATTTTCTCAATTGTTTTTAAAACTCCTGAGGGCCCAGAGCCACGGAATTCATTTGCTGTATTAATTATCAAAGACTAATATTTTGGAAAGACTTGAAACCATATCTTGTTATCTGTATACCTATACTCATACATACTCTATACTCTTAACAGAACTTTGTGCATTGTTTTATACCTTTTCTGCAAAATATATAACCTAGAATATTTTTATTTCTTTCTTTTTTTTCCTTAGACAGAGTCTCATTCTGTCACCCAGGCTGGAGTGCAGTGGTGTGATCTTGGCTCATTGCAATCTTTGCCTCCAGGGTTCAAATAAGTCTCCCACCTTAGTCTCCTAAGTAGCTGGGACTACAGGCATGAAACACTACATCTGGTTACTTTTGGTAATTTTAGTAAGGATTGGGTTTTGTTATGTTGGCCAAACTGTTCTTTAACTCTGACCTCAAGTGATGCATCACCTCGGCCTTCCAAATTGCTGTAATTGTATGTGTGAGCCACCGTGCCTGGCCAATATTTTTTAGTACTATATGCTATTTCCTAGTTAAGTCATGTAGTAACTTGCTTCTCTTCTATTATCATAATATTGAGTATTTGCACAGTCTACATAGAGAGTGAAAGACTCCATCAAGTAATATTTAATTTCACCCATTACACATGGTATGATCCAACTAGCTGAAGAATGAAAGAACCAACCAGCATTTAAATTGAGAGCCCCAGCACCATGCTAGCTACCATTAAAGATACAAAATATATAAATATCATCTCGGATATTTCAGCGTAATTCACAAAATAAAACTCAGCACTGTGGAAAGATTAGTAAGCCTAAAAAGCAAAATAGTAAAGAATTGCGATGAAATTATCAAAAAAATTATCACTGAAGTGATTTTAGACTGATTCTTGACTTAGTTTTTGTTTTTAATTCTAACTTACAAATATATATTTTGTTATTCTGAAGCTTCAGAGCTAAAAGATAAATATAATGGGTCATTGAGATTACAGATGTCAGTGTCTAGTATAGGACAAATTTTAATAATTAAATTTCTAAAATATTTATGGATAGAATACTTCAAGGATATTGGAGGTATCAAGGTAGACTTTCTGAGGTGTGTGGTCATATGGTATCCCCATTCAAATAACTCTTTGAAGTTTTCTGAAACAGTGCAAAAGGATACCACATGGTGTATTTTACCAAAAAGCATATTTGGAGAACTACTCAAAACTTTCACAATGTCAGAGGGAATATAAAACATCTCACGTTTGCACATAACTGAATGTGGATTATGAACAGATTATGGAGTTACTTGATAAGAAAATAAATTTATTGTTAACATATAAAATACATGCATATTTTGTGATGTTGAGCAAGAAAAGTTTAGAAGAAAACTGGTGCCAAATAAATAATAATTATTAGAAAATACAAGAAAAGAAAGTGCATGAAAAGAATAAACCTGTAAAAAGTAATCTCAAATTAAAATGACAAATGTTTTGACATAGAAAATAAAATGAAATGTGAGTACAATAAATTAATTTGTCAATTCAATGGAAAAATCGTTGAATATACCCTGATGAATAAACCAGCCAACAAACAATTACAGTCACCGCTACATCCCATTTTAAATTATTAAATATAGCAATTATAAAGAAAAACCTAAAGAATAAGATTATTAACACCTGAATACCAGCTATCACGCTTTAAAAATTAGTACTTTTTTATATTTTCCTTGCGTTTTTCAAAATAAAGTACTAAATTTAAACTTTTTGTTTCCTAAAGGCAGCTTCAAAAACTCCACTGAGATGGCAACTAACTTTTTTAAAAGACAAATCTACCACAACAAAAAGAAAATTTGGGAAAGTGGATCAATAAATGGTACCTAACATATCAGATAAGAAAGAATTGTTTCAGGAGTAGACTCCAATTATCAAACCCAGTGTAGCTATAGAAAATTTCAAACATTGGAAAATTGAACACAATGATACACTAGAGGGAAACTTACAGCTTTAAGTTTACTTATTGAAAAGACATGCAAATAAATAAGATAATATGGCCCACATGCAGAAAAAGTATCAGTCAACAGAAATTCCCCTTAAAAAAGCCCAGATGCTGGACTTACTTAACAAGTCCTTAAATTAACTTCTTGCAGTATGTTCAAGGAGCTAAAGGGAACCATGGCTAAAGAACCGAAAGAAAGTACAATAATACGTTTCACTGTGTGCAGAACATCAATAAGGAGATAACAATTATGAGAAGAAACAAAAAACTGGACATTTTAAATACTAAAATTTAGCAGTGTTGGAAATTAGATTCTTCTTCTTCCTTGAAATTTGGTGGCGGTGTTTGTTGTTGACAGTTTACTGTGGCTCCTGATCTCTCCTAGTTAACTCAGTGGTCAGCTAATGATATGATAGAAATGTATGTAAATATCTGGAACAAAAATGTCTTCATCCATGCTGAGTGACTGTGTTTGTATTGGGGCAGGAAGGAGTGGGGAGACAATGAAGCTTTATAAAGGCCAAGTAAATATTCACCATTGACATTAAATTGGTATTAATCTGGACCAGATAAGTTGTATGTTAAGATGTTAATTTAAATTCCCAAGTCAGCCACCAATAAAAAAAAAAACTTAATAAATAGAACATATCAAACAAAAATCATCTTTTTATATTGATCTTTTATCCTATGACCTTGATGAACTCAGTTTTACAAGTTGTTGTTTTGTTGGTAAATTTATTGGGATTATGTATCACGTCATCTGCAATTAGAAAGTTTTATTTCTCATTTCCCAATTTGAGGGTCTTTTATTTTGCCTTATATTTAGTATATATCTATATATGCATATATATATAGATATATGTATGTGTGTATATGCTAAAATATATTATATATTATATATTTAGTATATATAAATGACATTCAATATCATTTTTAAATACTATATATTTTAGTATATACAATATACATTTTAGTATATACACACATACATACATGTACTAAATATAAATACTAAATGTTTAATATATATACACACATATATGTTGTTATACATATACATATATATGTTGTTAAATATATGTATATATACACTAAATATACTATATTAACACACATAAACACACACACACACACACACACACACACATATGGAGAGAGAGAAAGAAAGAAAGAAAGCAACAAGATCTTACTCAGTCTCTTAGACTTGAGTGCAGTGGCACAATCATAGCTCACTGCAGCCTCCTGGGCTCAAGTGATCCTTTCACCACAGCTTAGAGTTAGCTTAAAAATTTTTTTGACTTACTAAATATTCTATTTTTCCTTCACCAGTTATGATATCTTTACATTTTTAAGGAATTTTCTTTCAGGCATTTAATATTGTTGACTTGTGTTGGAGAACTTAAACCAAGTAATCCTCTGCCCTGGTTACCCACTACTGGAAATAGGAATCATTTTTGATTCTGTGCTAAACAATTTTAGAACAATTTTTTTCCCTATTTAAAAAAAAATAAATAACGCTCAGATCAGTAAAAAGTAAACTACTTGCTGTAAGAAATATCTGCTCATGGAAAATAAGGTATGAACCAATTAACCAGAGTACCAAACTTAAGAGTAACAGCTCTCTCATCCAGATTTGCTTTAAGACTCTCACCTCACTGTACACAGCAATAGCCAATCCAAAGCTATTATGCCAATATAGCCACTCAATTCCAAATCATTCTCGCCTTATAAGTCACACTTTGAAAATTATTCAGCCCATGATCTAAAACCCTATAAATGCCTTCCTATGCCTTCTTTTCTAAAATTGTTTTATTTCATATATTTAACATCTACAACATGATGCTCTGTTTATATATATATATATATATATATATATATATATATATATATGTATATGCACAAGGAAGTGATTACTACAGTCAAGTAAATTAATATATTCATTATCACACATAGTTAATTATTTTGTGATAAGGATATCTAAAATCTACTCTCTTAACAAATTTCAGTAGATAGTAAAATATTATTAAGTGTAGTTATCATGTTGTACTTAGCTTATTGATGATCACTCAGGTTATTCGTTAAGTCAACTAATTCCTCCATTTCTCCCATCCTCCCCGCCCGGATGGCTACCTCTCTATTCTCTGTTTCTAGGTATGCAATGCAGTCACATTGATATGTAATTACATCGCTATAACAATAGATGTATTCAAGATAGTCACATTGATATATAATTACAGGACTATAACAACAGATAGGTGTTGGGGCTAGCATAAGATAACCTCTTATCTATCAATGTGGTATTTACTACTTAAAAATTTTCTAACGCTGAAACATCTTTCCATGTGTATGCTTTTTTTTTACATGGCTGAATTTGATTTACTACTAAAAATATTTTTACAGGTGAGATGAATCCATGTTTTCCAAATTGAAAATTTCATTTTTCAAATTAGATATCTAATTTATATTAACTTCCTAAGTGTTTTAATTAGAATTTTGTTCATTATTCTCTAAAAGAGGATGCATAAGTTTATTTGTTCTTTAAAGATTTGCTCAAACTTGTATATAAAGCCATCTAGTGGCCTTTTAAAAGGGCTCATCCTGAGACAAATTTGGTGTCATTTTCAAATTCATTTACAATTTTTATATTCTTAGTATATTTTAGTACTATATCACTTTAAAGCATATCAACATATTTTATTTTACTAGTCTTGTGTTGTTAAAAATCTTTAGTTTTGACTGTAGTTATATCCTTTGAATTAGTTCAAACTGTCTGTGATGTTTTCCTGTCTCTTTATAAATATTGCCAGATATTGATTTTTTGGAGTGAGAGGGGAAAGGCATGGCCTGGTCTTAAAGAATAAGCTTTTTTGGCTTTGTTCACCCTTTTTTTCTTGATTTTGTTTTCTATTTTACTAATTTTACCCTTACTTTTATATCCTCCGTTTTACTTTTCTTAGGTTTCTTATATTATTCTTTTTGTATAATTGTTTTATTAACACATCTACTTTAAAGTATTTACTTACTTCTAAATGCCACTATGCAGAAGCTTTTTAGTTTGAAGACTTAGAGTTTTCATATGTGATAATTTGGTACCAATATGTGTATAATCTGTAAATTACATTGTATAATACACTGTAAAGTATGAGTAAATTGTGAATAACATTTGTTGTATGCCTTTTATTTATATAGTTTTATTGTACACAAAGTGTATGATATTGAATAAATTATGTGCGATTGCATTCCATTCAGTGCACTAGTTTTATGTCAATTCTTACAGATTTGTTCCATCGTGACATTGTCACTAGACTATTTTATTGTTTGAATTCCATTTGATCATGAAATAAATACGAGTTCAAATTTGGTATAGATCTGCATATGTATGAATACAAATATACATTGTAAATAAATTTATGCATATACAATATAAATAAATACATGTATATATATAAGTATATACATATATATAATTAAGCCTGGTTGAAATTATAATTGTTAATTATTTTTGAAATGGTTCTCTTTTAAACCACTTGAGGTATGATTGACATACAAATAGTTGTATATATATAACGTATATATCTAGATGAGTTCGGGAATAGGTATACAATTGTGAAACCAACACAGTCATCCAGGCAATAATAACATCCATCACCTCACAAAGTTTCTTCCTGCTATCTTTAATATTTATTTATTTATTTTGAGTGTGTGAACATTTAACAGAAGGTCTGCCCTCTAAGCAATCTGATGGGTACAGTAGAGTATTGTTAGCTTACAGGTACTATGCATTATAGACCTCCAGTACTTTATTTGGTATTGCTGATGCTGAAATATTGTACCCTTCAACCATGTCGTCTCCATTTCCTCCCTCTTCAGCCCCTGAAAACCATCATTCTATGCTTTGTTTCGATGTCTTTGACTTTTTTAGATTCCACATCAATTTGTTTTCCTGCCAACAGTGTACAAGGGCTTCTTTTTCTCTACCTCCTCATGAACATTTATCTTTTTTTTTAAATGCCCTTCTTAACAGATGTAAGGTAAAATTATGAGTGATTTCCATTTCACTGATGATTAATCATAATGAGACATTTCCATATATCTGTTGATAATTTTATGTCTTTATAAAGAAATGCTTTTTGCAACCACTTTTAAGATGTTATTCATTTGATTTTTTTAAACACAGAAAGATATATATACTTTATTTCTTAACTAAATAAGTGTATATCTCTCTATTTGTGTATATGTATACATCTACAATTATACACATAGAATATATGCATATTATTTGATATGATAATAATATTTTTTCTTTTATTATATTATTAATATACTTTAAGTTCTGGGGTACACATGCAGAGTGTACAGGTTTGTTATATAGGTATAAATATGCCATGGTGGCATCCATCACGCTGCCATCTACATTAGGTGTTTCTCCTAAAGCTATCCCTCTCCTATCCCCCCACCCCTGCTATCCCTCCTCTAGCCCCTACCCCCTGACAGGCCCCAGTGTGTAATGTTTCCCTCCCTGTGTCCATGTGTTCTCATTGTTCAACACCCACTTATGAGTGAGAACACGCAGAGTTTGGTTTTCTGTTCTTATGTCAGTTTGCTGAGAATGATGTTTCCAGCTTTATTTGTGCCCGTACAAAGAATATAAACTCATCCTTTTTTTATGGCTACATAGTACGCCATGGTGTATCTGTGCCACATTTTCTTTATCCAGTCTATCATTGATGGGCATTTGTGTTGGTTCCAAGTCTTTGCTATTGTGAACAGTGTCGTGATAAACGTACATGTGCATGTGTCTCTATAATAGAATGATTTATAATTCTTTGGGGTATATAACCAGTAATAGGATTGCTGGGTCAAATGGTATTTCTATTTCTAGATCCTTGAGGAATCACCACACTGTCTTCCACAATGGTTGAACTAATTTACACTCCCACCAACAGTATAAAAGCATTTCTATTTCTCCACATCCTCTCCAGCATCTGTTGTCTCTAATTTTTTAATGATCACCATTCTAATTGGTGTGAGACGGTATCTCAATGTGGTTTTAATTTGCATTTCTCTAATGACCAGTGATAATGAACTTTTTTTCTATATGTTTGTTGGCTGCATAAATGTCTTTTGAGATTTGTGTGTTCATATCCTTTGTCCATTTTTAGATGGGATTGTTTGTTTTCTTGTAAATTTGTTTAAGTTCTTTGTAGATACTGGACATTAGGCCTTTGTCAGATGGGTAAACTGCAAAAATTTTTCCCCATTCTGTTAGTTGCTTGTTCACTCTAATGATGTTTTCTTTTGCTGTGCAGAAGCTCTTCTGTTTCACTGGATTCCATTTGTCAATTTTGGCTTTTGTTGCCATTGCTTTTGGTGTTTTAGTCATGAAGTCTTTGCCCATTCTATATATACTGAATGGTATTGCCTAGGTTTTCTTTTAGGGTTTTTATGTTATTAGCGCTTATGTTTAAATCTTTAATCCATCTTGAGTTAACTTTTTATAAGGTTTAAGGAAGAGATCTAGTTTCAGCTTTCTGCATATGGCTAGCCAGTTTTCCCAACACCATTTATTAAATAGGGAACCCTTTCCCCATTGCTTATAGATCAGATGGTTGTAGATATGTGGCATTATTTCTGAGGCTCATGTTGTGTTGCATTGGTCTATATCTCTGTTTTGCTAACAGTACCATGCTGTTCTGATTACTATAGCCTTGTATTATAGTTTGAAGTCAGGTAGTGTGAAGCCTCCAGTCTATCATTGATGGGCATTTGGGTTGATTCCAGGGCATTTGTTTTTTTTGTTGTTGTTGTTGTTTGTTTTTTGTTTTTGCATAGAATTGTCTTGGCTATGTGGGGTCCTTTTTGCTTCCATATGAAGTTTAAGGTGGATTTTTCCAATTCTGTGAAGAAAGTCAATGGTAGCTTAATGGGGATAGCATAGAATCTAAAAACTACTTTGAACAGTATGTCCATTTTCATAATATTGATTCTTTCTTACTTATTTATTTATTTTTATTGCATTTTAGATTTGGGGGTACATGTGAAGAACATGCAAGATAGTTGCATAGGTACACATGTGGCAGTGTGATTTGCTGCCTTCCTCCCCTTCACCTATATCTGGCATTTCTCCCCATGCTATCTCTCCCCAACCCCACCCCCCGCTGTCCCCCCCATTCCCCCCAATTGACCCCAGTGTGTAGTGCTCCCCTCCCTGTGTCCATGTGTTCTCATTGTTCAACACCTGCCTATGAGTGAGAACCTGCAGTATTTCATTTTCTGTTTTTGTGTCAGTTTGCTGAGAATGATGTTCTTCAGGTTCATCCATGTCCCTACAAAGGACACGAACTCATCATTTTTGATGGCTGCATAATATTTCATGGTGTACATGTGCCACATTTTCCCAGTCCAGTCTATCATTAATGGGCATTTGGGTTGATTCCAGGTCTTTGCTATTGTAAACAGTGCTGCAGTGAACATTCATGTGCGTGAATAATCACATGATTTTTATTGTTCATTCTGTTAACATAATATGCCACACCTATCTATTTAAGTAAGTTGGAACATCCTTGTATCCCAGGGATATATCACACTTTTTTGTGGTGTATAATCCCTTTAATCCAATATTGAATTCAATTTTCCTGTGTTTTTAAGGATTTTTGTATGTATATTTGTCAGGGATATTAGCTTATAATATCTTTCTTACAGTTTCCATGCCTAATTTTGCTGTCTAAGTAATGCTGGCCTCAAAGAATAAATTTCAAAGTGCTCTGTTTTATTTAATTTTTTGGAAGCTTTTGAAAAGAAATGACATTAATTCTTTTATAAGCATTGTAATAATTCACCAGTAAAACCACGGGGCCAGGAGCTTCTCTTTATTGGGTGGTGGTTGATTACTAATTTAATCTCTTTCTGCATTATTGGTCTGTTCTTATATTCTATCTTTTTATGGTTCTGTCTTGGTAGATTGTATGTTTCTCAGTATTTATCCATTTTTGTAGATTATCTAATATGTTGGCATATAACAATTCATAGGAGGCCTCACGTTTCTTTGAATTTCTAAGCTAACCTCAGGAGTTTCGTCTCCTCTTTCATTTGTAATTTTATTTATTTGAATCTTTTCTCTTTTTTTTTTTAGTCTACCTAAAACTGATGATTTAAAAATTTTTTCAAATATCAACTACGTTGATCATCTCATTCTTTTTTTCTTTTTTGAGACAGTCTCTCACTTTATCATTTAGGCTGAAGAATAGTGTCATAATCATGTCTCACTGCAGTCTTGTCCTGCTGGGCTTAAGCATTTCTCTCAACTCAGCCACCTCAGTAGCTAGAACTACAGGTATGTGCCACCATGCCTGGCTAATTTTGTTTATTTTTTTTGTTGAGACAAGGTCTAACTATGTAGCCCAGTTTGGTATCGAACTCCTGAGCTCAAGCAATCCTCCTGCCTTGGCCTCCCAAAGTGCTAGGATTATAGGAGTGAGCCACCTCATCCAGCTTCTATTGTTTTTATAGTTTCTAATTTAATTATTGCTGCTCTAATCTTTATTTTCATTTGATAATTCTCTTTTTCTTCTTTTTCCAGTTCCTTCAGATTTTTTTTAACAAAATCAAATCTTGTTTTCAATTTTATTCTTCTCCATGAACATATCAAATAGACATATGATATGGTTTGGTTCTGTGTCCCCACCCAAATCTCACCCTGAATTATAATTCTCATAATCCCCAAGTGTTGAAGGCAGAATCCTGTGGAGGTTACTGAATCATGGGGGTGGTTTCCTCATACTGTTCTCATGATAGTGAGTGAGTTCTCACAAGATCTGATGCTTTTTTAAGCATCTGACATTTCCTCTGCTGGAACTCATCCTCTTTCCTGCCACCCTGTGAAGAGGTGTCTTTTGCTATGATTGTAAGTTTCCTGAAGCCTTCCCAGCCATGCAGAACTGTGTCAATTAAACCTCTTTCCTTTATAAACTACCCAGTCTTGGGAAGTTCTTTACATCAGCATGAGAATGAACTAATAGAACATATAGATTATTTTAATTGTGCATAGACTATTTCTTTATCTTAATATTGCTTAAGTTTTTAGCTTTATGTTTTATAATGAAAAATAATTTACTTCTTTTTATTGTAAATATTAAAAATTGTTTACACAATTTAAAATTTTTGTACTCTTTGGTCTTCTAATTCATCTCTTTTAAAGTTCATATTGTGCTTTCCTTATTATTTCTACACTGAAAGTCTTGCAAAGCTATGTTACTTCTGTATATCTGCAAATGCTTTTCTTTGCTTTCTCTCACTATTGATAGTGTAACTGTGTATATAATTTTAGGTTGACAGTAATTTTCTCTCTGTGCTTTGTAGCTGTTAACATACTATTATTTATTCTATTGTTGATGAGAAGTAGATGTTAACACATTATTATTTAGTTTGTAGATGTTAACATACTATTATTTCTTCTGTTGTTGTTGAGAAGTTTCTTGCCAGCTAATTACAAATTACTTTGTAAGTGCCTAATTTTCTGGTAGCTTTTAATATTTGCTCTTCTTAATGTTCTACAGTTTAACAAAATATAAGTAGGTGTGGATATACTTCTTTTTCAAAAAATTTCTTTGGTTTTCTAAGATCTCTTTTAATAGAAAAATGTGACTATTTTATTCTCAAGAATATTAAACTATTATTGCCTTGAATATTACTTTTTCATTATTTTATTATTATTGTATCTCAGCAACTGTTTGATACTATTACACAAGTAAATGCTTAACTGAGTTTTTGAATTTATTTATTATATCTCTTAATGATATGTTTGTAATTTATCTGTAAAAAATCAACACATAGTTGGAATGCCAGGCCCATCCAGCCTTGATCTGCAGGCCTAAGAAAAGCTTTCTAAGCCCTACTACAATTAAAAGCCACTGGGCTAAAGAATATTTTCTAAGGTTACCTATTACTTAGGCAGATATGGCATTTCCAGCTCTGAAGCACAGACCTCTTCAGAATGTGCATATGCCAAAAAAATGAAAGCGAAAGAGAAATAGTAGAGCCTACGCCCTTTTATAATGCACTGTATAAATTTAAAATTGGACTTTTTGACCTTAGTCCAAAAATGTTTAGCATATAACCAATCTAATTTGGTTCCCCTCACAACAGAGAGGCTATTAGTGAACTTCATCTATGGGCAGATTTTTTTTTTATCTGTGAGTCAAAACAGATACTGGGAAGAGGACGAGAAATGATCCCTGTTCCATTAGTAGGCTTTAACAGGTATTGACTATATGCCCACATCTTATCAGGCACTTCTACAAATACTCTGTTTATCCCACAAAAATATTTTGAGGCTGATTCTCGAATTATTTACATTGAAAGGATGAGAATCTGTAGTTTCAAATCATTAGATAGTTTCTAAAGTTCATAGCCATTAAGTTGAATAGTTAAATTTAGAAACCGAGTTTATCTGCTTTCAAAGCCAATACAATTCTTCCTACATTGTTTTTCCTCCAAATGAAGGAAGAAGTCTTGAACTCAGTCTGAAGGCATAAATGAAATGAAATGAAATCAAAAGAGAGGCTTATAAATAGAGTTCATTACAAGTGTGTGTTAATATAACAGTAGGACCAACAAGTGTAGACCATTGTGAGAAAACCATCCTGATAGATGATGATGTTAGGAAGAATGAATTGTGGGTTAAAATGAGAATTCGTTTGAGAAGAGAGGTAATATTTGTACAGTTTAAATTGTAAAGGAAAATCGTCTTTGATTTCTAAGAAATATTTGTTGAAAACATCCATCTGGAAGAAGCTGTACTGGTTCTGAGGGTATAACTATAAAATAGATAAATATAATAACTAATAGCCACTCTTCATGATAATTTAATTCTGAGGGGAAAGTCGAACATTGAAAAAGTAATCATCAACTGATAAGTTAGACAAAGAAAAATAGAAGATGCTGTGAGACTATATGGCAAAGGAGGTTAATTCATTATTGAGTATCAGTAAGAACTTTCCAGAGTAAGTGATGATTGAACTCTCAAGTTAAGAAGTAAATAAATATTAGCTAAAAGTAAAGCTTGGAAGCAGTGTTTGTAGACCAAAGGGGAGGGAGACTTTTATCAGTACTCATCTTCTATTTCTAGTATTGTCTCCAATAATTCTTTGTTTTTGTTTTTTGAGATGGAGCTTTGCTCTGCTGCCCAGCCTGGAGTGCAATGGTGCAATCTTGGCTCACTGTAACCTCATCCTCCCAGGGTCAAGCAATTCTGCTGCCTCAGTCTTCTAAGTAGCTGGGATTACATATGCCACCAGACCTGGATAACTTTTTTTTTTTGTATTTAGTAAAGATGGAGTTTCACCATGTTGGTCAGGCTGGTCTCAAACTCCTGACCTCAGGTGAACCACCTGCCTTGCCCCCCGTCAAAGCATTGAGATTATAGGCATGAGACACCACGACCAGCCTCCAATAATTCTGAAATGGGCAACGGTGGTTTGAGAGAAGGGTGGTGTGATATTCCTCTAATGTCACAATTCTATGCTCCAAGGAAAGACAATGAAATAAGGAAGTTTAGGGATTTTTAAAGAAAGGATTGAAATAATTAATCAAAGAGTTAAATCTGTAGAGAAAGAGAAGACTGTTATTAGTGAGAATATAATGGAGTCAATGAGCAGATGATACCAAGGAGGTAGAAGAAAATAAGGGGTTAATTAAAATGATACGTGTTGTACTTAGAAGTATTTTAATGAGGATTTCTGAGGTGGAAACGTTTTACTGGATGCAAATACAGAATGTGGACAGAAGATTTGGTACAAGGAGTGGAGTGCTTCAAAAGTTAGTGGGAATGAAGAAGTCTGAAATGAAAAGAAAAAGTGAAGTCTAAATGAGAAACACTGAGAGTTTTGGCAATTTATTCTGTTTTCCAGGTTGAGGTTGACCTTACTCTGATGTACCAGGATGTGGGTATAACAGGAAGATAGGATGCAAAATTGATTATTGCAGAAAAGGTGGACTGAAGAGTAGTATAGTCAAACAAAATTAACATCAGAGGAATGCAAAGATGTCTTTATAAAGGAAAGATTATTTCATTAAGCAAATACATCATGTATATCTACAGAGAAATAATATGATCAAAGAAAAATTAGAAAATACTTTTTGATAGAAACCAGGAAGGAAGCTAATACAGTAATAATTTAATATAATATAAATAAAATGATGTGACTTGTTAAGTAGTATGTAATATGAGAGGAATGATCTTCTAATGGTAACATCAGGTGGGGAAACAAGAAAAGGATATATAAATCTTTCAGTCTTGTTTTACAGGGCATGAGAAAATACACAAGACACATTTGAGGGGACTGGAGGGAAACAGTGTCTTCAAGAGAAACAAGCAGGTGATGAAGTGACCAGTAAGTAAGCTGAGAACATAGAGTACTGTGGTGATCATTAAAGAGAAACTCTGAACAGACGGGTTCAGGAAGGAGTAAATTAGTGGAAGGTTTGGCTTACATAGAGTATAAATGTTTGTGCTGGATATAAATCATGAAATACAAGGATAAAGAGCTTATCAGATTGAGTTGACAGGTAGGGTTTACAATAATAAATGAGTAATCAATACAAACTCTAAAGATTCTGCTATGTTCTGCAAAACATTCATAGAAGTTGTGTTGTTGATATGAAAGTGGCTTTTTCTTGAGGACTTTGCAGTAAGAAAGCGCATAGGACTGAATGGGAGGGAGAAACCTGAGTAGCAGGTCAGGATGGATGCATCATTTAGTGCTTCTAAATCTGATAGACAGATGCAAAAGGGTGAAAGATGTTACCTGTGTTCACTTACTCAGTAGATATTATTGAACACCTATTGCAGGGTAGGCCCTGCATAAGCATTGAAAATACAGCTGTCAGCAAAACCTTTCATCCTGGAGAGGAAGGACAGTCAAAATATATTATAAAGATGGAAATACATGTTATGAAGACATGTTAAAACACTAACGAGGAGAGATATTACCAGGGTTGGTAGAAAGTTGTGACAGCCAGGTAGGAAAGTGTCCCTAGACAAACTCCAGCTGGCCTGCGCACTGGGAGCAATGCTACTGGGTGGAGCCACAGAGGTTTGTCCCGTTGGCAGTGGGGAGGAGCCTGGCCCCTCCTCTTCCTGCGTGGAATTGAAGATTGAAGCTGGGATGCAGGAAGAACTCTAGCAGGGAATTTTGGCCTTGCAGAGAGTCCCTGTTCCCTCATTTTCTTCGCTTTTACCCAATTAAACCCTGCTTTATTCACGCGTTATTATTGTCTGTGAGCCTATATTTTCATGGCCGTGGGACAAGGACCCCATCTTTAGCTGAACTAAGGAAAAGTCTTGTAACAGTTGGTTTCCTATGATGTCATTCTACAAAACATGCCACCCCTTCCTAGGCACCACCACCAAATGCATGTTCATAAAGTGACATCTGAACCCAGAAAGAATTCAAGCAGGTGAGAGGGAAATCACGATATCTAGAAGAGTGCCCAAGCAGGTAAAACATCAAGTGCACATTTCCAGGGGTTAAAGGATGTTTGGAATTTTCAAAAACCAGAGTCCCATGTAGCTGAAGAGTGTGTAAAAGAGGGAGTGGGAGGAGTCGAGGTCAGAGAAGTAGGAGAATAGGGTGAAATAATAAAGGAATCTTAGGTTAATATAATGACTTTAGCTTTTACACTGAATAAGATTGGAACTTGCTGGAGTATTTTGACCAGGTCGGTAGCAGCACCGTTTTGTGGTGGTTTTATTTTTTTGAGACAGAATCACTCTGTCACTCAGGCTGGAGTGCAGTGGTGTGATCTTGGCCCACTGCAACTTCCACCTCCAGGGTTCAAGGGATTCTTGGGCCACAGCCCCCCTGAGTAACTGAGATTACAGGCACCAGCCACCATGCCCAGCTAATTTTTGTATTTTTAGTAGAGATGGGGTTTCACCATGTTGGCCAGACTGGTCTTGAACTCCCTACCTCAGGTGATCAACCCGCCTTGGCCTCCCAAAATGCTGGGATGACAGGCATCCATTTTGTTTTAAAAGGAGGGCTCTGGCTCTGTGGTGGTATTAGGCTCTTGGGGAGCAAAGCAGGGAGCAGGGATATTAATGACAGCAGTAAGCCCGGAGAGAGATGATGGAACTTGGTTGAAGGTGAAGTGGTGAAAGCAGTATGAAGTGATTGGAGCCTGAATGTACTGTGAAAGTACAGCCATCAAGATATGCTGATGTTTTGCATATGAGAAAAAAAAGGAAGGAGTTAGGGAAGATACCGAGGATTTGATGTAAGCAATGGCAAGAATGACTTACTTCAAGTTAGGCTATTCTTCGAATCTCTTTTGTATAATTCTTTTGTACGCCTTGGCATTCTTTTAGAATGAGCACTGTTTTCCATATCTGATCTAAAAGTCCTCAGTCCTAATGAAAAATTGTTAATTGACTGATTGTCTAATTATTAGTTATGCAGAGATAGTCATAGATACAAAAACTATAATTAAGTAGAAATGAAACTAAGATTGAGTAAATATTAATTTTGACCCCATGTCCTAAACATTATAACTTTCCCTATTTGAAAAATCAGATCAAATTCCCACATATAAACAGTGGGAAACTTGAGAACTATGAAATCAGAGTCATGGATGTATAGCTAGTAATGATTGGGGCTGTTACTATTAGACCTTATCCTGGTTTTTAGCCTGGAGACCCTTCCAATTTACCATGTCAGTTGATTTACTATAGAACATTCTGTTACTCTGAATAAGAGTGAAAACTGCTGGAGTATTTTGACCAGGTGAATACCATCATTTTGTTTTAAAAAGAAGGCTCTGGCTTTGTCGTTCAGTCTCCAAATTGTGTATTTTCATCTATTTTTGTTTGACTTGTCTCTTTCATTACTTATATTTTTATTTTCAGAAAGCCTAGTGTTTGTGATCTTACAGCACAGGAACTGTAGGATTCTGAAGTTTGTGTGACACAGAACTTAAGCTTTGCTCATCCTTCAAATCAGTCTACATTTTAATTTTATAAGAATCTTCATAAACCTGAAAGATGAATTAATAGATCATTTTATTTAAAATATATAGGGCTCCTGGTAAAGGTGACTAAGATCACAAAAGACCAAAATACTACTGGTCTTCAATTACCTGTGCTAAAGGACAAGCACTCTGCAAAAATGTTTGAGAGAAATTCTGTTCCAGGATCAAAGTGATTG
Source organism: Callithrix jacchus (assembly GCF_049354715.1). Lineage (NCBI taxonomy): Eukaryota > Metazoa > Chordata > Mammalia > Primates > Cebidae > Callithrix > Callithrix jacchus. The sequence goes on along the minus strand of NC_133513.1, from coordinate 49,150,140 downwards.
TGTATATTGCTGTGGGTAAACCCTGGGTGCTTTTCAGGTGCTGTGGAAACTGCTGTATCTGGGGCACTCTGTGACTTACCAAGAAACCTGGACCAAGTCCTGAGCAGTTTGTCTCATTGAGCTTGAAACCTGGAGGTCCAGATGTCGAAAAAATTATCCTCTAGGTCAGCTGTTTGGGAACCCCTGACATAATTGCAGATTAGTTACCAGTGCTCTATTCCAGCCACCAATTTGGAGCTCATGGGGAAAACTGAGGAAAATGGAAAGAGTGAGAATTTCTGGCTGTTGTGTAGTCCTCAGACCTCTACCACAGCTGCTATAATTAAGCCAGATAAAAGGGTTTGGAAAAGAGCTTTCCAGTTTTCTGCCTGACATTTCCTCTTTGTTCACAATATTAGCTCATATGCCAATCCTGTATCTCCAAATATTTTCATAAGAGTTGGTATTATTTTGGCAATTTGATATTTTTCAGCTTTATGGAGGTACAATTGACAAATAGGGCTTGCATTCATTTAGGTATAAAACAAAATGTTTTGATATATGTATATAGTGTGAAATGATTACCACCATCAAGCCAATTAAAATCTATATCACCTCACATGGTTACTTTCTGTGTGAGAGAGAGGTGACAAGCTTCAGATCTTTCTTTGAAAATTTCAAGTATAAAATGCACCATCATTATCATGTTGAACACTAGGTCTCCAGAACATATAACTGAAATTTTGCTCTTTGACCAATATCTCTTCATCTTTCTCACCACCACAGTCCCTGCTAACCACGCCTCTATTGTTTATTGCTACAAGTTTCACCACTGCCACATTTCATGTACATGTAGAATCTATTTGTTATAAAGGAAATCATACAGTATTTGTCTTTCTGTGTCCAGATAATTTCACTGTGTAATGTCTTTCAGGCTCATCTATTTATTGAAAATGACAGGATTTTCTTTCTGAAGGCTGAATAATATTCTATTGTATGGGCCTGTGTGTATGTATTTGTGGAGATGGAGAGAAGGAGAGGGAGAGAGGGAGAGAGGGAGAGAGGGGGAGAGAGAGAGAGAGAGAGAGAGAGAGAGAGACATTTTAGAAGGATTGGTGTTAATTCTTTTTTTTTATTGCATTTTAGGTTTTGGGGTACATGTGAAGAACATGAAAGATAGTTGCATAGGTACACATGTGGCAGTGTGATTTGCTGCCTTCCTACCCTTCACCCACATCTGGCATTTCTCCCCATACTATCCCTCCCCAGCTCCCCCATCCCCACTTTCGCTCCCCTATTCCCCCCAATAGACCCCAGTGTCTAGTGCTCCCCTCCCTGTGTCCATGTGTTCAATTGTTCATCACCCGCCTATGAGTGAGAATATGTGTTATTTCATTGTCTGCTCTTGTGTCAGTTTGCTGAGAATGATGTTCTCCTGATTCATACATGTCCCTACAAAGGACACGAACTCAACATTTTTGATTGCTGCATAATATTCCATGGTGTATATGTGCCACATTTTCCCCGTCCAGTCTATCATCAATGGGCATTGGGGTTGGTTCCGGGTCTTTGCTGTTATAAACAGTGCTGCAAGGAACATTTGTGTGCATGTGTCCTTATAGTAGAACGATTTATAGTCCTTTGGATATATACCCAGTAATGGGATTGCTGGGTCAAATGGAATTGCTATTTCTAAGGCCTTGAGGAATCGCCACACTGTCTTCCACAATGGTTGAACTAATTTACACACCCACCAGCAGTGTAAAAGTGTTCCTATTTCTCCACATCCTCTCCAGCATCTGTTGTCTCCAGATTTTTTAATGATCGCCATTCTAAGTGGCGTGAGATGGTATCTCAATGTAGTTTTGATTTGCATTTCTCTAATGACCAGTGATAATGAGCATTTTTTTCATATGTTTGTTGGTCTCATGTATGTCTTCTTTTGTAAAGTGTCTGTTCATATCCTTTGCCCAATTTTGAATGGGCTTGTTTGTTTTTTTCTTGTAAATCTGTTTGAGTTCTTCGGAAATTCTGGATATCAGCCCTTTGTCAGATGGATAAACTGCAAAAATTATTTCCCATTCTGTTGGTTGCCGATTCACTCTAGTGACTGTTTCTTTTGCCGTGCAGAAGCTGTGGAGTTTGATTAGGTCTCATTTGTCTATTTTGGGTTTTGCTACCAATGCTTTTGGCGTTTTGGTCATGAAGTCCTTGCCTACTCCTATGTCCTGAATGGTTTTGCCTAGATTTTCTTCTAGGGTTTTTATGGTGCCAGGTCTTATGTTTAAGTCTTTAATCCATCTGGAGTTAATTTTAGTGTAAGGTGTCAGGAAGGGGTCCAGTTTCTGCTTTCTGCACATGGCCAGCCAGTTTTTCCAACACCATTTATTAAACAGGGAGTCCTTTCCCCATTGCTTGTTTCTGTCAGGTTTATCAAAGATTGTATGGTTGTAGACATGCTGTGTTGCCTACGGTGCCTCTGTTCTGTTCCATTGGTCAATATCTCTGTTTTGGTACCAGTACCACGCTGTTTTGATTACTGTAGCCTTGTAGTATAGTTTGAAGTCCAGTAGTGTGATGCCTCCTGCTGTGTTCTTTTCGCTTAGAATTGACTTGGCTATGCAGGCTCTCTTTTGGTTCCATATGAAGTTCAAGGTGGTTTTTTCCATTTCTGTGAAGAAAGTCAATGGTAGCTTTTTGGGGATAGCATTGAGTCTGTAAATTACTTTGGGCAATATGGCCATTTTCATGAAATTGTTTCTTCCTAACCATGAGCATGGAATGTTTTCCATCTGTTTGTGTCCTCTTTTATTTCGCTGAGCAGTGGTTTGTAGTTTTCCTTGAAGAGGTCCCTTACATTTCTTGTAAGTTGTATTCCTAGATATTTTATTCTCTTTGTAGCAATTGTGAATGGCAGTATTATATTGAATAGGAGTGGTGAGAGAGGGCATCCTTGTCTAGTGCCAGATTTCAAAGGGAATGTTTCCAGTTTTTGCCCATTCAGTATGATATTGGCTGTTGGTTTGTCGTAAATAGCTTTTATTATTTTGCGATATGTTCTATCAATACTGAGTTTATTGAGGGTTTTTCGCATAAAGGGCTGTAGAATTTTGTCAAAGGCCTTCTCTGCATCAATTGAGATAATCATGTGGTTATTGTTTTTGGTTCTGTTGATGTGATGAATTACGTTTATAGACTTGCATATGTTGAACCAGCCTTGCATCCCTAGGATGAATCCTACTTGATCATGATGGATAAGCTTTTTGATGTGCTCTTGCAATCGGCTTGCCCATATTTTATTGAAGATTTTTGCATCTATGTTCATCATGGATATTGGCCTGAAGTTTTCTTTTCTTGTTGAGTCTCTGCCGGGTTTTGGTATCAGGATGATGTTGGTCTCATAAAATGATTCGGGAAGGATTTCCTCCTTTTGAATTATTTGGAATAGTTTCAGAAGGAATAGCAACAGTTCCTCTTTGTGTGTCTGGTAGAATTCAGCTGTGAACCCATCTGGTCCTAGGCTTTTGTTGTGTGGTAGGCTCTTAATTGTGGCTTCAACTTCAGACCTTCTTATTGGTCTATTCATAGTTTCGGTTTCCTCCTGGTTTAGGCTTGGGAGGACACAAGTGTCCAGGAATTTATCCATTTCTTCCAGGTTTACTAGATTATGAGCATAGAGTTGTTTGTAATATTGTCTGGTGATGGTTTGAATTTCTGTGGAGTCTCTGGTGATTTCCCCTTTATCATTTTTTATTGCATCTATTTGGTTATTCTCTCTACTCTTTTTTATCAGTCTGGCTAGTGATCTGTTTATTTTGTTGATATTTTCAAAAAACCAGCTCTTGGATTTATTGATTTTTTGAAGGGTTTTTCATGTCTCTCTCTCCTTCAGTTTTGCTCTGATCTTAGTTATTTCTTGTCTTCTGCGAGGTTTTGAGTTTTTTTCATTTTGTTCCTCTAGCTCTTTCAATTTTGAAGATAGGTTGTCAATTTTGGATCTCTGCACATTTCTCATGTAGGCACTTATTGCTATATGTTTTCCTCTAGAGACTGCTTTAAATGTGTCCCAGATATTCTGGTATGTTGTGTCTTCATTCCTGTTGGTTTCTAAGAACTTCTTTATTTCTGCCTTCATTACATTGTTTATCCAGTCAACATTCAAGAGCCAGTTGTTCAGTTTCCATGAAGCTGTGTGGTTCTGAGTTAGTTTCTGAATTCTGAGTTCTAACTTGATTGCACTATGGTCTGAGAGACTGTTATGATTTCAGTTGTTTTGCATTTGCTGATGAGTGCTTTACATCCAATTATGTGGTCAATTTTAGAGTAGGTATGATGTGGTGCTGAGAAGAATGTATATTCTGTGGATTTGGGGTGAAGAGTTCTGTAAACGTCTATCAGGTTTGCTTGTTCCAGGTCTGTGTTCAAGCCCTGGATTGTTAATTTTCTGTCTTATTGATCTGTCTAATATTGACAGTGGAGTGCTAAAGTCTCCCACTATCATTGTGTGGGAGTGTAAGTCTCTTTGTAAGTCATTAAAAACTTGCCTTATATATCTGGGTGCTCCTGTATTGGGTCCATATATATTTAGGATCCTTAGCTCTTCTTGTTGTATCGATCCCTTTACTATAATGTAATGTCCTTCTTTGTGTCTTTTGATCTTTGCTGCTTTAAAGCCTATTTTATAAGAGACAAGAATTGCAACTCCTGCTTTTTTTTTTTTTTTTTTGCTGTCCATTTTCTTGGTAAATCTTCCTCCATCCCTTTATTTTGAGCCTTTGTGTATCCTTGCATGTGAGATGGGTTTCCTGGATACAGCACTCCGATGGGTTTTGGCTTTTTATCCAATTTGCCAGTCTGTGTCTTCTGATTGGTGCATCTAGCCCATTTATATTTAGGGTTAGTATTGTTATGTGTGAATTTGATACTGCCATTTTGATGCTAGCTGGCTGTTTTGCCTGTTAGTTGATGCAGATTCTTTATTTTGTTGATGTTCTTTAGCATTTTGTATGTTTTAGGTATGGCTGGTACTGGTTGTTCCTTTCTATGCGTAGTGCCTCTTTCAGGAGCTCTTGTAAAGCAGGCCTGGGGGTGACAAAATCTCTGAGTACTTGCTTTTTCACAAAGTATTTTATTTTTCCTTCACTTATGAAGCTCCATTTGACTGGATATGAAATTCTGGGTTGAAAGTTCTTTTCTTTAAGAATGTTGAATATTGGCCCCCACTCTCTTCTGGCCTGTAGGGTTTCTGCCAAGAGATCTGCCATGAGTCTGATGTGCTTCCATTTGTGGGTGACCTGACCCTTCTCTCTGGCTGCCCTTAGTATTTTCTCCTTCATTTCAACCCTGGTGAATCTGACGATTATGTGCCTTGGGGTTGCTCTTCTTGTGGAATATCTTTGTGGTGTTCTCTGTATTTCCTGGACTTGAATATTGGTCTGCCTTGCTAGGTTGGGAAAATTTTCCTGGATAATGTCCTGAAGAGTATTTTCCAGCTTGGATTCATTCTCTTCATCACATTCAGGTACAGCTATCAAACGTAGGTTAGGTCTCTTCACATAGTCCCACATTTCTTGGAGACTTTGTTCATTCCTTTTTGTGCTTTTTTCTCTAATCTTGGTTTCTCATTTAATTTCACTGAGTTGATCTTCAACTTCTGATATCCTTTCTTCTGCTTGGTCAATTCGGCTTTTGAAACTTCTGCATGCTTCATGAAGTTCTCATGTTGTGTTTTTCAGCTTCTTAAATTTACTCATATTCCTAAGTTGTCCATTCTCATTATCATTTCCTCAAAGCTTTTTTTCAAGGTTCTTAGTTTCTTTGCATTGAGTTTGAACATGTTCTTTTAGCTCACAGAAGTTTCTCATTACTCGCCTTCTGAAGTCTGATTCTGCCTTTTCATCACACTCATTCTCCGTCCAGCTTTGTTCCCTTGCTGGTGAGGAGTTGTGGTCCCTTGTAGGAGGTGAGATGTTCTGGTTTTGGGTGTTTTCCTTTGTTTTGCACTGGTTTCTTCCCATCTTTGTGGATTTATCCACCTGTCGTCTGAGTGGTTGCTGATTTTCCAATTGGGTCTCTGAGTGGACGCCCAGATTGTTGATGATGAAGTATTTCTGTTTCTTAGTTTTTCTTCTAACCATCTGGCCCCTTTGCTGTAGGACTGCTGATGTCCACTCCAGGCCTGCTTGCCTGGGGAACTCCTGTAGCAGCTGCGGAATCATGAGGGTTGCTACTAGATTCTTCTTTTGCTATCTTTGTCCCTGAATGATGCCTGCCAAATGTCAGTCTGATCAGTCCATTGTGAGGCGACTCTTTGGATATACGGGGTTCAGGGAGCTACTTGAGGAGAAGTCTGTACTTTATACGAGCTCAAGTGCTGAGCTGTGAGCTCTGTTGTTCATTCAGGGCTGCTAGGCAGGTACATTTAAGTCTGCTGCAGCAGAACTCATAAAACCCCTTTTTTTCCCTCTGGTGCTCTGTCCCGGGGAATTAGGACTTTATGAGTATCCGTTGCACTCTCCTGCCCAGTGAGGAGGCAGTCTAGTCACTGCCTGCCTGTAGTGGCTTGCTGAGCTGCCATGGGCTCTGCCCTGTAGCTGTGGGTTCTGCCCTCCTGTTGTGGGCTCTGCCCTGCTCCTGTGGGCTCCACCCTGCTTTCGTGGGCTCCACCCTGCTGCCCTGTAGTCCTATTTATATGGGTGTGGTGAGAACTGCTGTGGAGATGGTGGCCTCCCTCTGTAATGGTGGACTCTCTCTGTTATGGTAGGTTGCCTCGGCAACAGCAGGCTGCATCAGCAATGGCAGAGTACCTCCATAGGGGTTGAGGGCCCTGGTAATGGCATACGCCCCTCTGCCACCAAGCTGCACTGTCCTGGGTTCAGCTGTGCTTGCTGTGAAACTCTCAATCCCGAGTGTTTCCAGTTGCTGTTTTGTTTGTTTTTGTGGGAGTGGGACCCGCCGAGCCTGATCACCTAGCTCCCTGCCTCAGAGACCCTCTCTGTAATGGTGGACTTGGTAAATCTTCCTCCATCCCTTTATTTTGAGCCTTTGTGTATCCTTGCACAATAAAGTGCCATCATATCCTCCTATCTTTAATTAAAATATTGGTAATTAGAAGCATGATATTCTTAATGAAGTTGGAATGCAATCTTTTAAATGTACAGAAAAAACAAAAGTTGTTTGATGCACAAGTCAGTCTCAGTTTTAAATGATCATTTTTTTCTCTACATTTAAAAAATGATAGGATTGCATTTTAGAAGCTTTGAGTAACTGGTGCAAGATTACACAATAAGGGGCAGATCTAGGATTCAAAATGAAGAACTCTTGGGTCTAGGAAGCCCAGAATGATTCCTTATTCTTCCCTGTCTCTTAGCTGCTTAATTGGGGGTTTGTAGTGCATGTGTTACAAACATTTCTTGCCTCTTGCTCAAAACACAGTACAAATCCGAAGTGTGCATTATATTACTCATTCATGCAGCCAATATCAACATTATTAATTTTTTTACTCAAAAGACATGAAACTAGTAAGGTTTATCTATCAATTATAATCAAAGAAATAAATGTCAGGAGGGATAGAGAAGATATGCCTTTGGTACCCATGCAAAATAAACTCCAGTTAACAACATGCTGTTCTCCACAAAGAGCTATTAGTAGGACTAATTGTTACATGATTATTATAATAAAGCTGCAATCTTAACTCAACTATAATATGAGAAATAGTTACAATTACATGATCTGACTGACACCTCCAGAGCCCTCATTTTTTATTGGAGAGCAAAGAGATTTCCTCTAACTCATTGGCATATTAACGGTTATGTTGGATGTGTGGAGAGATTGGAATGGCTTTCTGCTGCTTCTAGCTAACCTGTGAACAATTGCTGGCATTCTGACATGGGAAAGAATGAACCTGGAGTGACTGGTTGCTGATCTTTCTAGCTATCCTAATCAGTCTAATACCATTAAAAATAAGAACAGATGCATTGATAATTTAATGCAAACTAGGGCATAATACTTGTAAAACTTTTGTATTTGGTATCATTTTAGATGATATTAAAATGAAAGCATCACATCAACTCAAACTCTTGAACCAGAAATAGCCATCAATATTATGAGGCAAATACAATTTGAAGTCTATATGTATCCAGATAAGTAGACAGGAAGACAGACAAAGGTAAATTAGGAAAAGTACATTAAATTTAGCTTTACTACAATTGAAAGGAACAAAAAATGTTGCTGATGTAAAACTAATCACTAAACTTAGATGCCACCTAAAAGGAATATGTTGTTAAGTGATGTTCTAAAGGTAATAAAGAAAAAATGATTTTTAAGAACGTTGTTGTTTCAATCATAAGGTTTGACTCTAGAGAATATCTATAATTCTTGTCTCTCTTCTATAAAATATCAAAAAAGCACTTATGTTACCTTTCACCTCCTCTAAACTGTCATTCAAAATATCATTATATATATTTTAAAAATATTCTTATAAATAAGTAATTATTCTTTCACTGCCAAGATTTATAGCACACACATTCTATTTTGTAAACATAATTTATTGGTTTTTTAGCCTTACTTGTATGTTCACATACACTAAATGCTAACCTTCTATTGATTTACTAATGTCTTGAATCCTGATTTTTTAAAAAAATTTTCTCATAAATTACTTTTTCCTCATGAAGAAGTCATATGTGGAGTTCACTTTATTTTACTTTATTTTTTTCGGAATATTTGAGAACATGGGTCAAAAAAGCATATTCAAAAGAAAATTTACTGAAAAAAATTTTTTTTTGTTTAAAACATTTTATTTTCTATTACCTTTGGGGATATTTTAAAGGATTCTACAGGTTTTATAATTCACTTTTATTAATATAGACAAAGTTTATAGTTATTGATGAGTTTCCATAAGTCATTAAGTATTTTGACTGCATGTATATATTAAAAGTATATAACTTATTATGTAAATGATGAAATCATACTTCTTTGCCTCCAATTTTGAAAGACACACTTCTTTGCCTAGCTCATGCATCTTTACCTCCAAATTTTGGGCACGATAACATTTAACAATTGTTTTCTGAGACTGAATGTTGATGGAGAACTCAAATGATAGCTCGACTGGGTTCTCTCAGTAAATGAGCATTTTTTCCCCTTATTCTTAGCATCTTATGTTAGTACCTTATGTTTCAATAACGTAAATAGGATATATTTTCTTGTTCACAATTCTCAATTATTTTCCTGAAACATGTAATATTCTTGAATTACAGAGTCAATTCTTTTCAATAATTTACTATTATTTATTTCCTCTTTATTACACATTTTCTAAATTTTTATAAAATTTCAGGTTAATTATTTTAAAATTTGATCATCTTGTTCTCCACTTCTTTTAGGTTATCTCTTACTGGTTTCAAATTGTTATTTTTCTCATTATTCACTGTAAGTATCTCAAGTCATTTATTATTGCTGTAATTCAATTTTCAATAAGATTCCACTGAATTTTATTTACTTTTTAAAAAATATTTTCAATAGTTTTATGTTTTTAATATCTATATTCTCATAGTTGAAATTATAATATTTTTACAATTTTGTCTCCTCCTTTTACTCAAAATTGTTGTAAACATTTTTCATGTTATTCAATATTCGATTCCATTTTTTTAATTTAAAAATATTTCTCAACTGAATAGAAAAACTGCCTAGGTAATACAGAGTTCCCATATGCCTTACATCTATTTTCACCTATTATTATTTTTTCCAACTTTTATTTTAAGGTCAGAGGTACATGTGCAGATGTACAGGTTTGTTACATAGGTAAATGATTTTGTTGAGGGTTTTAATCATAAAGGGATGCTGGATTTTGCCAAATTCTTTTTCTGTGTGTATTGAGATGATCACTTGATTTTCATTTTTAATTCTGTTTATGTCATGTATCACATGTATTGACTTGCATACCAGCCCCGCATTCCTGATATGAAACCCACTTGATCTTTTCTGAGTATCTTTTAAATATGCTGTTGGATTTAGTTAACTAGCAGCATCTATGTTCATCAGAGATATTGGTCTACAGTTTTTTGTTTGTTTGTTTGTTATTTCTGTTCCCGATTTTGGTATTAAGGTGTTTCTGGCTTCATAGATTGATTTAGGGAAAATTCCTTCTTTCTCTATCTTTTGGAATAGTGTCAATGAGATTGGTATCAATTCTTCTTTGAATGTCTGATAGAATTCAGCTGTTAATTTTTCTGGTACTGGACTTTTTTTTTTTTTTTTTTTGAGACGGAGTTTTGCTCTTGTTACCCAGGCTGGAGTGCAATGGCACGATTTCTGCTCACCGCAACCTCTCCCTCCTCCTGGGTTCAGGCAATTCTCCTGCCTCAGCCTCCTGAGTAGCTGGGATTACAGGCACACACCACCATGCCCAGCTAATTTTTTGTATTTTTAGTAGAGACGGGGTTTCTCCATGTTGACCAGGATGGTCTCGATCTTTTGACCTTGTGATCCACCCTCCTCGGCCTCCCAAAGTGCTGGGATTACAGGCATGAGCCACCGCGCCCTGCTGGTACTGGACTTTTTGTTGTTGGTAACATTTAGTTACCATTTCAATCTCACTGCTTGTTGTTGGTCTGCTCAGAGTTTCTATTTCTCCTCGTTTAATGGAGGAAGGTAGTATATTCCCAGGAACTTACCCATCTCCTTTAGGTTTCCTAGTTTATGTTCATAAATTTCTTCATGGTAACCTTGAATTATCTATTGTATTCCTCTGGTATCTGTCATAGTATCTCCCATTTTGTTTCTAATTGAGCTTATATACATCTTCTTTCTTCTTTTCCTGGTTAATTTCACTAATGGTCTATCAATTTTATTTATTTTTTCAAAGAATAACCTTTTTGTTTTATTTATCTTTTGTATTTTTTTCTTTCAATTTAATTTAGTCTTGCCCTGATTTTGATTATTTATTATATTTTCTTTCTTTTTTTTTGCTACAGAGTTTTGCTCTTGTTACCCAGGCTGTAGTGCAATGGCACGATCTCGGCTCACTGCAACCTCCACCTCCTGGGTTCAGACAATTCTCCTGCCTCATCCTCCTGAGTAGCTGGGATTACAGGCACATGCCACCATGCCCAGCTAATTTTTTGTATTTTTAGTAGAGACGGGGGTTTCACCATGTTGGACGAGGATGGTCTCAATCTCTTGACCTCGTGATCCACCCACCTCGGCCTCCCAAACTGCTGGGATTACAGGCTTCAGCCACTGCGCCCGGCCTGATTATTTATTTTCTTCTGCTGGGTTTGGGTTTGGTTAGCTCTTGTTTCTCTAGCTTTTTGAGGTGTGACCTTAGATTGTCTATTTGAGCTCTTTCACACTTTTTGATGTAGGCATTTAATGCTATGAGCTTTCCTCTTAGCAACACCTTTGCTGTATCCCAGAAGTTTTGATAAGTTTTGTTAAGAGATTTTGTCACTATTATTATTTAGTTCAAAGAATGTTATAATTTATAATTTCTATCTAGATTTTGTGTGAACACAATGATCATTCGCGAGCAGGTTATTTAGCTTCCATTTATTTGCATGGTTTTGAGGATTGCTTTTAGAGTTGATTTCCCATTTTATTTCACTGTGGTCGTGAGAGGACTTATTATGATTTAGATTTTCTTAAATTTGTTGATACTTGTTTTGTGGCCTAGTATATGGTCTATCTTGGAGGATGTTCCATGTACTGATGAAAAGAATGTATATTCTGCAGTTATTGGGTAGAATGTTCTGTAAATACCTGTTAAGTCCATTTGTTCTAGGGATAGTTTAAGTCTATTGTTTCTTTGTTGATGTTCTGTTTACTTTTGCTCACTTATCTGTCCATTTACATGGAATAGCTTTTCCTTCACATTTAGCTTAAGTTTTTGTGAATTTTTATGTGTCAGGTGAGTCACTTGAATAAACAAGGATATCCAGAACTTGAACTCAGACCTGGAACAAGCAAACCTAATAGACATTTACAGAACTATCCACCCCAAATCCACAGAATATGCATTCTTCTCAGCACCACATCATACCTACTCTAAAATTGACGACATAATTGGAAGTAAATCACTCCTTGGCAAATGCAAAAGAATGGAAACCATAACAAACAGTCTCTCAGACGATGGTGCAATCCAGTTAGAACTCAGAATTCAGAAACTAACTCAGAACCACACAACGTCATGGAAACTGAACAACTGGCTCTTGAATGTGGACTTGATAAACAATGAAATGAAGGCAGAAATAAAGATGTTCTTTGAAACCAGTGAGAATGAAGACACAACATACCAGAATCTCTGGAATACATTTAAAGCAGTCTCTAGAGGAAAATATATAGCAATAAGTGCCCACATGAGAAGCAAGGAGAGATCTAAAATTGACACCCTATTGTCAAAATTGAAGGAGGAAGATAAAAAACTCAAAACCTAGCAGAAGATGAGAAATAACTAAGATCAGAGCAGAACTGAAGGAGATAGAGACACAAAAACCCTTCAAATAATCAATAAATTGAGGAGCTGTTTTTTCAAAAAGATCAACAAAATAGACCACTAGCCAGATTAATCAAAAAGGAAAGAGAGAATAACCAAATAGATGCAATACAAAATGATAAAGGGGATATCACCACAGATTCCACAGAAATTCAAACCATCATCAGATAATATTACAAACAACTCTATGCACATAAACTAGTAAACCTGGAAAAAATGGATGAATTTCTGGACACTTGCCTCCTCCCAAGCCTAAACCAAGAAGAAGTTGAAACCCTGAATAGACCAATAACAAGGCCTGAAGCTGAGGCAGCAATTAACAGCCTACAACCCAAAAAAAGCCCAGGTCTAGATGGCTTCACAGCTGAATTCTACCAGACATACAAAGAGGAGCTAGTACCATTCTTTCTGAACTATTTTAAATAATCCAAAAAGAGAGAATCCTTCCCAAATCATTTTATGAGACCAACATCATCCTGATACCAAAACCTGGTAGAGACTCAACAAGAAAAGAAAACTTCAGGCCAATATCCATGATGAACATAGATGCAAAAATCCTCAATAGAATAGTGGCAAGACGATTGCAACAGCACATCAAAAAGCTTATCCACATGATCAAGTAGGATTCATCCTGGGGATGCAAGGTTGGTTCAACATATGCAAGTCTATACCACATAAACAGAAACAAAGACAAAAATCACATGATTATCTCAATTGATGCAGAGAAGGCCTTTGACAAAATTCAACAGCCCTTTATGCTAAAAAGCCTCAATAAACTAGGTATTGATGGAATGTATCTCAAAATAATAAAAGCTATTTATGACAAACCAACAACCAATATCATACTGATGGGCAAAACTGGAAGCATTCCCTTTGAAATCTGGCACCAGACAAGGATGCCTTCTCTCACCACTCCTATTCAATATAGTACTGGAAGTTCTAGCCAGAGCAATCAGGCAAGAAAAAGAAATAAAGCGTATTCAATTAGGAAAGGAGGAAGTCAAATTGTCTCTATTTGCAGATGACATGATTTAATATCTAGAAGACCCCATCGTCTCAGCCCAAAAACTCCTGAAACTGATAAGCAACTTCAGCAAAGTCTCAGGATACAAAATCAATGTGCAAAAATCACAAGCATTCCTATAAACCAATAACATACTTAAAGAGAGCCAAATCAAGAATGAACTGCCATTCACAATTGCTACAAAGTGAATAAAATACCTAGGAATACAACTAACAAGGGAAGTAAAGGACCTCTTCAAGGAGAACTACAAACCACTGCTCAATGAAATAAGGAGGACACAAACAGATGGAGAAACATTCCATGTTCATGGTTAGGAAGAATCAATATGATGAAATGGCCATACTGCCCAAAGTAATTCACAGATTCAATGCTATCCTTATCAAGGTACCAATGATGTCCTTCACAGAACTGGAAAAAAACGACCTTATACTTCATATGGAACCAAAAGAGAGCCCACATAGCCAAGTCAATTCTAAGCAAAAGGAACACAGCAGGAGGCATCACACTACCGGACTTCAAACTATACTATAAGGCTACAGTAATCAAAACAGCATGGTACTGGTACCAAATCAGAGATATAGACCAATAGAACAGAACAGAGGCATTGGAGGCAACACAACATATCTACAACCATCTGATCTTTGACAAACCTGACAAAAACAAGCAATGGGGAAAGGATTCCTTGTTTAATAAATGGTGTTGGTAAAACTGGCTAGCCATGTACAGAAAGCAGAAACTGGATCCCTTCCTGACAGTTTACACTAAAATTAACTCCAGATGGATTAAAGACTTAAACATAAGGGCTAACACCATAAAAACCCTAGAAGAAAATCTAGGTAAAACCATTCAGGACATAGGCATAGGCAAGGACTTCATGACCAAAACACCAAAAGCATTGGCAACAAAAGCCAAAATAGACAAATGGGACCTCATCAAATTCCACTGCTTCTGCACAGCAAAAGAAGCAGTCATTAGAGTGAATTAGCAACCAACAGAATGGGAAAAAATTTTTGCACTTTGCCCATCTGACAAAGGGCTGATATCCAGAGTTTACAAAGAACTCAAACAGATTTACAAGAAAAAAACAAACAAGCCCATTCAAAAGTGGGCAAAGGATATGAACAGACACTTTATGAAAGAAGATATACATGAGGGCAACAAACATTTGAAAAAATGCTCATCATCACTGGTCATCAGAGAAATGCAAATCAAAACTACATTGAGATACCATCTCACACCAGTTAGAATGGCGATCATTAAAAAATCTGGAGACAACAGATGCTGGAGAGGATGTGGAGAAATAGGAACACGTTTACACTGTTGGTGGGCGTGTAAATTAGTTCAACCATTGTGGGATACTGTGTGGCGATTCCTCAAGGACCTAGAAATAGAAATTCCATTTGACCCAGCAATCCCATTACTGGATATATATCCAAAGGATTACAAATTGTTCTACTATAAGGACACAAGCACACGAATGTTCATTGCAGCACAGTTTATAATAGCAAAGACTTGGAACCAACCGAAATGCCCATCAATGATAGACTGGAAAGGGAATATGTGGCACATATACACTATGGAATATTATGTAGCCATTAAAAACGATGAGTTCTTGTCCTTTGTAGGGACATGAATGAACCTGGAAACCATCATTCTCAGCAAACTGACACAAGAACAGAAAATCAAACAGTGCATATTCTCACTCATAGGTGGGTGTTGAACAATGAGAGCACATGGACACAGGGAGGGGAGCACTACACACTGGGGTCTGTAGAGGGTAAATAGGGGAAGGACAGTGGGGGGTGGGGAGTTGGGGAGAGATAGCATGGGGAGAAATGCCAGATATAGGTGAAGGGGTGGAAGGCAGCAAATCACACTGCCACATGTGCACCTATGCAACAATCTTCCATGTTCTTCACATGTACCCCAAAACCTAAAACACAATTAAAAAAACCCAATTAACAAATGGGTAAAATTTCTCTAAAGATCATATACAAATGGACAATAAGCACATGAAAAGATGCTTAATATCAATAATTGTCAGAAAAATGCAAATTAAAACACAATGTGATATCACCTCACACTCTTTAGGATGACTACTATAAGAAAAACAGAAAATAACAGGTTTTAGCAGGAATGTGGAAAAGGTGAAACCCTTGTGCGTTGTTAGTATGGTTGTAAAATGGTGCTTTGGAAAACAGTATAGTTGTTACTAAAGCAAATAAAAATGGAACTATTGTGTGATGCAGCAAAAAAAAATAATAATAATAATAAAGCAGATACTTTTTTTGGTTGGTGAATTCTTATCCAGCCTGCCATTCTGTATCTTTTAAGTGGAATATTTACATTAAGCATTAGTATTAAGAAATGAGCTACTATCCTATTCATCATGCTATTTGTTTCCTGAATACCTTGGTTTTCATTCATTGTGTTGTTGTTTCATAGGTCCTGTGGGATTTATGCTTTAAGGAGACTCTATTTTGGTGTATTTTGAGTATCTGTTTCAAGATTTAGAGATTCTTTTAGCATTTCTCATAGTGCTGACTTGGTAGTGGCAAATTCGCTCAGCATTTGCCTGAAAAAGACTGTATCTTTCCTTCATTTGTGAATTTTACTTTTGTTAGAAATAAGCTGATAATTGTTTTGTTTAAGGATGCTAAAAATAGAACACCAATCCTTTCTAGTTTGTTGGGTTTCTGCTGAGGAATCTGCTGTTAATCTGATAGGTTTTCCTTAATAGGTTTCTTGATGCTTTTGGCTCACAGCTCTTAAGACTCTTTCCTTCATCTTGACTTTGGATAACCTGGTGAATACGTGCCTGGGTGATGATCGTTTTGTGATGAATATCTTAGCTGTACTTTGAGCTTCTTGTATTTGGATGTGAGAATTGACACTTCATTGACAGATGTCTACATCTTTACAAAGCCAGGGAAGTTTACCATGATTATACTGTCAAATATGTTTTCCAAACTTTTAGATTTTTTACTTCCTCAGGAACACTTATTATTTTTAAGTTTGGTCATTTAACATAATCTCAAACTTCTTGAAGGCTTTGTTTATTTTTTAAAAAAAATCATTACCCATTTATTTTTGTTTTACATCTCAATACCTCGCAGTACATGAGCTGTCATTGAAAAAAGAATTAATTAGTGAAGTTTATACCTTTCTGTCCACCCCTGCCACATTTAATATTTAAGGTCAAATCCCATAGTTGAATAACTTCTTTTATCAGTGACTTGCACAAAATATGTGCTTAATAATTTTGGTGTTAGTAAATTGTTGACTGAAATCCTATACAAATAAAAAATGTTAAATTGTCTAGAAATTATTATATTCAAAAGTTTACTTTTTTATCCAATTCACTTACTTTATGCATCAAATGTCATTCTAAACATATTAGTTATGGGCTAAAATATTTGTCCAAATTTACATAATTAAGAAATGTTGTATTAGTGATTAAAAATAATACCTGTGTAATCCAAAAGTTCTAATATTTATTTATCTCACACCAGTAAGCTACCAATATTTATAGATAAGAAGAAAGAACAATAATAGTTTAAGATGACTTCTGCATTTTATATTAAGCCAATTTGTTATAATCGTCCTAAAAAGAAGATATTGTTCAGAGCCTCTAATTCTACTTTTTATAATTGGTAATGCAATAAATGAAGTAAAAAAGCAAAAATTAAAAGTTGACTTTTAAAAGTAATTATAATGATATTTACAGAATACATGAACTAGTATATGAGAAACCTTAGGAATTGGAAATATAAACACTTTAATGAAGACATTTCAAAGAAATGAGATTTTAAAAAGTTTTAAAAAAGAGAAATAAAAATGGTCAATTAACATATAAAATGTTGTTTAAGTTCAATGATATTAAAGAGATGAAAACTAAAATAATTTTTTTCTACCACATTAGTAGATTAGTAAATAATAATATTCAACTATTGTTTGGGTATAAATAAACTAGCAGAAATATGTGCTTCCACTTGGAATGCAAACTACAACATTTCTGTAAAGAAATCAGCAATGTATCTTAAAAGTTTAACTATGAAGAAATGGTATTGCTCTTTATTTCTGCTGGAAAGTTTTCCTAACCAATAATTAAGCAAATGGCCAAAAATCTGTGTGTGTGTGTGTGTGTGTGTGTGTGTGTGTGTGTGTGTGTCTTTGTGTATAAAATCTGGCCACTGCAACGTTTTCTAATCTGCCACTTTGGAATGGAGCTGTTTTTTCTTGTTGAATTGCTTGAGCATCTTGTAGATCCTGGATATTAGTCTTTTGTTGGAGACATCTGTAAATATATTCCCCCATTCTGTAATAATCTGTTTATTCTGTTGGTTATTTCCTGTCACATGTAGAAGATTTTAGGGTTTAAGTCCAATTTGTCTGTTTTTGTTTTTATTGAAATTGCTTTTAGGGTCTTTGTCATAAACGTTTTCTGTAGGCTAATGTTCAGAGTTTATTCCAGGTTTTCTTTGAGGATTTTTATAGTTCCAGGTCTCTTACACTTAGGTATATAATCCATCTTGAGTTAATTTTTATATGGTAAGAGACAGGAGTTCAGTTTCATTCTTCTGCATATGACTAGCCAGTTTTCCTAGCACCGGTTATTGAGTAGAATATCATTTCCCCATTGTTATTTTTTAAAACTTATTAAAAGATCTGTTGGTTGAAGGTATGCAGCTTTATTTCTGGGTTTTCTATTATGTTTTGCACATCTATCTGTCTATTTTTGTACTACTTCCATGTTGCTTCAGTTATTATAGCATTGTAGCATAATTTTAAGTCAAGCAATGTGATGCCTCCAGATTTTTTTTTTTCTTTAGGATTGCTTTGGCTATTCAGTCCTTTGGGCAGGAGAGCTTCCATAAAAACTTTAAGATTGTTTTTTCTAATTCTGTGAAAAATGACATTGGTAATTTTATAGGAATTGCATTGAATTTGTTGATTGCTTTGGTTAATATGTTTATTTTAACAGTATTGATTCATTTTATCCATGAACATGGGATATTTTTTCCATTTACTTGTGTTATCTACAATTTCTTTTATCATTGTTTTGTAATTCTCCTTGTAGAGGTTATTCACCTCTTTGGTTAAATATGTTCCTAGGTATTTTTTGTGACCATTGTAAATGGAGTTGAGTTATAAATTTGGTTCTCAGCTTGAACTTTATTGGTTTATAGAAAGGCTACTGATGTTTGTATGTTGATTTTTGTATCCTGAGACTTTACTGAAGTTACAAGGGTTTTCTAGATATATGATCATGTTGTCAGCAGATAATTTGAGTTCCTCTTTTCCAATTTGGATACCTGTCATTCTTTTTTCTCTTACCTGATTTCTTTGGTGAGGACTTTTAGTTCTCTGTTGAATAGCGGTGGTGAGAGTGGGCATCCTTGTCTTGTTACCATTCTTAGAGGAAATATTTTTAACTTGTATTCATTCAGTATGACATCAGCTGTTGGTTTTTCATATGTATCTCTTATTATTTTGAGGTAAGTTCCAGCTATGCCTGGTTGGTTGGGGGTTTTTATTATGAAAGGATGTTTTTTGGGTTTTATTGAGTGATTTTTCTGTATCTACTGAAATGGTCATATGGTTTCAAAATATCTTAAATACATTAAAGTATGAACTCAGGTTTATTTATTTATTAACTTATAGGAATGCTTTTAAGTGTTGGTGGGATTGTCAATTAGTTCAACCATTGTGGAAGACAGTATGGTGATTCCTCAAGGATCTAGAATCATAACTACTATTTAAAACAGCAATTCCATTACTGGTATATAATCAGAGGAATGTAAACTATTCTACTATAAAGACACATGCACACATATGTTTATTGCAGCACTATTTACAATAACAAAGACATGGAACCAGCCCAAGTGCCCCTCAATGATAGACTGGATAAAGAAAATGTGGTACTTATACACCATGGAATAATGGAATACTATGCAGCCATAAAAAGGAATGAGATCATGTCTTTTGAACATAGATGAAGCTGGAAACCATCATCCTGAGCAAATTAACACAGGAACAGAAAATCACACACTGCATTTTCTCACTCATAGTGGGAGTTGAACATTGAGAACACATGGATGTAGAGATAGGAACAACACACACTAGGGCCTGTTGGGGGATGTCAACAGGTGCAGCATATCACCATGGCACATGTATACCTATGTAACAAATCTGCACTTTTGCACATGTATCCAATTTTTTTTTAGAAGAAATAAGCCAAAAATTGACAGGGTCACCACCTGCAGGGGTCTGTCCTGCAGACCCTGACTCATCAGCAAATGAATAAAATACAGTGACACAGATACTATGCTTTGCCAGTTTTGCTGAGGGTCTGTGGTTGCTTACAGACTCCCTGGAGAGTGCTGTAAGGACATAGCAGCTGCCAGCCCCCACTACTCAGTGAGACTCACATTTATCACATAAACTTTAATTGCCAAAGCTTGAGTCAATACCAATAGAGTGAAAGATTAAAGGACAGGTTCTGATGCCCAAAGCAAACACCATTAGTGGGCAATATCCCTGGGTGACTTCCCCCCGAGAGGGCCATCTGGCTCAAAAGTTAGTTTTAAGACCACATGAGTAAATAAGTGATTCAGATAAACCCCCCCACATTCCCTAGCAATTTGCTTTTCTTATTAACGAAATGTGAAGGAGACTTAGGCTGCCTTCAGCCAAAACTTCTACTGAAACTATGAAAAAAACCTTAAGCCTTCAAAAAGGATTTGAGACTATATTCTATAACTTTTTCTAATATTTTCCCTTAATATTTTTGCCACCATCCTGAGCAAATTCACACAAAAAATAATAAAATAAAAATAGAATATAGTCTATTAATGACATTTTATATAGCTGTGTAATATTGTTTTATAAACTGATCTATACTATGATGTATCTAAGGAGCATGAGACAAAACTTGTAAACTCTTAATATTTTTGTCTGAATTGTGATGTTAGCCTTTTTCTTATATCCAGTGTTAAATTTTTCTAGAAAGGTTATTTATGTTGCAATAAGAAAATATATGTATGTGTTTCAATTTTCTTTCCACCAGTTGAAATCTTAGGCTTTCAAAAGTTTCTCAAAATTTATTTTAAATTGAATTAATTTTTGCCTCTTATGACATGCATTTACTTATGTGTTTATTTTTACCTGTTTAAGTCATTAATCTTCACATCTTTCATTAGGATAAGTGATTCAGTTTAAATGGCTTCTCATCCTTCATTAAAGTGTAAATTTTAAAAATATTAATAATGTTTGTGGCAAAAAGACTTTTTATATAAATTCATGAATTTCTGTATTGTAAACTTTTGATTTTTCAAAATTTATTTTATAGGTTATATTTTTAATATGTTTAATGTGAAGTTTGCTTTTAGCTAACTGTATTTTTACTACAGTATATTGAAAGAGGCAGACAAAATTAGTTTATAACATTTAAACTAATTTTGCATTTTGCATTGCTTTTCCTTAAGCAGCTGTTTTCTGTATTCCTCCTTCTCCATTAATAACTCTCTCTGTTTAATCAGATGCAAAGCATTTTTCTTTTGTGGCTTAAAAACGTTTTCAAATACATACTAACATTATGCCACAAAAGCATTTTATAATGAATAGCTCATATTTTACAAGGTTTAGCATTTTCTTCTGTTGTATATTTACAATGGCTAGAGTGATGTACAAAGATTCCTCAAAGACATCTGTGAAAACTGCTTTGTTAATGTATATCCACATTGCAAGCAATTTCCTCTCTATCATGTCAGTATTGTTGAAAACATGTGTTAGAGATTGACTCACAGGTCATCACTCATTCTTTTCGACTGTGGAGAGGAGAAAGAATGGCCACACTGTGAGTCTATAATAGGAGGGACTGTGGTTGACTTCAACATAAAGTGAGCTTAGAGTATATTTTTTAAAAGTTAAAAAACTTGTTAAATTGTTTTCCAGAATGACTGTATCATTTTATGGTCTCATTGGCAATGTATGAGTGATCAGTTTTTTTACATCCTCTCCAACATTGTGTTTTCTATATTTTATTTTAGTCATTTTGATTGTCATATGGTTTGGTGGCAGTTACATGAATGCTTATTGCAGCTTTATTTGTAAGAGCCAAAAGTCAGAAACAAATGAGATGCCCATCATCAGGTAAGTGGTTAAACAAATTATGATACTCCCACTCTATGGAATACTACTCAGCAAAAAAAAAAAAAAAAAAAAAAAAACAGTGTACTGTTGCTACATGCAACCACTTGGATGAATCTCAAGGGAAATAGACTGAGTCAAAAAAGCTATTCTTAAAAGACTACCTACGATATGATTCCATTTGAATACATTCTTGAAATGGCAAAATTATAAAAATGGAGAACAGATTAGTGGTTGCTAGAGGCTAAAGGAAAAGATAGGCATGGGAGCAGCATAAAGAGTCCTCATGGTGGAAGTATTCTATATTATGACTATGCTGTTAAATATATAAACATACATATGTGATAAAAAAATTATTTTTCTTTCTTTCTTTTTTTTTTTTTTTTGAGATGAAGTTTCACTCTTGTTACCCAGGCTGGAGTGCAATGGCGTGATCTCAGCTCACTGCAAGCTCCACCTCCTGGGTTCAGGCAACTATCCTGCCTCAGCCTCCTGAGTAGCTGGGATTACAGGCACGCACCACCATGCCCAGCTAATTTTTTGTATTTTTAGTAGAGACGGGGTTTCACCATGTTGACCAGGATGGTCTCGATCTCTTGACCTCGTGATCCACCTGCCTTGGCCTCCCAAAGTGCTGGGATTACAGGCTTGAGCCACCGTGCTCAGCCTATGTGATAAAAATTTTATAGAACTAAATACCCATGCAGATACACACAACAATTAAAACTGGCAAAATCTGAACAAGATCATTGTATCAATGTCCATATCTTCTCATTATGATACTACACCATACTTTCACAAAATATTATCATTGGATAAAGTGTACATGAGATCTGTATTGTGACTTGTAACCATATGAATCTATAATAATTTTAAAATAATTTAAGTTTTTAAAAAAGTTCAAAAGAGGGTAACCACTTAATCATATATAAGTAGCTTATAAGATGGTACATCAGTTTTTAGGTCTCCTATAGGTAGTGGACTCTACACTTTCCAGGGCTCAGTCATGACTTTGTACATCATCTTTCCCACAATGGTAAATTTTAAATTCTTAGTGAAGCTTAGGTAAACTATAACATAGAGTTTCTGTTCTGCTTACAGTTTTCCTTACTTATATTAACTTATGTTTGCTATTCAATTTTCTGTTAATTCCCTTAACATACAGGATCCAGTTAGAGAAAATAATAAAATAAAACTCCTAGTTTTTTTATTTAATAAAGAAAATGAGTTATATAAAAGACATTGGAAGGAAATAAGGGGTAAAAGGGTTTTGGAGGAGATGAAATAAACAAAAGAGCTGATATCTAGAGATTAGTAACTTCAGGAAGCCACTGCCATTTCTAGAACTGGGGAAGGTGAGTAAAGAAAGGATATGGTGTTAGTAGGATCCCAGTCATTTGGTTCTGCACTACTGTGGTTCTGTGCAGCTAGTCCTAGAACTGGAAAGGAATGGCCCACCTTCAATCATAGTAGAGCTTCCTATATGATCCACCAGAAAGGAAGGTCTGGTTGAAATTGGGAATGCAGAAGGAGGTAACTACTTTTATAGGTGCCTCTGGAAGCAAGAAAAGGAAGGAGAAACTAGCTTTTCTTCTCTTCCTACTTTCTGGTCTACTGTGTTTGCTCCTACTGGCAAAGTCTGGTAACTAACTGTCAGGTGAGCATGGGCAGCATAGTTTGCAGACCATCAGACTTAGTGTTATAGACAAATCTTAGTTGAGATCAGGGCATGTCAAGTGGAGAAAGAACAGGAGCCTATAGAGAAGATTATTTTTTACACTTATTTATATGTAAATAAATGTGTGTATTTAACTATTTACACACACAAAAGAAGGAGGATAGGTAATCTTTTAGGTTCTATGAATTTGAACACTACTAATACCAGCATGGGGCAAATATCAGTACATATGTGTATTGACATTGTTGAGCATAACTTACATATAGCTCCTTTATTGAATAAAGATATATCTTCAGCTGTTGTCTTCAAACGTTGAAATATTAGCCCTTAGGGAAACACAGAGGTGCTGTAAGGGACATATAAACGTCAGTCATTTCAAACTTTTAATTTACAAATCTTCAATTTCAATATGTATCTTTTCTTAAAATATAGATGCTCCAGAGTACTCATTCTGGAAATGTCGCAGGTTAGCTCTCCCTTATCTCGCTTTTCATCACCATGCTTTTAGTAATATATACAACAAAGGCAAGGCTTACCTAATTTGTATTGTAGTGCATTGTATTGCCCTGGAGGTTATAAATTCATATTCATGCATTACTTGGATGCAAGTATACTAGTCTCTTTAAACCTTTGCCAATTTTTTTCTACATCTTTCGCAAGCACTTTCTTTATTAGTGAGAATATTTTAAAGATATTACTATAAATAATAGCTTTAGCAACTATTGATATAGCTTTAATAAACCCCACACTGAGGACTCAAAGCCTTATCTGCTTTCTGCTATTAGTTTACACAAAATAAATTTCTGTCATAAAAGCAGAATGCATGCACAAAGGCATCTATGGTATCAGAATATTTCTAATATTCCACCTGGAATTCATTGTCCAGAAACAACTGCGTTTATTTAGGATTAGCTTATATAAGGTTTTATTTTTTATTGCAAATATTAATTGTTTTCAATCAGGAATTAACATTATTAACATATATGTAATTATTATTAGGTGTCACATTTATTATTTATTGTTATATCTGCTTTAAACAGTTTTAGTTTACTAACAAAATTGAAACTGGGCAGAAACTATGATATTTCTAATATCGAATAGTTATTTTGGTTCCAAATTCACCTAATTTCAGTTCCATTTATAAGCTTTCTCTAAGTGAAAAATTATACTTTTTTGGTAAGTCTCGCTTAATCCACAAAAACTGACAAAATGATTTATGACTCTGTCACAAACATTTCTGCAAGATCTGTAATTTTCAATACTTTGCTCTCAACAAATTGAGTAGTTGGAGAGCACCTAATTGAGTTATCAGCTGATTAAAATCATTTTGATGATATATCTTTATGCAATATGTAATTATAACCCAGAAGAACTTTAGATAACTGATTGACATTGTATTGTCATATGCCATCTAATCCAACCTTGCATACAAATGCTGTTTTCAAATATATAAAAAGAAAATAGGAATAATTGTTACTGAACTTTATACTATGATAGAAGTACTTTTTACTTGTTTTAATTTTATACTGATACAGAAAAAATATTTATTGCCTGTGTTCACAGAAAACTATTCTAAATTTTTAAGTTCAAAAAGATTTTGTTGAGCACTCTGATGGGCAGATCAACAAAAAAGCTTTCAGGAATAAAAATATTTTGTCTTAGTATACAATTCCCATAACTTCAATCTCCACCAAATTTTCAGACTTACGGTCGGTGACAACTCTGCTGAGACTAGTTCTGAGTTCATGAGTTAATATGGGAGATCTCTCAATACCACCCATACTTTTATAATTAAAATTTTGTAAATATGCTATCCTTAAATCCTAATGGATTATACCTTAGGTTTCAAATTTGGGATTCTGATTTAGAAGATATAAAACTGAAACTATGTGAGAGACTAATACTTTTTCAGTATTCCTTGATGGAAAATAATAAAACAGACAAACAAAAACAAAGTTTCTAGAATAAATACTTTGAAAATAAATATGCAGTAGAATAATAGATATGGAAAGGGATTTAGGGAGTACCTACTCAACCAACTGCTACTCCCTCTATAAATACTGTATGAAATATTTTATTTTTCTTTATTTAAAATTTATATTCAACACTAAGAAACTGAATTAGGGCACATTCTCTAACTGCCATCAATGGAAACTGCACTTTTTGTATAATCAATTCAAGAAATTTTTTTTTACTTCAATTAAATCTAAGTTGTCAAAATTTAAAACAGAATAAAATTAAAACACTGTATGAAAAGACAATACATAATATCTTTACCATATTATAGCTGGGTGCAGTGGCTCACGCCTGTAATCCCAGCACTTTGGGAGGCCAAGGCAGGTGGATTACAAGGTCAAGGGATCGAGACCATCCTGGCCAACATGAAACCCTATCTCTACTAAAGAAAACCACAAAAATTAGCTGGGCATGGTGGCACGTGCCTGCAGTCCCAGCTACTCAGGAGGCTGAGGCAGGAGACTTTCTTGAACCCAGGAGGCAGAGATTGCAGTGAACCAAGATTGAGCCATTGCACTCCGGCCTGGTGCCTGGTGACAGAATGAGACTTTGTCTCCAAAACAAACAAACAAACAAACCAAACAAAGATATTATATACGTGGATGTATAAAAGGACAGAGGAAAGATCAATTTTCTGCTGAGACTGGAGATAGTGTCCTCTCATCCTTTGAATTCTATTCAAAGCATCCCCTGAACTTCCATCCTTCTTTTATGTAAGGAGAGGAATGACAAGATGAAGGTTTCTGAACTTTTTAAAAAAAAATCCTAGTAACTCCTTTAGAAACCTAATGCTCTCTTTAAATTGTGGGAGCCCTTGTCATGTATGTATTTCAATTATGAGACTTCAGCTACATAAAAGTATGATTCAGGAGGAAAGATACATTTTTGGCACTCTGTTACATGTATGAATTGTACACTGCCGTTTTTATATAGAGAAAGGATTTATAAGTAGGAACATATTAATCCTACTTTTATTGTTAAATATAAAATCTCAAATTTAAGTGACTTAACTTCCTGAAAAGCTACCCTAACACCGATGAGAGAGAAAGGTAAATAAGCAAAATGGTCATATGAACAGTATTAATGTTCTATTTTGTTTTTAAAGACAAATGACGAAGAGGTGGATACTTTATATAACAGATTTATTAAGATATAATTCATATACATTTGACCCTTGAACAACCTGGGTTTGAACTGCAGATACCCACTTATACATCAGATATATTTTTAACCAGACAGATTAAAAAACAACATTTGGGATGGGATGGGATGGGATGGCACAATGACTTATGCCTGTAATCCCGGCACTTTGCATAGTGGAAGGATCCCATGAGGCCGGTTGTTTGAGGCTCGCCTGGACAACCTACTGAGACACTATCTCTATAAAATATAAAAAATTAGCTGCGTATGTGGTGTAGTCTTGCTACTCCGAAGCCTGAGGATAGAGGATGGCTTGAACCCCAGGAGTCTGAGGCTATAGATCTGAGCTGAGATCACACCACTGCACTCCAGCCAGGACAAGAGAGTGAAACTCTGTCTCTGAAAGCAAGCAAGCAAGCAAGCAAGCAAGCAAGAAATTACAGCATTTACAGGATGTGAAATCTACATATAATATGGAGGGCCAACTTTTTGTCTATGCAGGCTGAGGATGCATGGATTTTGGTATACACAGGGTGGGCAGGGTTTCCTTTGAGTGAAGGTGATTTTTCTTTGGTGATATGATTTAGTTTCTTGCTTTTTGTTTTGTGTTTATTTATTGCATGTTTTTTGGTTTGAAGTTACTATGAGGCTTGCAAGTTTTATTTTATAATCTTGTTTATTTTAAGCTGATAGCAATTTAACACTGTTTGCACAAAGCAAGCGAGCAAAAAGAAAACTTACGCTCTGTGCCTTAACTTCATCCCTTCGTGTTTTAACTTTTTGTTGTGGCTTTTCATATCTTACTGTACCTGTCTATATCTTGAAAAGATATTGTTGTTATTATATTTGATTGGTACATCATTTAGTCCTTCTACTTAAGAGTAGCTGACACACCACAGTTATGGTGTTAAAAATTCTATGTTTTTTTTTCTGTGTACCTGCTATTACCAGTAAGTTTTATACCTTCAGATGATTTCTTATTGCTCATTAAAGTCCTTTTCTTTCTGATTGAAGTATTCCCTATAGCATTTCTTATAGGACAGGTCTGGTGTTGATAAAAAATCCCTCAGCTTTTTCATCTGGGAAAGTATTTCTCTTTCATGTTTAAAGGATGTTTTTGCCAGATGTACTATGCTATGGTAAAAGATTTTTCCCTTCAGCACTTTCTTCTCTCCTGGCTTATAAAGTTTCCACCAAAAATCTGCTGCCAGACATATTGGGGCTCCATTGCATTTTATTTGTTTCATTTATCTTGCTGCTTTGGGGATCCTTTCTTTATCTTTGACCTTTGGAAGTTTGATTATTAAGTGTCTTAAGGTGGTCTTCTTTGTGTTAAATCTTGGTGTTCCATAATGTTCTTGTTCTTGGACATTGATATATTTCTCTAGGTCTGGGAAGGTCTGTTGTTATTTCTTAGCATTAACTTTCCATCCCTATCTCTTCTTTCTCTACCTCCTTTTGAAGGCCAATAACTCTTAGATTTGCCCTTTTATGGCTATTTTCTACATCTTGTAGACATGCTTCACTGCTTTTTATGCTTTATTATTATTTCCTCTCTGGCTATATATTTTTAAATAGCCTGCCTTCAAGCTGACTAATTCTTCCTTCTGCTTGATGAATTCTGCTATTAAAAGACTGATGCATTCTTCAGTATGCCATCACATTTTTTCAGCTCCAGAATTTCAGCTTGATTATTTTTAATTATTTTAATCTCTTTGTTAAATTTATCCAATTGACTTTTGAATTTTTTCTCTGTGTTATCTTGAATTTTTTTGACTTTCCTCATAACAGCTATTTTAAATTCTCTGTCTGAATGATCATGAATCTCTGCTTCTCCAGGATTGGTCTCTGGTGCCGTATTTATTTCATTTCATAAACATGTTTTCCTGGATGGTCTTGATACTTGTAGATGTTTATCTGTGCCTGGGTATTAAAGAATTAGATATTTATTGTTGTCTTCTCAGTCTGGGCTTTTGTGCAACTCTCCTTCTTGGGAAGAATTACCAGATATTTGAAAGAATGTGGGTGTTGTCATCTAAGCTGTATCTGCTTTAGGGGGCACCCCAAGCCCAGTAATACTGGGCGTAGTTCTTGCAAACTCATAGCATCAACTCCTTGATGGTCTTAGACAAGATCCAGAAGTATCTGGATTATGAGGCAGAAACTTTTATTCTCTTTCCTCATTTTTTCATTTTTCCCAAAATGAATGGAGTCTTTCTGTTTGTTCTGAGCAACTAAAGCTGGGGGTGGAGTGGCACAAGCACTCCTTTGGCCACCACCGCTAGGGTTGTGCTGGATTGGATCTGAAGACAGCACAGCACTGAATCTTCCCTGGCTACACTCTATATTCACTCAAAGTCCTGGGGCTCTTCCACTGGCAGGTGGCAAAGCCAGACAAGCTTGTGTCCCTCCCTTTAGTATGACAAGCTCCCATGCCCCAGGCATGTTCAGAGGTGCCATCCCAAGACTAGGGACTAGAATCGAAAACCTTAGAAATCTACCTGATACTCTATTGTACTGCAGCTGAGCTGGCACTCAAACAAGATTCAGTCTTTCCTACTCTTCTTTCCCACTTCCAAAGGCAGAGGATCCTCACCCCATGGTCACTGTCACCACAGGTCCATAGAGTATACTGCCAGACTATGACCAATGTTCCCTAAAGTTCAAGGGCTGTTCAGTCAGAGTGTGGTGAATGCTGCCTGGCCTGGGACTCACTCCTCAGAACAGTGGGCTCCCCTCTGGCCCAGAGAAGATTCAGAAATGCCATTCAGGAGCCAAGTCATGGAATTGAGGACCCCAAGAACCTGCTTGTCACTCTACACCCCTGTGGCCAAGCTGGTACCTAAGGTACAAGACAAAGGCCCCTTTACCTTTCACTCCACTTTTCTCAAGTAGGAGTCTCACGTCATAGCCATTAGAGCTGGGAATGTGCTGAGTCTTACCTGAAGCCAGCAAGAGAAATTACTTATAAGTGGAAATAATGGATAATTCCATGTTTGACATTTTGAGAATTTAGAATAATGATTTCCAAAGCCACTGTACTTTACATTCCTACCAGATGATGTCTCTTATTGTCTTAATTTTATTGTTTCATTTAATATGCTAAATCAACTCTTGTTTTCCTGGAATAAATCCCACTTTTCCAGGGTAATTCCTTTTACGTGTTGCTGGACTCAGCGTGTAGTATTTTGTAATTTAAGAATTTTTTCATTAGTATTTATGAAAGAGATAGGTTTTTAGACGTTTTTTTAGTGATGGCCTTATCTGATTTTGATATCTGGGTAATAGTGGTTTCATAGAGTGAGTTGAGATTGGTTGTTTGTCTTCCGTATTTTTGGAAGCATTTGTGAATAACTGATGTTAATTTGTCTTTAAATGATTGTAAGGTTTTACCAGTGAAGCTATCTGGAGCTTGTTTTATTTGTACAGGAACTTCCAATTACTAATAAAATGTTTTACTTCTTGTGCATCTATTCAGAGTCTATATTTCTTTTAAAGTAAGGTTTAGTAGTTTGTGTCTGTTTATGGATTTCTCCATTTCATCTAAGTTGTCTAATTATTGACATATATTTTCATACTAATTACTTTATAATGCTTTTTATTTCTCTAAGAGCAGTAGTGATGATCTCTTTTTTTTTTTAAATTTTTTATTGGATTATAGGTTTTGGGGTACATGAGCAGAGCATGCAAGACAGTTGCGTAGGTACACACATGGCAGTGTGCTTTGCTTTTCTTCTCCCCTTCACCCACATTTGGCATTTCTCCCCAGGCTATCCCTCCCCACCTCCCCCTCCCACTGGCCCTCCCCTTTTCCCCCCAATAGACCACACTGTTTAGTACTCCCCTTTCTGTGTCCATGTGTTCTCATTTTTCATCACCCACCTATGAGTGAGAATATGCGGTGTTTCATTTTCTGTTCTTGTGTCAGTTTGCTGAGGATGATGTTTTCCAGATTCATCCATGTCCCTACAAACGACACGAACTCATCATTTCTGATTGCTGCATAATATTCCATGGTGTATATGTGCCACATTTTTCCAATCCAGTCTATTATCAATAGGCATTTGGGTTGATTCCAGGTCTTTGCTATTGTAAACAGTGCTGCAATGAACATTCGTGTACATGTGTCCTTATAGTAGAACGATTTATAGTCTTTTGGATATATACCCAGTAATGGGATTGCTGGGTCAAATGGAATTTCTATTTCTAAGGCCTTGAGGAATCGCCACACTGTCTTCCACAATGGTTGAACTAATTTACACTCCCACCAACAGTGTAAAAGTGTTCCTTTTTCTCCACATCCTCTCCAGCATCTGTTGTCTCCAGATTTTTTAATGATCGCCATTCTAACTGGCGTGAGATGGTATCTCAATGTGGTTTTGATTTGCATCTCTCTGATGACCAGTGACGATGAGCATTTTTTCATATGATTGTTGGCCTCATATATGTCTTCTTTCGTAAAGTATCTGTTCATATCCTTTGCCCACTTTTGAATGGGCTTGTTTTTTTCCTGTAAATCTGCTTGAGTTGTTTGTAAATTCTGGATATCAGCCCTTTGTCAGATGGATAAACTGCAAAAATTTTTTCCCATTCTGTTGGTTGCCGATCCACTCTAGTGACTGTTTCTTTTGCCGTGCAGAAGCTGTGGAGTTTCATTAGGTCCCATTTGTCTATTTTGGCTTTTGTTGCCAATGCTTTTGGTGTTTTGTTCATGAAGTCCTTGCCTACTCCTATGTCCTGGATAGTTTTGCCTAGATTTCCTTCTAGGGTTTTTATGGTGCCAGGTCTTATGTTTAAGTCTTTAATCCATCTGGAGTTAATTTTAGTGTAAGGTGTCAGGAAGGGGTCCAGTTTCTGCTTTCTGCACATGGCTAGCCAGTTTTCCCAACACCATTTGTTAAACATGGAATCCTTGCCCCATTGCTTGTTTTTGTCAGGTTTATCAAAGATTGTATAGTTGTATGTATGTTGTGTTGCCTCCGGTGCCTCTGTTTTGTTCCATTGGTCTATATCTCTGTTTTGGTACCAGTACCATGCTGTTTTGATTACTGTAGCCTTGTAGTATAGTTTGAAATCCGGTAGTGTGATGCCCCCCGCTGTGTTCTTTTTGCTTAGAATTGACTTGGCTATGCGGGCTCTCTTTTGGTTCCATATGAAGTTCATGGTGGTTTTTTCCAGTTCTGTGAAGAAAGTCAATGGTAGCTTGATGGGGATAGCATTGATTCTGTAAATTACTTTGGGCAGTATAGCCATTTTCACGATATTAATTCTTCCTAACCATGAACATGGAATGTTTCTCCATCTGTTTGTGTCCTCTCTGATTTCGTTGAGCAGTGGTTTGTAGTTCTCCTTGAAGAGGTCCCTTACGTTCCTTGTGAGTTGTATTCCAAGGTATTTTATTCTTTTTGTAGCAATTGTGAATGGCAGTTCGCTCTTGATTTGGCTTTCTTTAAGTCTGTTATTGGTGTAGACGAATGCTTGTGATTTTTGCACATTGATTTTATATCCTGAGACTTTGCTGAAGTTGTTTATCAGTTTCAGGAGATTTTGGGCTGAGGCAATGGGGTCTTCTAGGTATACTATCATGTCGTCTGCAAATAGAGACAATTTGGCTTCCACCTTTCCTATTTGAATACCCTTTATTTCTTTTACTTGCCTGATTGCTCTGGCTAGAACTTCCGGTACTATATT
The DNA here is from genome assembly GCF_049354715.1 of Callithrix jacchus. Classification (NCBI taxonomy): domain Eukaryota; kingdom Metazoa; phylum Chordata; class Mammalia; order Primates; family Cebidae; genus Callithrix; species Callithrix jacchus. The sequence continues at coordinate 49,117,977 of NC_133513.1, read as the reverse complement.
GAATAGGAGTGGTGAGAGAGGGCATCCTTGTCTAGTACCAGATTTCAAAGGGAATGCTTCCAGTTTTTGCCCATTCAGTATGATATTGGCTGTTGGTTTGTCATAAATAGCTTTTATTACTTTGAGATACGTTCCATCGATACCGAGTTTATTGAGGGTTTTTACCATAAAGGGCTGTTGAATTTTGTCAAATGCCTTCTCTGCGTCAATTGAGATAATCATGTGGTTTTTGTTTTTGGTTCTGTTTATGTGGTGAATTACGTTGATAGACTTGCGTATGTTGAACCAGCCTTGCATCCCTGGGATGAATCCTACTTGATCATGATGAATAAGTTTTTTGATTTGCTGTTGCAATCGGCTTGCCAATATTTTATTGAAGATTTTTGCATCTATGTTCATCATGGATATTGGCCTGAAGTTTTCTTTTCTCGTTGGGTCTCTGCCGGGTTTTGGTATCAGGATGATGTTGGTCTCATAAAATGATTTGGGAAGGATTCCCTCTTTTTGGATTGTTTGAAATAGTTTTAGAAGGAATGGTACCAGCTCCTCCTTGTATGTCTGGTAGAATTCGGCTGTGAACCCACCTGGACCTGGGCTTTTTTTGTGAGGTAGGCTCTTAATTGCTGCCTCAACTTCAGACATTGTTATTGGTCTATTCATAGTTTCAGCTTCCTCCTGGTTTAGGCTTGGGAGGACACAGGAGTCCAGGAATTTATCCATTTCTTCCATGTTTACTAGTTTATGTGCATAGAGTTGTTTGTAATATTCTCTGATGATGGTTTGAATTTCTGTGGAATCTGTGGTGATTTCCCCTTTATCATTTTTTATTGCATCTATTTGGTTGTTCTCTCTTTTATTTTTAATCAATCTGGCTAGTGGTCTGTCTATTTTGTTGATCTTTTCAAAAAACTAGCTCTTGGATTTATTGATTTTTTGAAGGGTTTTTCGTGTCTCAATCTCCTTCAGCTCAGCTCTGATCTTAGTAATTTCTTGTTTTCTGCTGGGTTTTGAGTTTTTTTGATCTTGCTCCTCTAGCTCTTTCAATTTTGACGATAGGGTGTCAATTTTGGATCTCTCCATTCTCCTCGATATGGGCACTTATTGCTATATACTTTCCTCTAGAGACTGCTTTAAATGTGTCCCAGAGGTTCTGGCACGTTGTGTCTTCATTCTCATTGGTTTCAAAGAACTTCTTTATTTCTGCCTTCATTTCGTTGTTTACCCAGTCAACATTCAAGAGCCAGTTGTTCAGTTTCCATGAAGCTGTGCGGTTCTGGGTCGGTTTCTGAATTCTGAGTTCTAACTTGATTGCACTATGGTCTGAGAGGCTGTTTGTTATGATTTCAGTTGTTTTGCATTTGTTGAGCAGTGCTTTACTTCCAATTATGTGGTCAATTTTAGAGTAGGTGTGATGTGGTGCTGAGAAGAATGTGTATTCTGTGGATTTGGGGTGGAGAGTTCTGTAAATGTTCTGCTTGCTCCAGGTCTGAGTTCAAGCCCTGGGTATCCTTGTTGATTTTCTGTCTGGTTGATCTGTCTAGTATTGACAGTGGAGTGTTAAAGTCTCCCACTATTATTGTGTGGGAGTCTAAGTCCATCTGTAAGTCATTAAGAACTTGCCTTATGTATCTGGGTGCTCCTGTGTTGGGTCCATATATGTTTAGGATCGTTAGCTCTTCTTGTTGTATCGATCCTTTTACCATTATGTAATGGCCCTCTTTGTCTCTTTTGATCTTTGTTGCTTTAAAGTCTATTTTATCAGAGATGAGAATTGCAACTCCTGCTTTTTTTTGCTTTCCATTAGCTTGGTAAATCTTCCTCCATCCCTTTATTTTGAGCCTTTGTGTATCCTTGCATGTGAGATGGGTTTCCTGGATACAGCACACTGATGGGTTTTGGATTTTTATCCAATTTGCCAGTCTGTGTCTTTTGATTGGTGCATTTAGTCCATTTACATTTAGGGTTAATATTGTTATGTGTGAATTTGATACTGCCATTTTGATTCTAAGTGGCTGTTTTGCCTGTTAGTTGTTGTAGATTCTTCATTATGTTGAAGCTCTTTAGCATTCAGTGTGATTTTGGAATGGCTGGTACTGATTGATCCTTTCTATGTGTAGTGCCTCTTTCAGGAGCTCTTGTACAGCAGGCCTGGTGGTGACAAAATCTCTGAGTACTTGCTTGTTCGCAAAGGATTTTATTCTTCCTTCACTTCTGAAGCTCAGTTTGGCTGGATATGAAATTCTGGGTTGAAAGTTCTTTTCTTTAAGAATGTTGAATATTGGCCCCCACTCTCTTCTGGCTTGTAGTGTGTCTGCCGAGAGATCTGCTGTGAGTCTGATGGGCTTCCCTTTGTGGGTGACCCGACCTTTCTCTCTGGCTGCCCTTAGTATTCTCTCCTTTATTTCAACCCTGTTGAATCTGACGATTATGTGCCTTGGGGTTGCTCTTCTTGCGGAATATCTTTGTGGTGTTCTCTGTATTTCCTGCAATTGAGTGTTGGCCTGTCTTGCTAGGTGGGGGAAATTTTCCTGGATGATGTCCTGAAGAGTATTTTCCAGCTGGGATTCATTCTCTTCGTCCCCTTCTGGTACACCTATCAAACGTAGGTTAGGTCTTTTCACATAGTCCCACATTTCTTGGAGACTTTGTTCATTCCTTTTTGCGCTTTTTTCTCTGATCTTGGTTTCTCGTTTTATTTCATTGAGTTGGTCTTCGACTTCAGATATTCTTTCTTCTGCTTGGTCAATTCGGCTATTGAAACTTGTGTTTGCTTCGCGAAGTTCTCGTATTGTGTTTTTCAGCTCCTTTAATTCATTCATATTCCTCTCTAAGGTATCCATTCTTGTTATCATTTCCTCGAATCTTTTTTCAAATCTTTTTTCAAGGTTCTTAGTTTCTTTGCATTGATTTAATACATGATCTTTTAGCTCACAAAAGTTTCTCATTATCCATCTTCTGAAGTCTAATTCCGTCATTTCGTCACAGTCATTCTCCGTCCAGCTTTGTTCCCTTGCTGGTGAGGAGTCTTGGTCCTTTCTAGGAGGCGATGTGTTCTGGTTTCGGGTGTTTTCCTCCTTTTTGCGCTGGTTTCTTCCCATCTTTGTGGATTTGTCCGCTGGTCGTCTGTGTAGTTGCTGACTTTTCGTTTGGGTCTCTGAGTGGACACCCAGAATGTTGATGATGAAGTATTTCTGTTGCTTGGTTTTCCTTCTACCAGTCTAGCCCCTTCGCTGTACGACTGTTGAGGTCCGCTCCAGACCCTGCTTGTCTGGGGTGCACCTCTAGTAGCCGTGGCACAGCGAGGGATGCTACCAGTTTCTTTTTCTGCTCTCTTTGTCCCAGGATGATGCCTGCCTAATGACAGTCTTTTGGATATAGAGGGGTCAGGGAGCTGCTTGAGGAGACAGTTTGTACTTTATAGGGGTTTAATTGCTGAGCTGTGCACTCTGTTGTTCATTCAGGGCTGTTAGGCTGCTATGTTTGATTCTGCTGCAACACAGCTCATTAAACAACCCTTTTTTTTTTCTCAAATGCTCTGTGTTGAGGGGTTTGGGCTTTATTTTTGGATGTCCGATCAGGTGTCCTGCCCAGCTCAAAGGCAGACTAGCCACTGTTTGGCTGCCGAGGCTCCGCCCTGCTGTTGTGTGATTCGCGCTGTTCCTGCGGGCTCTGCTGTGGTCTCCGCCACGCCCTGCGGCGGAGTCTCTTCGTTGTAGCGTGTTGCCTCAGCAACGGCAGGCTGCGTCAGCAGTGGGCGTGTATCTCAGTAGGGACGGGTTGCCTCGGCAACGGCTGGCTGCCTCAGCAGTGGGCATGTATATCAGTTGGGATAGGTTGCCTCCATAGTGGTGGACGCCCCTCCCCCACAGAGCATCTCGGACCGTCTGCCCGGGATAGTTTGAAATCGCGGTTTTGTTCGTCCCACTGGGTATCCCAAACGATCTGTCCCTGCAATCCCCTGGGCTGGGCTACTGTGCAAGTCTTAAGTCCAGCCCTCTCAAGTCTCAGGTTGCCGGTTCAACAAGGCACCCGGACAAGCGCGCCCTGTGGGGATTGCTGGGTTGGGCCGGCCACCGCCGCCCCGGCTGCCGGCTTCGCCAGGCAGACCTACTGCCTGGCGTCCCGTGTCTTTTTATACTTGGGAGTTTCCCCGTTCTGTGGGCAACAAAGATCAGTCTGGAAATGCAGCACTGACTCACCGTTTGAGAATTCAACGCGGGCTCCAATCCTGGGTTGTTCTCACAGCGCCATCTTGAGTCCCCTCTCCGTGATGATCTCTTAATTTCAGTGATTCAAGTTTTCTTTTCTTAAAATTTGTCTAGCTAAAGATTTGCTGATATTTTGTCCTTTCACAGAACTTTTTGGTTTTTTATTTCGCATTGTTTTTCTCTTGTCTATGACATGGATTTCCACTCTCATCTTTACCTCTTCCTCTTGTCTGCTCATTTTAGTTTCAATTTGTTCTTTCAGTGGGTTGAAATTGAAGAGCCCATTACTGATGTGAAATTTCTCTTCCTTTTAAATATAAGTTTACAGCTCTAAATTTCACTACAGTGACTTACTGCATGGTGTAGGTTTTGGTGTAATGTGCTTTATTTTCATTTATCTGAAAGCAATTTAATGTGATTTATTTTGTGATTTCTTCCTTGACCCATTGGTTATTTAGAAGTGTATTATTCACTTTTCATATGTTTTTGAATTTCTCAAAATTTCTCCTATTAGTGAGTGGTAATTACATTTTATTTTTAGTAAAGAACTTATTTCATATTAATTCAATACCTTTAATTTTACTGAGGCTTTTTTTTTTTTATGGCCTAGCATGTGACCTACCCTGGAGAAATTCCACATGTACTTGAGAAGCATGTGTGTTTTGGTTTTTTGTTTGTATGTTTGTTTGTTTTGGTTGTATGTTCAATACATGGCTGCTTCAAGCCTTTTATTTTCTGGTTCATCTTTTGTCTAGTTGTCCTATCCACTACCTAGAGTGTAGTATGAAGTCTCTGTTATTGTTGAATTGTCTATCTCTTCCTTTAGTTTTACTTCATAGTTGGGAGCTTATTGTTAGGTGCATATTTTTAGAATTGTTTTATATTTTTGATGGATTGAATATTTTTATCAATATAGAATGTGTTTCTCCAGTAATTCTTTAATTTAAACATCTATTTTGTCTAATGTTAATGAGCCATACCATCCCTGTTACGGTTGCAGTTTACATGATGTATTTTTTCCATCCATTTGTCTTCTAATCATTGGTTTCTTTGAACCTAAAGTGTGTCTCCTGAGGACACCAAATAGGTAAACGTTATTTGTTGACTACAGTCTGACAATCTCTGCATTTTGATTGGACTGATTAATCCATTATCATTTGATGTTATTATTTCATAGTTAGATTTACCTGTGCCATTTTGTTTCTGTATATGTTTTATGTCTATCCCATCTTTATTACTTTTTATTCATTAATTGATTATTTCCTAGTGTGACATTTTAATACTTTTAATTATTTTTTAACTTTGTTTTTTTTGTTATTTTCTTAGACATTTTCTCTAGGGCTTACCATATATACATATAAATTTGTATATATATATATATATATATATATATATATATATATATGTCTGAAGTAGGTTCTAAGTGTGTGTGTGTATATATATATATATATATACTAACTTAATTCCAATGAGATAGAAACTTTCCTCCTACATACTGGTTATGTACACTCCTCCCTTTTTTTCTGCTATTTTATACATTTTAATTCTGCACAATTATATATAATACAGATGCAATACATTGATTTCATACAATTGTATGAATTTTAAAGAAGCTAGGGAAAAAAAGAAAAACATGTATGTATTTGCAGTATATATTTATAGGCTTACATTACCCATATCATTGTTTTTGGTTCTCTTTTTGTTACTTTGGATTCAAGTTACTATCTGATGTTATTTGTTTTCCTCCACAGAACATTGCTCACAAATGACCCTTTCTGATGACATTGTTAAACATATTATATTTCTATATACAAAAGTGTCAACACTGCAAGTATAGATATATATTTTGTACATTTGCTTTTTTAATCAAGTAAGGGAAGTAAAGTAGAAATATGCAATTATACATTTCTCTATAATTACCCATATAAGTACCTTTACTGGCACTTGGTTTTTTCATGTGTCTTCAAATTACTCTCTGGGGTAACCTACTCTCAACCTGAGGAACTTTCTTTAGTAGTTTCTTATAAAGTGGCTCTAATAGCAAAGTAATTCTCTCAGGTTTTTTTTTTTTTTTTTTTTGGTTGGTTGGGATTGTGTGTGTGTGTGTGTGTGTGTGTGTGTGTGTGTGTGTGTATTTTAGCAACTTTTTTCTGAACACAGAATTCTTTGTTGGCAGTCTTTTTCTTTCAGCCTTTTGCATACATTATTACCTGTTTTTGGCTTCCAGTGTTTCTCATGAGAAGTTGGTTTTTATTATCATCAGGGGTCCTTATAATGTGATGAGTAATTTTTCTTTTACTATTTTCAAAACCCTGTCTTTGTGTTTCAGAGATTTTATTATGATGTGCCTGGTTATAAATCTCTTTGCGTTTATCCTACTTTGAGTTTGTCTTCGTGGATGTGGACTAATTTTTTTTATCACATATGAAAAGTTCCCAGCCATTATTTCTTCAACTATTTGTTTTTGTTACTTTCTTTCTCCTCTACTGGTATTCCCATTATGCATATTTTGGTGTGCTTAATGGTGTTCCATATATCGCTGAGTTTTTGCTCATTTTTCCCCATTATTTGTTTCTGTTCTTCAGAATGTATCATGTTTTCATTGAACTATTCTAAAGCTGTTTCTTTTACTAGCTTAAAGCTACTGTTGAGCTTCTCTAGTGAATAAATTGTTTTATCCACTCTAACAATCTTTATGTTTCAATAGGTGTTTTAGACTATTCACATTTTAAATGTTATAATAATGTTACACAGTTATTCAAATTGATTATCATCTACCACTTTTATCACTGTTTTATATTCACTGTGTTTGTTAATTATTACTTTTTCCCACATTTTGTCTGTCTTTTTGGATCGTAATTAAGCATTTTATGTGACTAGTGTATCTGCTCTTTTTTTTAATTAAAAAAAATTTTTTTAGTATCTACTCTTTTAAAACCACACCTTCAACTTTTTTCGTATTTAGCTTGGATTTGCAATGCAAATTTTTCAAAAAAATGTTATTTATTAAAAGCAGTTTAGGTTCATAGCAAAATTGAGAGGAAGGTAAAGACATATTTCCATATAATCCTACCCTTTACATATGCATTGCCTCCCTGTAACCAATATCCCTCATTACAGTGGTACATTCGTTATAACTGATGAATATACATTAATCATTATCAGCCAAAGTCCAAGGTTTACATTAGGGTTCACTCTTGGTGCTTTACATCCTATGAGTTTGGACAAATGTGTAATGACATGTGTCTATCATTACAATATAATACAGAGTATTTTTCACTGCCCTAAAAATCCTATTCTGCCTCTTCATCCCTCCCTCCCCCAACCCTGGGCAACCACTGATCTTTTAACTTTAGCCATAGTTTTTGCCCTTTTCTGAATGTCATGTAGTGGGACTCACAGAATATGTAGCCCTTTAGGTGATCTTATTGCACTTAGTACTATACAATCAAGTTTCTGCCATGTCTTTTCATGGATTGATAGCCCCCTTTTTTTTGTAGCACTAAATAATGTTCCATTGTCTACATCTATCACAATTTATTCAGTCACCTGTTGAAGGACATGTTGGTTGCTCCCAAGTTTGGAAAATTATGAATAAAACTGCTATTAAAATCTGTGTACAAGTTTTTGTTTGGATATCAATTTAATTTAATTTATTTTTATTTTTTGAGACAGAGTCTGGCTGCTCTTGGACTCTTGACCCCAAATGATCTCCCTTGGTCTTCAGAGTTCTGAGATTACAAGTGTGAGCCACCGCACTGGGCTGGACATCAATTTTAAACTTTTTTGAGTGAATACCAAGGAGTACGAGTGCTGTATTATATGGTAAGAACAATTCAGTTGGTTTTTTTTTCAGTCTGTCAAACTGTCTTCTATAGTGGCTGCATCATTTTGTGCTCCCACTAGCAATAAATGAACATTTTTGTTCCTTCACATTCTAACCAGTAGTTGGTGTTATCAGTGTTCCAGTTTGTGGTCATTCTACTAGGTATATAGAAGTATCTCATTGCTATTCTAATTTGCATTTCCCTTGTAATATATTATGTAGAATATTTTTCATATGCTTACATCCCATCTGTATACCTTCTTTGAGGATTTGTCTATTAATATATGTAGACTATTTTTTATTGGGTTACTTCTGAGATCCCTGTTCTGTGCCATTAATCTGTCTATTCAAATAACTCACTGTTCTGATTACTGCACTTGCTTAAAAAGTCTTAGAATCAGGTAGTGTCAGTCCTCCAACTTTGTTCTTCAATATCGTCTTGTTAATTCTGTGTCTTTGGCCTTTCCATATCAACCTTAGAGTTAGTTTGCTGATATTGAAAAATAAACTTGCTAGGATTTTGAATGGGATTGCATTATAGATTACATTAGGAAGAACTGATATTTTGACAATATTTATTATTCTATTCAATGAACAAGAAATATCTCTCAATTTATGTAGTTTTTCTTTGACTTTATTCAATACAGTTTTGTAGTTTTCTGCATATAGATCCTGTACATATTTTGTTAGATTTATAAACAAGTATTTCATTTTTTAGGTTTTCATGTAAGTAATATTGTGTTTCTAATTTCAAATGGTCCCTTTTCATTACTGCTATACAGGAAAGAAACTGACTTTTGTATATTGAACTTGTATCCTGCAGCCTTGCTGTAATTCTTTAGTAGCTCCAGGAGGTTTTCTGTCAGATATTTCAAATTTTCTACAAAGATGATCATGATGATGTCATCTGTAAAAAAGGAAGTTTTATTTCTTCCTTCCCAATATGAATATATTTTATTTCTTTTACTTTTTATTGCCTTAGCATGAACTTTAGTATGATAAGGAAGAGCACTGGTAAGAGGAGACATCCTTGCCTTATTCTTGATCTTAGCAGGAAAGCTTTGCATTTCCCTTATAACATATTATGTAGAATTTTTTTCATATGCTTACATGCCATCTGTATACCTTCTTTGAGGATTTGTCTGTTAAGATATGTAGCCTATTTTTTATTGGGTTACTTCTGAGATCCCTATTCTGTGCCATTAATCTGTCTCTTCAAATAACTCAGTGTTCTGATTACTGCACTTGCTTAAAAAGTCTTAGAATCAGGTAGTGTCAGTCCTCCAACTCTGTTCTTCAGTATTGAAGAAGCAATGCTTTTCTTCAATATTGAAGAACAAAGTTGGAGCAATTATTGTTCCTCAATTCAAAGCAACAATATTGTTCTTTAATATTGAAGAACAAAGGCGGAGGACTGACACTACTTGATCTACTTTTCCTCATTAAAGATGATGTTAGTTACAGAGTTTTGCAGACATTCTTTATCATGTTGTCAAAATCGCCCTCTTACTTTGGAGTTTTATTATAAAACAGTATTAGATTTTGTTCAAATTCTTTTTCTCCATATATTGATATAGTTATGTGATTTTTCTTCATTAGCCTGTTTATACATTGATAGATTTAAGTTGCTAATATTTCATTGGAGATTTTTAAACCTATTTTGATGAGCAATATCAGTCATTTTCTTTTGTTATAATGTCTTTATGTGTTTGAGGTATTTTTGTAATGCTGGCTTCCTAGAAAGAGTTAGAAACTACTCTCTCTGTTTTTATCTTCTGGAAGAGATTGTAGAAAATTTCTTCCCTAAAGGTTTGGTAGAATTCAACGTGAATCCATTTGGGCCTAGTGCTTTCTGTTTTGGTTGCTTATTAATTGTTGATTCCATTATTTTAATAGATATAGGCCTGTTTTTATTATTTACTTCTTTTTGCATGAGTTTTTGTTGATTGTATCTTGCAAGGAATTGATCCATTTTGTAACTTATTAAATCTGTGGGCATAGACATGTTCTGAGTATATTTTATTATCCCTTTAATGTCCATGAGGTCTTTAGTTATGTCCTCACTTTAATTTCTGATATTAATAATTTGTGTCTTCTGTGTTTTTGTTTTTGTTGTTATCTGGACTTGAGGCTTACTGGTTTTATTGATTTTTATTAATCACTTCAACATTTTTTTGATTTCCTATATTGATTTTCTGTTTTCAATTGTATTTATACTCTACTTTCTGTTATTTATTTTCTTCTTACATTGGATTTTATTTGCTCTTCTTCTTCTCATATCCTAAAGTGAAAGTTTAAATGATTAATTTTTAGATCTCTTTTCTTTTCTAATATATACATTCAATGTTATAAATTTCTATCTAGGCACTAATTTCACTGCATTCCCAAAAAATATATTTTTATTTTTACTTAGGTAAAGTTTCAAAAAAACTTGAGATTTCTTCTTTGATCCATGTGTTACTTAGAAGTGTATTGTTTAATCTTCAGCATTTTAGAATTTTTCAGCTTTTTTTGTTATTAAATTTTAGTATAATTTTATTGTGGTATGAGAACAGATGTTGTATAATTTCTATCTTCTTAAAATGTTAAAGTATGTCTTACATTTAGAATGTGGTCTGTCTTGGTAAATTTTCCATGTGAGCCGGAGGAGGCATATTCTTCTGTTATTGGATGGTATTTCATATCTGGTTGTTTTGAGCACTCAATATGAGTGCTATTGAGTTCAACCATCTCCTTAACAGGTTTTCTGCCTGCTTAATCTGCCTATATCTGTTAGAAAGGTGCTGAAGTCTGCAACTACAATAGTGGATTTGTTTATTTTTCTTTGCAGTTTTATTAGTTTTTGCTTTATATATTTTGATGCTCTGTTGTTAGATGCATATATATTAAGGATTATGTCTTCTTGGATAATTGACTCCTTTCTCATTATTATGTATCACTTAATCTGATACATTTACTTACTTTGATTATTTTCTGTTTAAAATGTATATAGTTACTTTCACTTTCTTTTATTGAGCAGTGGCGTGATGTATAATTCTCCATTCATTTTCCTTTAATTTACATGTGTCTTCATATTTAAAATGGGTTCCTTATAGGGAATAAGCAGTTAGGTCTTTTTATTTTTAATTGTACTTCAGAAAATGATGAGAAAAATACATTGTTATTTCATGGAAAGGTAGAAATTAAGGGTTTTGAAACAACATAAAGCAGAGGTTTTAGATGGTTTTCGAGGTTGATATGATACGACATGGAACCTCTAAGTATACTTGAGAGAAGAAAGTATTTTGGGCATATTTTGAAGGCTTATTGTAAAAACAAGGCAACTATTTGATTTATAAATATGGAATTATACTCATTTATCTTATTATTGTTTAAGTATATAAAATATGATAGATATTGTTTTTAAAAGTCTAAATATTTTTCAGAACTTACATATAATTTTATTATGTGGATATCTAATATTAATCTGTTAATATATAATGTCAGCTATTAGAATATTCTGCAAATATCTGTCATTATTGTTAGTTATAATACAACACAAAAGACTCAATGGCATTGAAAGTAAAACTTCTTAGGCCACATAAAAATTTATCAGTAAATGACTAAATATATAACAAAAGCAAGATGTATTGAAGCATTTAGCAAATCTAAAGGTAATAATTCCAAGCCAAGATGAAATTAAAATGTTTTCTGACTGAAAGAATTTACTGGCTCATATTTTTGTTGTACCCTTATAGGCTGTTAGATGGAGATGAAAACATATTTTTCTCCCTGCTACTTTACAAACATAAATGAAATAAACTATTAAATGTTAATAATGAAATACAAAATATGATCTAAATGTAAGAATGGGAAATAATTTGTATATCAGAAAATTACATCCAGAAATACAGTTTTGTGAATTTCTAGTTTAAAAGATAAAAATCAGAAAATATTTAGCTATGCACTCTAATTTCTACACATTGGAAAATGTTTAGTTATGCTTACCTTAATCTATAGCATGAGCTATAAGACGTACACACAGTTGTGTGCATACATACCTCTTGAGAAACGGAAGAAGTATGGCCTTTCATCATTAGAGAAGGCATCTTACAATTATATGAAATACAACATAGGCTAACACTAAAAAATAAACCAGGATAGGGGAAGCCAGACCCAGCACACACTCCAGAGGAAGTCTGTAGGTGACGTGGGGCAGTTTTTCCTATCTGCAGAGAGGTTCCAAGCTCTGTGTCCACAAGTCCAGAAAACAGCAAGCACCACAAGTAAGCAACTATAGAGACTAATCAAAGGAATATACATGGAACAATTTGTCTGAACCTCCCTTTCCAAGTTCTTTCCAAGCCCTTCAGCCTCCTACATAAAGAAATTAGAATCTGTGGTATTTACACTTCATCCAAAATCAGATATTTGTCTTAAATGAATAGATTATCTTCCTTAGGATATTTAGAACTCCCAGAAGAAGATCTGTCACATACAAGAAGGCATTTCTTATTTCAACGTTCTGTAAAGTCATCTGCTTGTCTATTCCTGGTCATCATATCTCCAAGTAAAGTTGTCAAGACAATGAACACTCTAGAATATAGTCTAGTGTACAATTTTCAAATCTAAAATGTAGAGAAGGTGCTAAAGATTTTTTTTTTTTCAGAATGCAGGAACAGATTGTCAACAAAGAACCAGATTGATGTTCGACTACTCATCAGTAAAAATTACTGCAAGATGGTGGGTCAATGACATCACCATGTTATTTTAAACTACATTTTACACTAAATGCCAGACTATTCAAGTATTTTAAAAAATAGGTTTTATGTCAGGAAGGGAGGTTAACTTCTAATACACTCCTTCTAAAATCTAGTATGTATCTTACACCAAAACAAAGCCAAGTTAAAATCAAAAGAAGAAAGTTGATAATGGACTTCAAGAAATAAAAAATTAAAATCCAAGAAAGAAACATCATGAGATTTAAGAAAAAAGTGGGAAGAAAAGGGAGGGAGGAGCTGACCTAGAAAACAATTCAGACATCTAGAGCAGGAAGCCCAAAGGAATTAATTCAGTTCCAGTAGACAATCGATTTAAAATAAGAATAATGTAACTGATTAATTTGATAAATATTCAGAGATTTTTGTGTTGTAACAGGCACTGCTCTTGGTTTTGGGGATAGAGCAGTGAACAGGCAGAAAAGACGCTGGCTCCTTTGAAAGTATTTTAAGTATGGCAATTTTTTTTACACCAACCCCAACTGGTTTATTGCAATTCAATTCTGACACTGGCCTCCCGAAATTAGCACAGATGCCACAAGTTAAAAGACAGTCTTCAACGAGTCTTTCCTTAATTTAGACGCCATCCACAAGTGAAGTCCTCAGAACACCCACTCATCTGACTGATTGGCTACAAATCCAGGGGGTTCCCAAGATCCCCTTCAGGTTTGATAATTCACTAAAATGACTCACAGAGCTCAAGAAAATACTACATTTATTATTAGTTTTGTTATAGAAGATACAAAGTCAAGAATGGGCAAAGAGAGACACATGGGCTGAGGTCTGGAAGGGTTCCAAACACAGACCTGCATGACCTCTCCCTGTGGATGGGTATGTTACCCTCCTGGTACATCAATGTATTCATCAGTCAGGAAGCTCCACCAAGCTTTGGTGCACAGTTTTATTGGCATCTCATGGCCTATTTCTCAATCGTATCACATAGGGACAGTTTAACTCATAATTAATACCTAAATGCAATGTTACATTTACTCTGAAAACTCTTACGTGTGTATCCATTCGTTTAAGATTTTTTTCCCCTAAGGAACTTACTCTAGTGAATGCTGTGTTTTGCTGCCCAGGCCCTTATTTTAAGGTTGAACTACTCATTTCCTTAGATGGTGACACTGTTCCCTTCTGGGAGCAACTACTACTTCCCTTTCAGGGAACTGTCTTCTGCTTAAGGTTGCTGTCTTGCTCAAGGTTAAACAGTTTCTCTGTGAACAACCATCAGCCAATGACTGGTGATGTTTCAATAAAACGTCCTGGACTTTGGTTTTGTTGGAAACAATTTTAAAGGGACAGCCCAGCTCCAGTTATCTTAGGGGGATCAGCTGACATCTCTGTTGCAACTATAGTCAGGCATCACTTAGTGATGGGGATACATATGTTCCAGGAAATTTATCATTAGGTAATTTCATAATCATACAAACATCAGAGAGTGTACCTACGCAAACCTAGATACATAGCCTACTACACACCTAGGCTATATGGTATGGTCTATTGCTCCTAGGCTACATCTTTAATAGAAAACTACTATACTGAATACTGCAGACAATTTTAACACAGTATTAAACATAGAGAGTGAACAGTAAAAATATAGTATAAAGTATTTTTTAAAATAGTACACCTGTATAGGGAATTTACCATTAATAGAGCTTGCTGTACTAAAAGTTACTTTGGATGACATAGTGAGAGAGTGATAAGTAAATGTGAAAGCCTAGGCTATTACTGTATACAAACACTACACACTTAGGCTGTGATAAATTTATTAAAATATTTTTCTTTAATAATATTAACTTTCACTTGCCATAAGTTTTTATTATATATGCTTTTAATTTCTTAAACTTTTTGAGTTTTTTGTAATAGCAGTTAGCTTGAAACCCAAATTGTACAGCCGTACAAAAATATTTTCTTTCTTTATACTCTCATTCTATAAGTTTTTTCTATTTGTACTCTACTTGAAAATGTTTTTTGTTAAAAGCTAAGACACGAATGCACACATTAGCCTAGGCCTATAAAGGATATGGATCTTCAATATCACTGTCTTCTAGCTTTTTACATCTTGTTCCATTATAAGGTCTTCATGGGCAACAGCATACATGGAGCTGTCATCCCCTATGAAAAAAATGCCTTCTTTGGGATAACTTCCAAATGACCTTCATGAAGTTGTTTCACAGTTAACATTTTTTTTTAAAAGTAGGAGTATACCCTAACATAAGAATAAAATATACAGTATAGTACACACTTAAGCCAATAACATAACCATTTGCTATTATAAAGCATTATGTATTGTACATAACTGTATGTGCTGTACTTTTACATGACTGGCAGCAGAGTAGGTTTGCTTACAGCAGCATCACCACATCCTCGTGAGTAATGCAATGTGCTTACATTATAATGGCAAGGGCACCTCTACATGATACGAATTTTTTCATTCCATTATAATCTTAAGGGACCACCATGCTATATATGGTTTATCGTTGACCAAAATGTCACAATGTAGCACATGCTTTTACATTACATTTCACTTTTTCTCTATGTTTGTTTTTTCCTCCTTACAGGGGTTATTCTTGAGTGTACTCACTAATAATCTTCCTGCACAAAAATCTGCACTTCAAAATCTATTTATAAATATATCAATCTATGTCATTTCTTTCCAGAAAACCCCAGTGTTTCTGGTAGTTAGATACTGATAGTCTCTGCCATAATTGAAGCAAGACAATTACTAAAATGTATCTGGTGGTAAATTAGGTTGAGTTATTTATTAGAGAGATTGCATTGGTTGATGCAATATCTCAGTCATTTGAGAACTATAGGATAAGTAGTAAATATAAGGACTATAGGAGGGGGATGTCTATTGGTAGGTCTATCAATACATTGGAGAATGACAATATTGGCTAAGTGTTATTAATAACAAATGTCAGGCAAAATGATTAAGTGTAGAGGGCTTGTAAATAAAGAAACTCTCACCTGCAGTCTGAGGGCAGATATATCTGAACATCAGGCCAAATCTTAATTATAAAACTTGTGAAACATTATAGAAATCTGGAATGTTCACTATGTTTCTTACACCAAAATTCATAGGCCAAATATGGAAGGAGTGTTATTCTAAGACTTTGGATTGGGTCATCTGGGACAATGTACTTCAGAATCTTGAACTTCCAGAACATCCAAACTCTACATGTCTTCACAACACCCAGAACTCTACAAGTCTTCAGAAGTATGCCAGTTAACAGCTAGTGGTTCTTTCTCATAAAATGAACACTCTGAAAAATTGACTTTTTAATGCCTTGAAGAGAATACATGTGTTTTCCTCAGGATCTACTCTTCTTCGAATTACTACATGTGTATGTAGGGTTAAATCTTGGCAAAAATCACCTAAGGAGAGTTTTTGATCAATGAAAGGAGGAGAGGCCCTATACAACAAGGGAACTACCGGGCCAAGCCAAAGTACACAATTAAGGATGACACTGAGAATGCTGAGACGGAGAATAACGGAAAGTTGAACAATGATGAGTTGATTCATATGAAAATGCTACCCCAGAGCACAGAAATGAATAACCTGACAAGAACCCAGGAAGAGTGGGCTAATAAGCTGCTAGAATAACTCCTAGAAGTTTGAACATGCAGTAACACATGTGAGGCAGAAAAGCTAAATCATTCATGGCAGATAGTGAAGGAAGGAGAAAGAAAGTTTAGAAAAGTGAAAATGTGGCAACAGGCATACTACATAAGGCTTGGAAACTATGTTCCATTAGTGGGCTGGATGGTACCTTATTTACCAAAATAATAAACAATATACTAGTGGGGTAGCACCATCATCACTGAGAAACTTTGGTGACTGTCATTCATAAACAAAGGCAAGTAATGGTGGGAAAGAACTGGGTTCCTGGTAGCAACTAGAGATACTAGAAAACAGAGTTCAGGCTGTAGTGTTGATCATCAGAAGCAAATTAGCAGCAAGGTCAAAGTGATAGCCAAAGAAGTTTGACCTACAGAAAGCTATGGGGTTGTTTTCTCAGATGCATGATAAGTGGGCAACCAAGAAGTTCATTACTTAATCTATGCAATAAAAAAGTAATAATGGATAATCAGAATAATGATGGCAAATGCATCAATAAACATCAGAATCTCCTGCTCAATTTCCAAACTGAGCCAATTCTCAAACCTAGAAACCATTCTATGAAGCAGAGTCAGCATCCCAATGAAGAAGGCTCCTATAATACCATAGCAAGGATATATGACAATAATTTCTTCAGATCTTTTTCAGTATGGCCCTTTGGCCATTTTCTGGTGCAAAAATAAAGTGGAGAAATAAACCTACATAAATGCTTTAAAGAGTATTGCATATAGAGCCAAAGTTCACATTGATACCGAGGTGTACAAATCGTCATTAGCACATGAAGTTGCTGTGATGCATGTGGTATCTTTGCTGAAATAGATAACACAAGTTCCAGCACATGGTATGTAACCATTGCATTGCAATGCATTCTTTCCTATCCCAAAAAGCAAGAAAAATAAAAAATACATGCCTTATTATGAAGTGGAAAACAGTGTACATTTATGGTCTTGTCCCAGGGGGTATGTTAGTGCTCCCACACTCTGGTCCAATGTAGTCTAAAGCCATCTGGACCATCTGAACAATTTGCAAATCTAAATAATTGCATATAATCACACTAAATGAGGAAGGAGCGGTGATGGAGGAGGAGGTTAGAAAACAAGTGTAACAAGAATGTGCAAGAATTGGAAACCTTATAGATTGCTAAGAAGGAGTATAAAATGATTCAGCCACTGTGGAAAATAGCTTGGTAGGTCCTCAAAAATGTAAATATAGCCTTATCATCTAACTCTACAATTCTACTTCCAGGTGTATATATATATAAAGAAATTGAAAACAGATATTCAGACAAATACATGTACACTCATGTTTCTAGCACCACTGTTTATAATAGTCAAAAGGTATAAACAACCCAAATATTCATCATGGGATAAATGAATAAAGAAATTTTGGCATATACATATAAATAATAAAAAGAAATGGAGTACCGATATGTGTTACAATGCAGATAAATCTCAAACACATTATAGTAAGTAAAAGAAGGCAGACACAAAGGGTCACATGCTGTATGACTCCACTGATGTGAAATATCTGAATATCCACAGAGACAGAAAAGATTGGTGTTTGCTAGGGGAAGAGGGAGGAAGAAACTGCTTAATGGGTCCAGGATTTCCTTTGCGGATAATGAAAAAGTTTGGAACTAGATAAGGTGGTGGCTGCCAAGCATTGTGAGTGTACTAATTATCATTGATTTGTTTACCTTTAAATAGTTGATTTTATTTTATGTAAATGTTTCTTTAAAAAAAAAAACAAATCTCTCCACGTGTTCCTGGGTCCTTGTAAAGACAGCACACCAAGTGCCTGTAGGTCCAAAACATCTCATTGTAAGCAGGCCTTTTCTTTTCCACAAGTTCACAATTTCAAGTGGGACTACTTTGCTGTCATTTTACACATAAATAGCAATCTGTGTAAAATGGAAGTGATTGTTCCAAGACTGGTCACAAGCAGTTTCCGAGATATAAGCAAGCTGCATTTGCTACTATCTCCCTGCCTAATTACCTCAGAGCCAGTTACAAGACAACTAGGGACTTCCACTGTGCCCCAGAGCCCGATGAAAGGTTTAGATTTAGCCAGTCCTGTGCCTTCTTACCCAGCCTTTCCCATTCCTTCCTGTGAAAACCGCAAGGCAGGCTCTTGCCCAGAGGTTCTCCTTTTATTCTACCTCCTGACTGACTTAGATGCTTTCCCTTGTCCTCCCCGACTACTCCATGCATAGCATGTTCCCTTCTCTTGGGAACTGTGAACGAAGTGCTGTCTTTTCAGTGGCGATTATTTCCCACTCTGTTGGCCTTACTTTACCTCACATTTTCTATTTGTATATTATACTTTAAAAGGTTTACAAAATAAGCACATACACAAACTCATTGGCAGGGGTAAACTGCATGGAAGGGAAAGACTGGAAGACTTGAGGTAAGTCAGTTGGGGAAAAGTTAGGTGGCTAGAACTACAGGAATGGTCACAAAGTTTGAAGATCATTGCACTGCATTTTAAAATTTCCACCAGAAAGCATCCTTCATGGAAGTATATGTTTATACTAAACAGTAAAGCAAACAGAATATCTTAACCAGTTAATGTCAGTTTTTGTCATTCACTATTTTAGAGTTGGCACAACATGCTTATAAATAGGTAGCAAAAAGAGGCTGTCTATGGACCCAACAGCATTGCTCCCACTCATCAAGACAATCCAGCTCCTGCCATGACAAATGTCCAACCTGCTAGAAACAAAGATCAAAACTGGGACTCAATGTGGCACTATCCCTTGAGAAGATCAGTCAGATACTTGGTGAAAAGGTGACTACATCAGTTATCTTCCACTCTTGGAAGAGTGACAGTTTTTCTTGATTAGGTTCAGAATATAATCAAGGTGTAAAATTTTCTTTTTTTTACCCAAAGGATTATAGGCAATTTTACTATTTGAGGGCTATAAAAGGATTTTAGCAACCAATATGGAACCTCATATTATATAGTTTCAGATCAATGGATTGATTTAACAACAAAGCAAGTGTATTACGTGGGATTCATTGATCTTACTACAGATTTGCATCAACCTAAAGCTGCTGACTGGCTGAAGCAATGACACAGCCTGTGAAAGGTGTAGTTAATGCACTGTCATGGAGATAACACCCTTCAAAAAGATGGGGTGGTCTCATCTAGGATTCAGCATGTACCCTATATCTGGGATTTTAATATCCTGGTTAAGTGAAAACCATGAGTCTATGACTCAACGGGTAGAAATCAATGAGGTTTTCTTTATCATATGCATAGTCACCCATTTAGACTATCATTTGATTCTTGTTTCTGTAAATTTACTCTGTGGTTCTAGAAATCCTGCTGGCAAGAGAGAAAAGTTTTCACCAGGGAAGATGGTAAGAATCCCATTTAAATTTTAAGCAATGGCCACTGCCAGTCACTTTAGGTTTCTTATTTCAGTAGACAGGAAGGCTAGAAATGTCCATTCAGAATAGTTTCATTTTACGCTAATTACATTGAAAAAATAAAGTGTTTAACCTAGGTGAATACCACATTTATTTTTAGAGGAGGGCTTTTGCTTCTGTGTGAGAATACAAATGGAAGGAGGCAATAGTAGAAGTGAGGAGAACTTATAAGAATTAGTGGCCTCAGCCTGGAGGAAGGATTATGTTACAGTAGATTAAGGGTCAGGGTGAACGTAACGATAGAATTTATTGGTTAAGGGAATTTTAGATTATAGAATTCATAGAATTGACAAGATTTATAGATGGATACTTTGTATCAAGCTGCCAAATTGATAGTTTGTTGAAATAAATAAAAGATCAATAAATAAAAGATAACTCAAGTTCATAGATTAAAAAAACTAACTTGTTATGATAAGAATACTCCCCCACTTTAGGTATTAACTGTTACCCCTAATAAAATCGGAAATGACTTATTTGTAGAAGTCGATAAGCTAATTGGACTCGCAGTATACTTACGTTGGTATTCTTGATGATATCCCAGGGCTCTTAATAACTACTTAATTTGCTTTATTCTTTTTTTTCTTTCCATTTGTCAAACTGGATAAATTGATGAATCTTCAATTTGCTGATTCTTTCCTCTACAAACATGTGTTAGCTGCTGATACTCTCCAGTGAATTTTTAAATTTGTTATTGTACTTTCCAACACTAGAATTTCTATTTGTTTTTTTTTTTTTTAACAATTCTTTTTTATTTTTTGAAATGAAGTCTCACACTGTCACCCAGGCTGGAGTGCAGTAGTGTGATCTCAACTCACTGCAATCTCTGCCTCCTGGGTTCAAGCGATTCTCCTGCCTCAGCCTCCTGAGCTGGGATTACAGACGGCACCACACGCTTGGCTAATTTATTTGTATTTTTAGTAGAGATGGGTTTCACCATGTTGGTAAGGCTGGTCTCAAACACCTGACCTCATGTTCTGCCCACCTCGGCCTCCCAAGGCGCTGGGATTACGGGTGTGAGCCACCTTGCCTGCCCCTTTATTTTCATTTATACAATTATGTGTTGCTTAATGATAGGGATACTTTCTGAAAAAATGTATTGTTAGGTGATTTCATCATTGTGCAAACATCATACAGTGTATTTACACAAACCTACATAGAAACATAGAGTAACAATGTGGTATTATATTCTTATGAGATCACCATTGTATATGTGGTCCATCGTTACATGAAACTTCAATATGCAGCTTATGACTGTATTCTCAATGTGGTGAGACATTTTTCTCATGGTTTTCTTTAGTTTTTAAAAATATTTTCCTTTAGGTCTTTTAAACATATTAAAAATAACTGATTTTAAATGTTTGTTTAGCCAGTCCAATGTCTCTGCTTCTGCAGGGACTGTCTCTATTGACTGCCTTATTTTTGTGCAGAACTTCAAGATAAGCCAAAGTGAGTGGTTGAGACTCACATACATTTGAGGGTCTCACATACATTCATGCACCAGGCTACAGGCTAACCAATTTATCTGTCCATGCTTTTGACAAATGCTCCTCAGGTAGCAGCTTTAACTTGGATGAGTTTTTTTTTTTTACCTCTCTCTCACCACCACTCTCTTTCTCTCTTTGCTTTTCTTAATATAACCTTCTTTCTTCCATTTTCTAAATTTATAGATAGCAATTGATTATGCTTTATTATGTCTGGCAGATTGTAGCTCTTTTATGTTAGTTTTAATAATTTGTCAAACATTGTTCAATCATAATTCACAAATAAATAATTATGTATATATTCTTCACATTCATTGAAATATATTAATAGATATTGTGACCTTGACCTATTCTTATTCTTTTAAATAAATCTTAATTGGTCATAAAATTATATATTTTAATATATCTCTGTATTTAATCTGCTTATTTGTAACATTTTGGAATCTTTGCTCATAGGTGAAATTGGTCTATCATTTCATATTCTTGTGTGTCCTTTGAGCAATTTGAGCACCAGGGTTACTTGAGCTCTAGAAAATGAATTGAATGATATTCTACAGTTGGAGAGAAGGTTTGGAGCCACCTGCAGTGAATTCCTCCCATGGTTCCTTGGGCTGCCCTACTCCGTGAGCAGCCCTCTCGGTTGCTCTGGAGTTCTTTCTTCCTATTTGCAACTTGCTTGTAGAAAGCAAGTGTGTTTCTGCTCTCATAGTTTTCAACAGTTCACTGGATGTGCATTTTGTTGAAATTCCTAGAATCTATTTGACACATCCATTACTTTGTTTTTCAAGGAACCATCATAATTTCTGGTTCACCATGTTTCCTCATTTTTATTTTCAAAGAGTTTTGCACCCATTCATCAAAATATGTTCTCCATCATTTATGAGCATTTACTGTTGAATATATTTCTATTACATTGAAAATAAAACAGAATCCTCAATAAGCTTCAGGGCCCTATGTCAGCTGGCTCTGCCTAGATTTCCAACCTCATTTCTAAACCTTTCTCCTTTTTCACTCATTCAGCTCTTCCCACACTGTCTTCTTGTCTATTTCTCAATAGCTAAACATGGTACATTTGAGAGCATAAAAAAGATAGGGGAAAAGAACATTCTAAGCAGAGAAAGAACATTCCAGGTGGTACTTTTTAGGGTACCACCCCTAAAAAGTCTATCTTAAAAAACTCACTTATTGCTTTCTTTTTTCCTACTGTTCAGTCTCTTTTTATTGGACTTATCATCAGCAAACACTTTGAAATATAAATACATTCATTTTCTTATTTTCTGTCTACTTTATTAGAAGGTAAGAATTAAGGCAGGACATTTGTTTGTTCCATTCATTCACTTACGTTTGCTCTGTTCATGTCACTGGGTACACATACACAAGCTCAACGAGCATGGAACTATCAATGAGCTCAAAATGGACTACATGAATTCAGGGAAGGTAGGGTGAGACAATAGCAGAAGATAAAGGAAATACAGTGAGATAATATATTTCCGAAAACCAGAACTAAATACATTTGCTAAATAAAGAGAAGGAAAGCTTTAGTTTGTACCTAGGTTATATCTTACAACAAAATTTTTAAAACTCAACACTGTGACAGTAAAAATAAAATAAGTCCAAGAGCAGTAATTTACACTTCAAAATTAGCAGGCATAGGAGGTAAAAATACACATTACTATCAAATGGCTCTAAAGGTACAATTGTTATCTTAGATACACAAGTAGGAAAACTGAGAATGCACTTGTTGTTTAAAAGCATTAAAATCACTCATTAAATTATACTCTTTAAACTCTCTGCTGAGTCCAGTAGTATTTCATTTGGCTTGGACCTCTCAGCTGTTAGTTTGTCCTGCCTATTGAGCTCGTTTGCAAAACCCTTCTACCATTCATGCTACTGTGACATTCCCTTTGCTCTTTCTTACCAATCCTACTATTATTGCATATATTAGTGCTACTGCTTGGCTTGTTTGGCATAGTATAAAAGACACCCAAGAAATAATCACTTTTATTATTTATTACCTATCATTTATTCCAATTATTTTAGCCTTCATGGCATAATTATATAAACAGATACAGTACAACTTACGAAGACAAATAAAGCTAGTTTATATGTATGTGATGTTTTTAAATACATATATACATGCTTACAAAATCATTACTACAATCAAGATAATTACTATATCCATTATGCAAAAATTGTTTCTTATTTTCTGTTTTAATAATTCCCTCCAGAATCTCTCTCTGCCCAGGATCCCAAGGCAGCCACTATTTGCTTTCTGTCATTATTGATGAGTTTGTTTATTTCTGGAATTTTATGTAAATGATACGATACACTCTGTACTCTATTTTTCTTCTAATTTCTTTCACTTAATAGAATTAATTTGATATCATCTTATCAATAATTCACTCATTTCTATCGCTCAGTAGTATTTCCTTATATGGAAACACATTTTATTATGCACTAATCTCTTGATATAAATTTGATTTTATTTTGTTTTTTTGTTACTGCAAATAAAGCTGTTATTGCTATGAACATTTGTGTAAAGAAATCTTTGTGCAAACATACGCTTTTATTACTCTTGGATAATGCCTAGGATTAGACTGACTGGATCATATAGTAAATGTATCTTTAACTTTGTAAAAAAACTTGCATACTGATTTTCTAGGTGATTATATCTTTTCACTTTTCTGCCAGCAGTGTGTGAGAATTTCTGCTTTCCTGTATCTCTGCAAACCTTTGATTTTTTTTAGTCTCTTTAATTTTATCCATTCTAATGGGCATGTCATGGTGGCTAAATGTACTTTTGTAATTTTTTTATTAAAGACTAACGATGTTGACATGTTTTCAAATACTTATTTGACTGTGTGTAACTTCTTTGTTGACGTTTGTGTCCAAATTGCTCATTTTAAGAATTGAGTTGCTTATTTTCTTATTTTAAATCTTGAGAATTAAAGAAACATTCTGTATGTAAGTCCTTTTTTAAGTATGTGATTTGCAAGTATTATCTCCCAGTTATTCTCCTTATTGTGTCTTTTGAAGATTAGACATTCTTAGCTTTGATGAAGACTAATTTATTATTTTTTCCTTGGGTGAATTGTGAGTTGCCTAATTCAAGATCACAGAAGTGTTTCCTCATATGTTCTACCAATATTATAATTTTGGACTTTTAATTTAAGTCTATCCTCTACCTTTAGGTTTGTGTTTTTTTTTTTCCCCAGACTGAGTGTCACCCTGTCACCCAGGCTGAAGTGCAGTGGTGTTTTCTCAGGTCACTGCAACCTCCATCTCCCGAGTTCAAGGGATTCTCCTGCCTCAACCTCCTGAGTAGCTGGGACTATAGGTGTGCACCACCACTCCCAGCTAATTTTTACATTTTTAGTACAGACGGGTTTCACCATGTTGGCCAGGAAGGTCTTGATCTCTTGACCTCATGATCCACCCGCTTTGGCCTCCCGAAGTGCTGGGATTACAGGCTTGAGCCACCGTGCCTGGCTAGGTTTTTAAAATATGAATATTCAATTGTTGCAGTGCCGTTTATTGAAGATGTTTTCATTTTCTCACTGTGATGCTTTGACACATTTGTCAAAAATCAATTGATAAAACATATGTGAGTCTATTTCTGAATTCTCTGTTCTGTTTCATTGATCTATATATCTATCCTAAAAAGTACCACGTTTTCTGATTAGTGTATCTTTATGGTTAACTTTGAAATCAGGAAGTAAGTCTTCCAACTTAGTTCTTGCAAAATTATTCAGAATATTCTTGGTTCTTTAACGTTTCATATAAGTTTTATGATCTGTTTGTCCATTTCTCAAACAACCCTTCAGAGATTTCCTCAAACATTTGCTGACTTTCATGTGGGTGTTCATCTTTGAATTTAAAATTAACTCTGTGAGTGCTAACCCCATTTCAGGGGCCTGTGGGAGAAATGCAAGACTTCTGCCTGGCTAGTGCCAATACTTTGGGAATGGGAATGTCAAACTTAGGTTACTGCCCATTTTCTCTGACTCAAGAGCACAATCTGATGTTTCCTGTTTACATGTGTCCATGGAGGAGCTGAGGTCTGGTGTTCTCTCCCATATGGTAAACATCAACAGAAAATGGTTTACATGCCTGGCTTAACGCCACCATACACTCTGTTAGTTGCCAATATTTACCTCCACGTTTCTGTTTTATGCAGTCCTTTCTGTAAGTTCATTCTACAGTATTTTGGCAGGTGTTGTCTGTCTTTTGGAAACTACTGGTATGTTTTCATCCATGCTTATTTTATATTTCAGTATAATCTGAAATTAATTAATTACTAAATTTTTTTCTTTCATTTCTAGAGAGTTGAGAATGAAGAAAGAGTCTCCAGTATGTGATCAAGCTGTCATTTTGGTCTAATTCACCTACATATTATTCTTCACTTTAGCACATTTATTAACATGTCAATAGAGAAATGAATGCTTTTAGTTTTACATTAGTTTTCTATAAATGTAATCATATTCTCTGTTTTCTTTTGCTATTTATTTTCTTGTTTTGTTTGCTCTTTGTATTTAATTGTTAACAAAGAGTCTTGAAGACATTTCCATGTCAACATATTTACATCTACATTATTTCTAACTGCTACAGTATTCCACATTGTGAAAATGTTATTATTTATTTAACCAATGACACATTGCTGAACATTTATATTATTTTATTTTCTTCACATATTATGAAAAATTTTGTAATTTAAATATGAAGTTGCATATATCTGTGTCTATGAAATAGCATTTCTGTAGACCACATATTAAGGAAATGAAACAACTTGGTCAAATGTTTGTTCATTATAATTTTGGCAAATATTTCTAAATTATTTCAAAAAACATAGCAATTCTCTTCTTCTGGCAAAAATGTATGACAGTATACACTATTCCATATTTTCATCAATAGATTTTTTTAATCCATTCAAACATCTATTTAGTGAATATTTTTATATTTCAGATATTATGCTGAGTCCTGACAACTGTCAGAGACGACAACCATTAATCATAGTATTCTTTACAAATATAAAATTGCTATTTCAAGAATAATGCAATGTAAAGACTCAAGATTCCGTGAGGACACAAGTGAGGAGGAATAAATCCAATAGGAGAGGATAACTCAGGCTTTCCTAAAATAGAATATTGTCTATACTTTTTAATTACTAATGAGAATTGTATTTTATTTTTAATTCTTATTTTATAGGTGAATAATAAGGTTAATCTTTCAATAACTTATAAGCTATTTCTATTTCCCACTGTGCAATGCCTGTTAATATATTTAGCTGTAATTCTAATGAGCTATATGTAATTTTAATATAGCTTAAAAATTTTGTTACAGTAAAATATACTGTATGTTAATTGCTTTCTGTAAGTTGCAAGACTTATCTTGATTAGTTTGACATCTTTTAACTTCATTTATGGTAGTTATTTTAAAAGGTTAAGATTTTACAAAGTAAAATATGTTTTTAAAAGTCATCTTGTATATTAGAAATATGTTTTATTTTTCTCTAATATATTTTATTAGAGATTTTGTCTATTGTGTAAAATAGACACCTGAACATGCTTTTGCCAAATACACATAATTGTTCCAAACTCTAATTGGATAATGTATTATTTTACTACGGTATTATTTTTTTGCCATCTTTAAAATGGAAAATTAAACTCCCAGCACATTTTGCCCACCTAAGTGCTAGTCATGCTCCTCATTAAAAAAAAAAATCTTTAATTACTTGTTTTTGGAGTTTCTAGTAGTGAATTCTGCCATAGGCAGCATTTCTAGGAATAGCGCCAAGATTCCACATCTCGAATACCTGGAATCTGTGGATATCATGAGATATGACTCCTGTGATTGTGTTACATTATATGCTGCAACTGACTTTAAGGTGCATGAGCCTAATTTAATATGACCATCCCCTTAAAAAAGGAAAATTCTGACTGGTGGCAAGAGGAAGTGAAGATGAAGGCAGAAGTGGAGGAAGACAAAAGGGGAAGACAGAAGAGAAAGTTACTGATCCTTAACACAAGGAAGACTTGAGGCACCATTGCTGATTTGGAGATAAAGATGGCCATAGAAGAAGGAATAAAGATGGCTCACAGGGTCATAGTGCATCCTGTGGCCAAGAACCAGCATGGAAATCTGAACACCAGTTCTGTCATGATATGGGACTGAATTCTGTCAGCAACTGGAATAAACCCGGAGGTGGATTTTCCCACCGAATGGATTCTCTAGCATTGTGAAATCCTGAGCAGAGAACCCAGTTGAGTTGCTTGGAATTCTTTCAGAATTTTTAAATTGTGGGTTTTTTTAAAAAAAAATCAGCTTTATAGATAGAGGCTTTGTGTATAGAGGCATAATACACAAATAGGAATTATAATTTTCTCTAGCTTTCTTTCATGTCTTCTTTCCTCCTGTCATGTGTTAGGAGTTTAACATTTACTTTCTATTTCACAACCACAATTAAATCTTTTGCTTCTTTTTTTGGTAGATTATAAAATTTGAAAAGTAATTAAAATATTGTTTATTTCTCTGTGAAACATATTTACCGCACAGCTAGGAAGTGTAGTTGTATACAATTCTTTTTTGAGGATCCACATGCCATGATTTCTGAGTATTAAAGGGAAAACATTCCCATATTCAAATATGAATCCATACTTCTATTTTGCCATCTACCAGGTTTCTCTCTCTCTCTCTCTCTCTCTCTCTCTGTCTCCATGTATACATGTATGTATTACTATGCTTTAAATTTCTCCCAAGGTCTATTTTTGATATTGCATTAATGCCCCTTATTCATGAAAAATTGTTCTTTTCTGCTCTTTCTGGTCTGCCTGAATCAGTCTGAACAACCTGTTCTCTGTGCCTGTTGTATAGCTATTTCTAGTTGCAGACCATCTCTTCACCGCTTAAATGAATGAGCTATTTTCTGGATATATATTTTCATTTGTTGTTCCTCCAGATTCACTGTCCATTAATAGCTATCTCATCGTGGGCCCTGAAAGACAAACTTTTGGGGACAACTTTGCAAATTCCCTTGCCCTTCCTGCTGAATTGGCCAGTGGGAGGCAGCAGCAGTAGTAATTAGCGCTAGCAGGCCAATTCTTCAAGCTGGGAGGCAGGCTCAAGTGTTTCACCATCTCAGCGTAGGCAAAGCTGTGACTGGCAATGCTTTACAGGCCATATGGATGTATTTTTTTTTTCTTCTAAGGATAATTGTGCCATGATTTTGACAAAGGGGGAGGGGGAGTTGTGGGCTTTAGTTCTGGTCATTTTGTTTTGTATCTACCTAAAATTTTGAAGATTGTTTAACCATATGTAATTTGTTAACCAGTGATGGTAAAATCTTCTTTGCATGGCTTCTGTAAAGAGAAAAGGAGTTCACACTGTAAGCATCTTACTTTATTGCTTGGTACTGTAAATGCCCCAGAAATGGTTGCTAATGTTACTGCTTTTGATAAGTGGTATCATATATCACAGTTTTCTTACTTGCACAATGTCGATAGCAAAAGTTTTTTACTGAGTTTGAATAATATAAATAAGGTTTGAGGTAAGATTGAAGATGTATTACATAAAACCATAATTAAATAAATGTATTATCCATCTGTCTCCCATGAAGGCCACCAAAAATGTATCTTTCTCCAATCTACAACTACCTAAACATAATTGCTAAATATTTTCCTTTTTGCCTTATCCATGGAATATGTTTGATTCAGCCAAAATGTGAAAAAAATGGTAATTAAGGGAGAGAAATAAAATTAATTTAGAGGAGCTTAGAAATGACAGCACCATTACATTGTTATTTCTTTTGTCACCTTGCTGTGAAACAGTACCCTGGAACTGATCCTTCTTGTCTGACTGTAACTTTGTATGCATTGACCAACTTCTCCCATTCTCATCTAACCTTTATTCTCCCCAGCCTCTCAAAATCTCTATTCTGCTCTCTACTTCTATGAAATCAATTTAAAAAAATCTTTTAATATTAGTGAGATCATGAGGTGTTTTGTTCTTCTTTGCCTGGTTTATTTTACTTTACATAGTATCCTCCAGATTCATCCATGTTGCCATAAATGACAGGATTTCATTCTGTGTTACCACTGAATAATATTACATTGTGTGTATATGTACATTTATGTCATCCATTCATCTATAGATCATCATTTATATTGATCTCATATTTTGGCTATTGTGAATAGTGCTGCAGTAATCACAGATATGTCTTCAACATACTGATTTTTTTTTATTTATACCTAGTCATGAGATTGCTGGATTATACAGTAGTTTTATTTTTAATTATTTGAGGAAGCTTCTTGCTGTTTTTCATAGTTGTTGTTTCCTACCAACAGTATATGAAGGTTCCCTTTTCCACATCATCTCCGGAATGTTTTCTTGTCTCTTGGTAATAGCCATTCTAAATGGGGCAAGGTGATAGCTCACTGTGCTTTAGATTGGTATTTCCCAGCAAATACAAGGCAGTGCATATTTCAAGACAGCTAGAAGAGAAAATTTTGAATGTTATTACTACAAAAAATGTTTAAAGTGATGCATATGCTAATTACCCTGATTTGGTCATTATATAATGTATGCATACATTAAAACACCCTGTACTTTATAAATATACACTAATATGTGTCCATTATAAATTTTAAAAGTTAATTATTTTAATTTTTTGTTTAGCAAAGATAACATAAAGAAATCACTTCTCTTTTCCCCTAATAAACATTTCCAACATCACTGAAATATATCAGATATGACTTCCAGTTGTGTCTGCTAGTAACTATCCTGATTAGTAATATAATTCACTTATTAAGGTAAAAAATATCATGTGAAATTGCTGATTTTGTACATGAGAAAAATTCAGGATGTTGTGGTTTATCTTTTCTTGTAAGGTACTAAGGGTTATGAGGATCTTGCACAGTTAGTTCTATTCATTAACCTTTCAGCTTTTGTTTCTTAGTGTTCTGATTTCTAGAAAACAAATAAAATCTTTAGAAGACTAAGAAAATAAACATTATTTTAATATTAGATGAACAGATATAGTGGGAGAAAATGAAAAGACAAAGTAGGTTAATAACTGAAATAGTTCAGGGGTTAACAAAAGCAACATGAAGTGAGGATATTACCATTGATTTGTGAGCCAGACAACAGCAGAGTTAATCATAATTTTGTTAAGAAAGAGTTGCATGTTTTGACTTTTAAAAACTTCTCCATACTTTTCTCATCTAGCAAAAGAAAAAAAAGAAGGATGTATAACATCTTTTTTAGTTCTAAAATTAATTTATTAAATTTTTACACAAGTATTTTTGATCATTACCATGTTCTTGGCAACCTTCCAAATACTAGGAGTTTGGAAGTTGTATTCCTGCCATAAAGAGGATTATAGTCTAATGAGAAAGCCCATCACGTCAAAGAAAGTGATATAGCATGAAAAACAATTAAAACATGCACAGTGTTACATGGAAAGGACAGTAGACGATGGATTAGGAAGAGAGTTGGAAAGGCTTTGCATATAAGGCAAAATGTAAGCCCCTACTGAACAGAGAAGGAGAGAAGGCTTTTCAAGCAGATGAAGTAGCAAGTTCTGGTCCATGGGGCTGGGAGAGAAATGAGGTGCTTGATAGGGCAGACCTTTAAAAGGCACTCAATGAAAAAAATCTCTGTAGCAAATTCTGGAAAATACAGCCAGAGTACAAGAACAGCAGGAAATGAGTCTGTACAGAGAGGACTAGGACTAATCATGAATCCCCCATATTTCAGGCTCTATATATTTAGTTTCTTTTTATGGGCAGAAATAGCCAGTTGAGTAAACATAACTGGATTTGAGTTTCAGACATTTTACTTGGCAGTTATACGAAGTCTGTTTTGGAATCAAGTAATACTGGATCACATAAGAGAACATTCAAAATTGTCAAGCAAAAATTAAGAGTATATTTTGGGGGGATTTCAATAACAAAAATACACAAAATAATCTTATAAACTGATACAGAAACACGTTTTTCTCTAGTGATCATCAATGTTTCCTAGCATTATTATCCAACATTTCCATCTACACAGGTACAATGCAGACCAGACTTTAAATGACATATTTAGAGTCTCCCTTATTGTGATTGCTAACAGGAATAATGGACATTTTTGCCGATTTTATCTGTGAATAATTATATCTTATTTTAAAAGGTAGGCCAATCTTTCACATATTCTAAAGATTACTTTTGTTTAATGGAAATCATTATTTTTTGTTTGACAGCAGAGGGACAAATGGCTAATTACATCATCAAGCCCACAGGCCTTGTCTCTTTGACTGCCCGACTACCATTCCAAATCATCTCTTGTGCTATGATGTCAGTTGCAGCTCTTGCTATTTGGTCACATTTTAGCCAGTAAGAAAAACAAAAGGAAGGAAAACAGCACTCTGTCCTGAAAGTCTGTCTTCTATGCCGTCGTACAACTACTCCAGGAGCCGGAATTTTATCACATGGCCACAAGAAGCTACCTTGTAGATAGAAGGGATATAAAGAGTTTATTCTGAAGGCCGTAGATCTAGCGAATATGGAATATTCTAGCACCTTAGAGGACAATAAGCATTCATTACCATAAAGCTTGTAGTAAAAAAACATGGCAATGAGAGTAGAGACAGGGCAACACACTTGAAGATTAATTTGAAGAAATTATTGACAAGAATTGGTAAATTAAATGTGAAATGTGAGCATGAAGAATTAATGAATATTTGCTTATGATACCATCTTGCCTCATTGTGTGGTGAGAGGTGCTGTTAACTGAGCTGAGTTTATAATTGAGGGTATAGAGTGGGAGGGCTGGCTTACACTTTGTGTGAAAATACAGTAATTTATAGTTGTAATGCAGTCATCCAATGAAATAAGAAAGTAAAATAATTTGAAATGGAGACTAGCAAGAAGACAAATAAACCTTCCACCTTCATAAACACCATGCCTACTTATTCTCTACTACTCATTAGAGAATATTTCCAGTTTCATTGGAGAATAAGTAGTAGAGAATAAGTAGGCATGGTGTTTATCGAAGGTAGAAGGCCCAGAAAAAGTTTTTACTTACCCCCACCTAAAACAGTACAATATTATATGAGAGTTAATTTATGTTTCCTAGCATTCTAATCCAACCCTTTCACCTACACAGGTAAAATACACCACAGACATTCCATGACATATTTAGAAGCCATTTTATTGTAATTGCTAACAAAAATAAGGGTTATTTCTAATCCAACCTTTTCACCTACACAGGTAAAATACACCACAGACATTCCATGACATATTTAGAAGCCATTTTATTGTAATTGCTAACAAAAATAAGGGTTATTTTGCTGATATCATCTGTGAATAATTACGTCTTATTTTAAAATGTAAACCAATCTTCCATATAATCTAAACATGTCCTTGGTTTAATGGAAATCATTAATTTTTCAATGAAATCCCCTGCTTATAATACGGTTAGCATTTTTATTTGTTTTACAATCAAACCAGCCACTATCTTACTCCTACTTTTATTGCAAATACAACATCCTGTTTAATTCTTTGAGTGTGTATGTGTGTGTGTGTTTCTTTATGGAATCAACTCTAAAATATACCCTGACACTTTTAAAAGATTGTAACACTAAGATAAAAAGGATTTAACTGCACCAATTACAGTTCACTGACATCAGAATTTTCACAATTATGCTTGGGGGTCCATATTTTGTTTTTTTTTTTTTTATCCATTTTCGAAGTGACAAGTGTGAGGACTACAATTGATACCTCACATCAAAAAAACACTTCATCAGGGCAACAAATGAGTTTTTTGGAACCTCGTGGTTTTTTTTTATTTTATTTTAAACAAAGAAACTTTAATACATAGGGAATCAATTGCCAAAAATGTTGGTAGGGCTGAAGGAGCAGAAAGTGGACAATGAATTTATCAAAAGATCAGTAACTGCAGAAAGACACTACTACTCCTAGGGCTGGGAGAGAAAAAGGGAAAATGGTGTTAAATAGCTCATAAGTACTATGATGCTAAGGTTGTTGGAGTACTACTGCTACCCTTGAAGCTGCTGCTGCTGCTGCTTTGCAGGATGCCATGAGCCTGCACTTCTTTGTTTTTTTTTGTTTTTTGGAAACAACAAAAAAGGAGTTAAGGAGAGGAAGAAAGAGGAAGAAAAAGAGGGAGAGAAAACGAAAATGTTGCTTTATTCTAAAAAAAATAGGTATTAATAACGGCCAATCAATATTTCATTTAAACCTATAAGTAGGTATGATATGGTATTGACAAGAATGTATATTTTGTGTATTTAAAGTGGAGAGCTCTATAAATATTTATTAAGTTTACTTGTTCGGAATCTGAGTTCGAGTCTTGGATATCCTTATTAATTTTCTGTCTCATTGATTCTAAGTCTCTATATATCTGGGTGTTAGGATCGTTAGCTCTTATTGTTGCATTGATCCTTTTACCACTATATCTTTGTTGCTTTAAAATCTGTTTTATCCGATACGAGTATTGCAACTCCTGCTTTTTATTTATTTATTTATTTATGCTTTCCATTTGGTTGGTAAATCTTTCTCCATCCCTTTGTTTTGAGTCTTTGTGTATCCTTGCATGTGAAATGGGTCTGGATGTAGCATACCGTTGGGTTTTGGCTGTATCTTTTGATTCGGGGATTTAGTTGATTTAAATTTAGGATTACTGCCATTGGATGTTAACTGGCTGTTTTATCCATTCGCTGATGTAAATTCTTCTTTATGTTGATGCTCTTTACTTTTTGGTATATTTTTAGAAAGGCTAATACTGGTTGTTTCTTTCTATGTGTAATGCTTCTTTCAGAAGCTCTTGTAAAGCAGGCCTGGTGGTAATAAAATCTCTGAGTACTTGCTTGTTCATAAAAGATTTTATTTTTCCTTCAGTTGTGAAGCTTAGTTTGTTTTTGGCTGGATATGAAATTCTGGGCTGAAAATACTGTTCTTTAAGGATGTTGAATATTGGCCCCCACTCTCTTCTGGCTTGTAGAGTTTCTGCTGAGAGATGTGCTATAAGTCTGATAGGCTTCCCTTTGTGGGTAACCTGACCTTTCTCTCTGGCTGCCCTTAGTATTTTCTCCTTTGTTTCAACCCTGGTGAATCTAACAATTATGTGCCTTGGGGTTGCTCTTCTTGAGGAATATCTTTGTGGTGTTCTCTGTATTACCTAGGGTTGAATATTGTCCTACTTTGCTAGGTTAGAAAAATTTTTCTGAATAATATCCTGAAGAATATTTTCAGCTTGGATTCATTCTCTCCGTCACATTCAGGTACACCTATCAAATGTAAATTTGGTCTTTTCACATAGTCCCACATTTCTTGGAGACTTTGCTCATTCCTTTTTATCCTTTTTTCTCTAATCTGGTCTTCTTGTTTTATTTCATTAAGTTGGACTTTGACCTCTGATATCCTTTCTTCTGCTTGATCAATTCGAGTGTTTAAACCTGTGCATACCTCTCGGAGTTCCCGTATTGTATTCTTCAGTTTCATTAATTCACTTATATTCCTCTCTAAATTGTCTATTCTCATTAGTATTTCGTCAAACCTTTTTTTCAAAGTTCTTAGTTTCTTTACATTGAGCTACAACATGTTCTTTTAACTCACAGAAGTTTCTTATTATTCATCTTCTGAAGCCTGATTCTGTTAATGGGATGCACTTGTTCTCCATCAAGCCTTGTTCCCTTGTTGATGAGGAACTGTGATCCTCTTTAGAGGGAGAGGCCTTCTGATTTTGAGTATTCTCAGCCTTTTTACACTGGTTTCTTTCCATCATTGTAAATTTATCCACCTGTTGTCTTTGTAATTACCAACTTTCAAATTAGGTCTCTGAGTGGACGTCCAAGTTGTTAATTCCCAGAACCAAAATATGAGCAAACTACTGCGCCGGCCAAAACAGCAACGTTAAGACTGATGGTGCTTTTCTGTCCGGGAATCTCCAGTCTGGCTTCCTTCTTGAGTCCGTAATAGGTGACTCTGCCTTCCCGGAGCTCCAAACCTCGGTCAGAAGGGGAACCAGTCCCGTTTACTCTGCACCAAGAGCTGCCACACCTAGGTGCCGGCAAAACTGCTGCACCAGCCACAGGAGTTGTGCTGGCGACCTGTGGGACTCCTTCACTGGGATTCTTCTGCTCTGTGAGTGACAAAAATTTGTCTGAAAGTGTGGCATCCTCTCGTTCTCAGCGCTTTCACTGGGAGCTGCAATCCCGAGATGTTAGCGATCAGCCATCTTGGATTGTTCTCAGAACCTCGTGTTTTTATATGACATATTACCATAAGTTGTAGTGGTGGTATTTGAACATGTTATGTTCATTTCCATTAAATGTACTATGTATAATTTTACATGGCATTCAGCACTTTTAGTTTAGGGGTATAGGAGGTAAGGAAAATACTATATGTTTGTTAATTTTTTCAGGCTATACAATATCTACCCACTGAATGTATTTTGATCCCATGTGGTTGCAAACACAAGAAAATTTTGAATGTGTAAGAGGAAAGTTTATAGCATAGACAGAATTTAACTTAGGATATTAACCTTTGTTAAATTAAAGTCATGAAAAGATATATCAGTGAACAGAAACTGGAAGGAAGATGTTAACTCTTCAATGAGTACAATCTGATCAATTATCACAGTCTTCATAAGATAGAATAGGTTACAGCATTTTGTAAGTCCGAAAAACATTTTGAGAAATTGTCTTGTATTGATCTGTATATGGCTGTGGATCTCAAACTTTAGTGTGCATCAGAATCATCCTGTTAACAGGTTAATATACAGGTTGCCATGGCCTACACTCAGAATTTCTCATTTAGTGTGTCTAGAACGGGGCCTGAGAATACACATTTTTAACAAGTTCACAGGTGACACTGACACTGCTCATCCAGGATCCATTTTGAGTAGCACTGCTCTACCATGAGCTATACATAAAATGGATGAAATGTAAGCAACTGCCACTAAAACAAGGCTAGTTTGCTTTGGTTCTATGAATACCAACTTGAGATACTACATCATATTTGATGGTGTATTAACCTTCCTGTTAAATTTTATAATAAAAAACTATGTCAATAAATTTTTGGATTTCTCTAAGAGAGGGCTTCTGGAGATATTTTGTTTAAAACTGGATGATTTAATTTTTACAGTCTATTCTGTGATTAGAGTAAATTAAATTAATGACATTATTTCTTCTAAATACTCCATAAGATCATAAAAATGTTAAGCATTGTGTTAATTTTGTTTAGATATTTCTCCAAAAAGTCACCATTTATTTAAATGATAAATGGTGGATTTTTAGAGAAATATCTAAATTATCTTATTGGATAAATTCAGAATTAAAAAAAAAGTTGATGAAACTATAATGCTTTAATGCAGTGTTTACTTCCTGCCTCTTATGGTAATGGTTGTCGCTATCATAAAAAAGAGTAGTTCATAGTAGTAGAATCACAAGTGACAGAGCATTATAGAAAGTGCTATATTTCAGAGAATGGAGTCTGACCTATATGACTGAAACATGGCCTTCCTGCCATAAATATCACATTGAATTCTGGAACAGTGCTTTATGAGGGCTATTTAGATTTTGAAGAAATATAGGGATAAGCAAGTATTCTCATTTTCTCTCATTCTTAACTCCAGTACCTCAAAATAGTTATGAAAACAACAACCACAAAAAAATACCTATATTGGTACTAGGATAAGCCTGCACTTACATATTTCAAAATGTACTGCTTGCTGCAATATAATTTAAATCCAATTAGAAGAGGGTTTGAAATATATTAAATGCTGTCATTGGTTGCATACTACCTTGGTGTACATATTGAATTATAAAATTACAAAAGTCCATGTTAGGATAATGTATGTAAATAGTCCCTTTTCAAAATAAGGATAAACATATAATGAATTTAACCTCAAGGGCAGAAGTTGCATCAATATAATATTAAAGAGAGGTAATTAATTTGGAGTCAATATTTTTACCAATATTATAAGCATAGCAGCACTGGGAAAATCATTTTCACTCATTCAAACAAAACAGTTAATGAGCATTTACTATAGTCCATCATTCCCTAGAAAAGTAGAGAACAAAAGCTTTAAGCACTGTCTTCATAGAATGTATGTTCTGGCAACGGTAGTTAAGGAACACATACAAAAATAAGAATGAGCATATCGCAAGGCCTACCTATAACAAAAATTGGGAAATAGGATAGAAAATGCTATTTTAGATAGGATGCTATTGATATATCATTGCTGATGAGACCTGAACCATAAAAGAGAGCAATGCAAAGATAAGTGAAAAGCATTCCAAATCAAGGGAACAGCTAGTTCAATAGATTTTGGGCTTGGGGTCTTCACACTCACAAAGAAGTCCAGCAAGGCTGGGCTATAATGAATAATACAGTGTGGGAGATGGAGTTGTGAATCACAGGTACCACATCACATAGGACATTATAAATAGACCATGAGATAGGGTTTGGACTTCATTAAAAATAAAATGAAAATCTACCATATTTATATTTTAAGCAGAAAGAACTGATAAGATTCAAATAGTTAAAAAGTTAATTCTGATGACTGTAGGAGGAACAAGAGAAGAAATTATCAAGATATAGTAGAACAAAAGAAGAAACATAGAGTATGTTTAAAGACGAAGAGTCATTCCAAAGTAAAGAAGCTGGTTTTAATAAGCCCAAATCCAATTTAGGTACTATTTTAGTAATTATCACTACAAAAATATTAATTATGCTTATTGCCTTCTGCCAATATTTCATTTGGCTTTGGGAATAGAAGCTAATTGCAGATTGATAATAGAATAGTATTCTGATCTAGTAAATGAATTATTATTTTAATTGTTCTCTGTATAAGCCATAATCACTGCAAGGTAATACAATTACACAGATAGTGAATTTTTTTACATTTTTATAATTGGTTAAAGACATCTTTCATAGGGATACCATGAACTTTGAATAATTTGATGTTTTTCCAATATGTGGAATTAATTATTTAAGAATTCACTAGCTGATTAATGATCAATAAGCTAATCTCAGTTTAAACCCATCTGTAACATTTAATGATCCTTAGCCATATTTCACTAAAACTCCAAACTGAAATAAAGACCTCTATTATGAAATTGATTTAGGCCTTGTCTATTCTAAACTCGCCAGTGAAAAATGATGGTGATACACAGTGTTCTCCCAGTGTACCCCAGAACCAAGAATAAAAGTGCTTCCTAAACAAGAATGAGTTATGGGATTTAATTCTAGCTTTGGCAATGATTCATTGGATAACCTTGGCAAAGTTACTTCAACATTCTCATGTGGTTTCCTAGTTGTAAATGGGGATATTAACCACTTGCCAGTGTAGTTCTAAGCTTGACTTATGGGATAGTAGTTGCTTACTAAGAATTTCAAAATACAATTGCAAACCTTGTGATAAGCTAGATACAGTGTTATAAGTACAAATAAACAGAAATATATAAGATAAATGAAAACATTTTTAAAAGATTTCATGTTCCAGGTACTAGGTAGATTGTGTGCAGGATATCAAGATGAACAAAACCCAGTTGATCAAAAGGACATCATTTTCAAGCGAAAGAGATAGGTTCCCATAAAAAGTAAATTTATAAACATTGTACATGATACTGAGAATGGCTTGCCATTAAAGCATAAGTCATGAAAGAGGGACCTTCATCTGTCTCATTCGGTATTTTCAACCCACCACTTGGAATGGTGCCTGGGTTTTTTGGTCATTCAATATTCATTTATTAAGGGAATATTTACAGCGTCTCTACTATGTATCAGGCACAGTTCCAGAGCTGGGGATATGAGCATGAACAAGTTAACACCCCTGACCTCAAACCCTTATTCATATCAGAGTAAGGGAGATGGGCAACAACAAATAAACAAAATATGAGGTATACTGTATAACATCAGGTAGTGGCAAGTGCTTTAAAGGAATGTTGAACACAGGATAAAACTGAGTGTTAAAGCCTGCTATTTTAGCTACCTGGAATACGGAAGACTTTTTCAACGAGGTCGCAGTTGAAGAGTGGTTTCAAAAGTATCAGTGACTGAAACATGAAAGTATATGAGGAAAATGTACTTTATGTACATTGTAAGCACAATGTATAGTATGTACTATGATATCAAGGACTTTGCCTAGCAAATACAAAGGCCCTGAGGTGGGGAATAGTTTGGCATATTGGAGGAGTGGCATATTCTTGTAGTTTATGGTAAGAGGGAGTAACATGATCTGACTTAGGTTCTTAAAATATCACTCTGACCCTAGGTAAGCAGTACTAGAATAGTGAAACCCATTAAAATGCTGCTACAGGGATGCAGGTAAGGGGCCTTAGCCGTTCATGTGGAAACCACTGATGTGTTAAAAAGTGCTCAGGTCTGCAATTTATATTTGA
This sequence comes from Callithrix jacchus, assembly GCF_049354715.1. Lineage (NCBI taxonomy): Eukaryota > Metazoa > Chordata > Mammalia > Primates > Cebidae > Callithrix > Callithrix jacchus. The sequence continues at coordinate 49,078,249 of NC_133513.1, read as the reverse complement.
CAGACACCTTGAAGTTAGAATGAGTGGGATTTTCTCTGGAGTTGATGTGGAAAAAATGAGGACTCAGATGCCTACTTTTGCGTTGTAAGCTATTGGATAGGGGTTTGCCATTTTGGAAGGATCAGATTATATAGAGAAATAAATAAAAGATCAATTTGTGAAATATTATAATTGAAAAGCCTTTGAAATATCCAAATGGATATTTAGAATATATTAGTCTGAGGCTCTAGGGTAAGATTAGGCTAGAAATGTAAATTTCATAGTCATTATCATATGGCTGCTATTAAAAGTCACAGAACTGGGTGAGGTCACCACAGAGGAGCTTGGAAAGAAAAAGAAACATAAATTGCAGGGAAATTCAACAAAAGAGACTGAGAGTGGCCAACACTATAGGAGAAAATCAATTGGTAAATTGCACCCTGGAAGCCCAATGTTGCAAATACTCTTGGAAAACAGTGTCCATATGGATTAGACACAAGAAGTGGGAAGTGGGAAGTGGCCACCATCCTTCAGACCACAGAATGGTAGATCCACTGAAAGCTTGCACCCTGCACCTGGAAAAGCTGCAGGCACTCAACACCATCCTTTGAGAGCAGCCTTGGGGGCTGAACCATGAAAAGCCACAGAGGCAGAGCTGCCCAAGGCCTTAGGAGTGCACTGCTTTCACCACTGCACCCTGGATGTGGATCATGGAGTCAAAGAAGATTATTTTGGAGCTTTAAGATTTAATGACTGCCTTACTGTATTTCTAACCCGTGTGAGGCCTGTAGTCCCTTTCTTTTGGCTGATTTCTCTCTATTTGGATAGGAATGTTTACCTAATGTCTACACTCCCATTGTGTCTTGGAAGTAAACAACGTGTTTTGATTTTACAGGCTCATAGGTGGATGGAACTCATTTTCAGATAAGAGTTTGGATTTGGGAATTGGAATTTTTGAGTTAATGTTGGAATGAGTTAAGATTTTGTTGGGACTATTGAGAAGGGATGATTATATTTTGAAATGTGAGGATATGAGCTTTGGGCTATTTACATTTATCACTTGTTTTTCAGAAACTCTTCTATAATGGGAGTAGAGGTGTCAAAATAGACACAAAATTCCAAGGATGAAATAATGGCAGAAGAAATATAACAAAATTTTAGGAGATAGCAGATAGGTAAAAGACAACCTAGCATGCCAGAAGGAGAGATTTAATTTAATGAAGAAACCTACAATCCATGTGTATTAGGCCATTCTTGCATTGCTATACAAACATATCTGAGATTGGGGACTTTATAAAGAAAAAAAATGCTTAATTGGTTTACAATTCTGCAGGCTTTATGGGAAAAAGGTACTGGCATCTGCTCAGCTTCTAGGGAAGCCTCAAGAAGCTTATAATCATGGCAGAATATGAAGGAGAATTAGGCATGTCATATGACAGAAGCAGGAGCAAGAGAGAGAGGGAGGGAGGTACCCCACATTTTTAAACACCCAGGTCTCACAAGAACTCAGTGCTGTGAGGATAACAGCAAAAGGATGGTGCTGAACCATTCATGAGAAATCCACTCCCACAATCCAATTACTTTCCAACAGGCCCCATCTCCAATACTGGGGATTAAAATTTACCATGAGATTTGGGGAGGGACAAATATGCTAACTCTGTCATTCCTTCCCTGGCCCTGATCAGGTGGGAGCTGGCAAAGCTGGAGGCATAGCTGCAAGCCAGGATATGAATGACAAGGTGCATGAGCTGCAGTGGCACCCAGTGCTCTGCACTATCCATAGACTGGAATGGTTGCTTTTGCACTACCACTTCCAAATCTCACACAATTTTTTTTTTCTGCCTGTTGTAATCTAGTATGTGAGATGGGAGGAAAATATTGTTCCAGGTATATTAATCTGTTTTCACACTGCTGATAAACACATACTTGAGACTGGGTAATTTATGAAGAAAAAGAAGTTTAATGGATTCATAGTTTCACATGCCTGGGGAGGCCTCACAATCATAGCAGAAGATGAAGGAAGAACAAAGGAAATTTTTACGTGGTGGACAGTGAAGAGAGAGCAGAACCAAGCACAATGAGAGCATAACCAAGGCAATGAGAGAGAATGAGAACCAACCAAAAGGGGTTTTCCCTTATAAAACCATCAAATCTCCTGAGACTTATTCACTACCATGAAAACAGTATGGGGAAAACCACCCACATGATCCAATTCTCTCCCACCAGGTCCTTCCTGCAACACGTGGGAATTATGGAAGCTACAATTAAAGATGAGATTTGAGTGAGATCACAGCCAAACCATATTACTAGGGGTTAGCCAAGTCCTTATTAGCAATCACCCACAAAGGATGCCTCATAAGCCTTGTCAGATGTTCCAGGCCTTGAAAAAAAATCCATGCAACCTGTTTCTGGAAAATTCTGGACAATATACTCTACTGAAGCTAAAGAGTGAACCACCATTAAGAAAGATGTAGAATTCAGAACACAGGGGAGGAGGACTCAAGATGGCGCTGTGAGAACAACCCAGGATTGGAGCTCTTCTCATTGAATCCGCAAACGGTGAGTCAGAGCGGCATTTCCAGACTGATCTTTGTTGCCCACAGAACGGGGAAACTCCCAAGTATAAAAAAGACACGGGATGCCAGGCAGTAGGTCTGCCTGGCGAAGCCGGCAGCCGGGGCGGCGGCGGCCGGCCCTACCCAGCAATCCCCACAGGGCACGCTTGTCCAGGTGCCCTGTTGAACCGGCAACCTGAGACTTGAGAGGGCTGGAATTGAGACTGAACGAGACTTGGACAGTAGGCCAGCCCAGGGGATTGCAGGGATTGGGATACCCAATGGGACGAACAAAACTGCGATTTCAAACTATCCCGAGCAGACAGTCCGAGACGCTCTGTGGGGGAGGGGCGTCCACCACTACCGAGGCAACCCGCCCCAACTGAGATACAAGCCCACTGCTGAGGCAGCCAGCCGTTGCCGAGGCAACCCGCCCCAACTGAGATACACGCCCATTGCTGACGCAGCCAGCCGTTGCCGAGGCAACCCGTCCCTACTGAGATACACGCCCACTGCTGACGCAGCCTGCCGTTGCTGAGGCAACACGCTACAACGAAGAGACTCCGCCGCAGGGCGTGGCGGAGACCACAGCAGAGCCGGCAGGAACAGCGCGAATCACACAACAGCAGGGCGGAGCCTCGACAGCCAAACAGTGGCTAGTCTGCCTCCTATCTGGGCAGGACACCTGATTGGACATCCAAAAATAAAGCCCAAACCCCTCAACACAGAGCATTTGAGGAAAAAAAAAAAAAAAAGGGTTTTTTAATGAGCTCTGTTGCAGCAGAATCAAACATAGCAGCCTAACAGCCCTGAATGAACAACAGAGTGCACAGCTCAGCAATTAAACCCCTATAAAGTACAAACTGTCTCCTCAAGCAGCTCCCTGACCCCTCTATATCCAAAAGACTGACATTAGGCAGGCATCATCCTGGGACAAAGAGAGCAGAAAAAGAAACTGGTAGCATCCCTCGCTGTGCCACAGCTACTAGAGGTGCACCCCAGACAAGCAGGGTCTGGAGCGGACCTCAGCAGTCGTACAGCGAAGGGGCTAGACTGGTAGAAGGAAAACCAAGCAACAGAAATACTTCATCATCAACATTCTGGGTGTCCACTCAGAGACCCAAACGAAAAGTCAGCAACTACGCAGACGACCAGCGGACAAATCCACAAAGATGGGAAGAAACCAGCGCAAAAAGGAGGAAAACACCCGAAACCAGAAAACCTCGCCTCCTAGAAAGGACCAAAACTCCTCACCAGCAAGGGAGCAAAGCTGGACGGAGAATGACTGTGACGAAATGACGGAATTAGACTTCAGAAGATGGATAATGAGAAACTTTTGTGAGCTAAAAGATCATGTATTAAATCAATGCAAAGAAACTAAGAACCTTGAAAAAAGATTTGAAAAAAGATTCGAGGAAATGATAACAAGAATGGATACCTTAGAAAGGAATATGAATGAATTAAAGGAGCTGAAAAACACAATACGAGAACTTCGCGAAGCAAACACAAGTTTCAATAGCCGAATTGACCAAGCAGAAGAAAGAATATCTGAAGTCGAAGACCAACTCAATGAAATAAAACGAGAAACCAAGATCAGAGAAAAAAGCGCAAAAAGGAATGAACAAAGTCTCCAAGAAATGTGGGACTATGTGAAAAGACCTAACTTACGTTTGATAGGTGTACCAGAAGGGGACGAAGAGAATGAATCCCAGCTGGAAAATACTCTTCAGGACATCATCCAGGAAAATTTCCCCCACCTAGCAAGACAGGCCAACACTCAATTGCAGGAAATACAGAGAACACCACAAAGATATTTCGCAAGAAGAGCAACCCCAAGGCACATAATCGTCAGATTCAACAGGGTTGAAATAAAGGAGAGAATACTAAGGGCAGCCAGAGAGAAAGGTCGGGTCACCCACAAAGGGAAGCCCATCAGACTCACAGCAGATCTCTCGGCAGAAACACTACAAGCCAGAAGAGAGTGGGGGCCAATATTCAACATTCTTAAAGAAAAGAACTTTCAACCCAGAATTTCATATCCAGCCAAACTGAGCTTCAGAAGTGAAGGAAGAATAAAATCCTTTGCGAACAAGCAAGTACTCAGAGATTTTGTCACCACCAGGCCTGCTTTACAAGAGCTCCTGAAAGAGGCACTACACATAGAAAGGAACAAGCAGTACCAGTCATTCCAAAAACATACCAAATACTAAAGAGCATCAACAAAATGAAGATTCTGCATCAACTATCGGTCAAAACAGCCAGCTAGCATCAAAATGGCAGTAGCAAATTCACACATAACAATATTAACCCTAAATGTAAATGGAATAAATGCACCAATCAAAAGACACAGACTGGCAAATTGGATAAAAATCCAAAACCCATCAGTGTGCTGTATCCAGGAAACCCATCTCACATGCAAGGATACACAAAGGCTCAAAATAAAGGGATGGAGGAAGATTTACCAAGCTAATGGAAAGCAAAAAAAAGCAGGAGTTGCAATTCTCATCTCTGATAAAATAGACTTTAAAGCAACAAAGATCAAAAGAGACAAAGAAGGCCATTACATAATGGTAAAAGGATCGATACAACAAGAAGAGCTAACGATCCTAAACATATGTGGACCCAACACAGGAGCACCCAGATACATAAGGCAAGTTCTTAATGACTTACAGAAGGACTTAGACTCCCACACAATAATAGTGGGAGACTTTAACACTCCACTGTCAATACCAGACAGATCAACCAGACAGAAAATCAACAAGGATATCCAGGGCTTGAACTCAGACCTGGAGCAAGCAAACCTGGTGGACATTTACAGAACTCTCCACCCCAAATCCACAGAATACACATTTTTCTCAGCACCACATCACACCTACTCTAAAGTAGACCACATAATTGGAAGTAAAGCACTGCTCAACAAATGCAAAACAACTGAAATCATAACAAACAGCCTCTCAGACCATAGTGCAATCAAGTTAGAACTCAGAATTCAGAAACCGACCCAGAACCGCACAGCTTCATGGAAACTAAACAACTGGCTCTTGAATGTTGACTGGGTAAACAACGAAATGAAGGCAGAAATAAAGAAGTTCTTCGAAACCAATGAGAACGAAGACACAACATGCCAGAATCTCTGGGACACATTTAAAGCAGTCTCTAGAGGAAAGTATATAGCAATAAGTGCCCATATGAGGAGAATGGAGAGATCCAAAATTGACACCCTATCGTCAAAATTGAAAGAGCTAGAGGAGCAAGATCAAAAAAACTCAAAACCCAGCAGAAGACAAGAAATTACTAAGATCAGAGCTGAGCTGAAGGAGATTGAGACACGAAAAACCCTTCAAAAAATCAATAAATCCAAGAGCTGGTTTTTTGAAAAGATCAACAAAATAGACAGACCACTAGCCAGATTGATTAAAAAGAAAAGAGAGAACAACCAAATAGATGCAATAAAAAATGATAAAGGGGAAATCACCACAGATTCCACAGAAATTCAAACCATCATCAGAGAATATTACAAACAACTATGCGCATAAACTAGTAAACCTGGAAGAAATGGATAAATTCCTGGACTCCTGTGTCCTCCCAAGCCTAAACCAGGAGGAAGCTGAAACTATGAATAGACCAATAACAAGGTCTGACGTCGAGGCAGCAATTAAGAGCCTACCTCACAAAAAAAGCCCAGGTCCAGACGGGTTCACAGCCGAATTCTACCAGACACACAAGGAGGAGCTGGTACCATTCCTTCTAAAACTATTTCAAACAATCCAAAAAGAGGGAATCCTTCCCAAATCATTTTATGAGACCAACATCATCCTGATACCAAAACCCGGCAGAGACCCAACAAGAAAAGAAAACTTCAGGCCAATATCCATGATGAACATAGATGCAAAAATCTTCAATAAAATATTGGCAAGCCGATTGCAACAGCAAATCAAAAAACTTATTCATCATGATCAAGTAGGATTCATCCCAGGGATGCAAGGCTGGTTCAACATACGCAAGTCTATCAACGTAATTCACCACATAAACAGAACCAAAAACAAAAACCACATGATTATCTCAATTGACGCAGAGAAGGCATTTGACAAAATTCAACAGCCCTTTATGGTAAAAACCCTCAATAAACTCGGTATCGATGGAACGTATCTCAAAGTAATAAAAGCTATTTATGACAAACCAACAGCCAATATCATACTGAATGGGCAAAAACTGGAAGCATTCCCTTTGAAATCTGGCACTAGACAAGGATGTCCTCTCTCACCACTCCTATTCAATATAGTACTGGAAATTCTAGCCAGAGCAATCAGGCAAGAAAAATAAATAAAGGGTATTCAAATAGGAAAGGTGGAAGCCAAACTGTCTCTATTTGCAGACGACATGATAGTATACCTAGAAGACCCCATTGCCTCAGCCCAAAAACTCCTGAAACTGATAAACAACTTCAGCAAAGTCTCAGGATATAAAATCAATGTGCAAAAATCACAAGCATTCGTCTACACCAATAACAGACTTAAAGAAAGCCAAATCAAGAGCGAACTGCCATTCACAATTGCTACAAAAAGAATAAAATACCTTGGAATACAACTCACAAGGAACGTAAGGGACCTCTTCAAGGAGAACTACAAACCACTGCTCAACGAAATCAGAGAGGACACAAACAGATGGAGAAACATTCCATGTTCATGGTTAGGAAGAATTAATATTGTGAAAATGGCTATACTGCCCAAAGTAATTTACAGAATCAACGCTATCCCCATCAAGCTACCGTTGACTTTCTTCACAGAACTGGAAAAAACCACCATGAACTTCATATGGAACCAAAAGAGAGCCCGCATAGCCAAGTCAATTCTAAGCAAAAAGAACACAGCGGGGGGCATCACACCAGCGGTTTTCAAACTATACTACAAGGCTACAGTAATCAAAACAGCATGGTACTGGTACCAAAACAGAGATATAGACCAATGGAACAAAACAGAGGCACCAGAGGCAACACAACATACATACAACTATACAATCTTTGATAAACCTGACAAAAACAAGCAATGGGGCAACGATTCCATCTTTAACAAATGGTGTTGGGAAAACTGGCTAGCCATGTGCAGAAAGCAGAAACTGGACCCCTTCCTGACACCTGACACTAAAATTAACTCCAGATGGATTAAAGACTTAAACATAAGACCTGGCACCATAAAAACCCTAGAAGGAAATCTAGGCAAAACCATCCAGGACATAGGAGAAGGCAAGGACTTCATGAACAAAACACCAAAAGCATTGGCAACAAAAGCCAAAATAGACAAATGGGACCTAATGAAACTCCACAGCTTCTGCACGGCAAAAGAAACAGTCACTAGAGTGGATCGGCAACCAACAGAATGGGAAAAAATTTTCGCAGTCTACCCATCTGACAAAGGGCTGATATCCAGAATTTACAAACAACTCAAGCAGATTTACAGGAAAAAAACAAACAAGCCCATTCAAAAGTGGGCAAAGGATATGAACAGATACTTTACGAAAGAAGACATATATGAGGCCAACAATCATATGAAAAAATGCTCATCGTCACTGGTCATCAGAGAGATGCAAATCAAAACCACATTGAGATACCATCTCACGCCAGTTAGAATGGCGATCATTAAAAAATCTGGAGACAACAGATGCTGGAGAGGATGTGGAGAAAAAGGAACACTTTTACACTGTTGGTGGGAGTGTAAATTAGTTCAACCATTGTGGAAGACAGTGTGGCGATTCCTCAAGGCCTTAGAAATAGAAATTCCATTTGACCCAGCAATCCCATTACTGGGTATATATCCAAAAGACTATAAATCGTTCTACTATAAGGACACATGTACACGAATGTTCATTGCAGCACTGTTTACAATAGCAAAGACCTGGAATCAACCCAAATGCCCATTGATAATAGACTGGATTGGAAAAATGTGGCACATATACACCATGGAATATTATGCAGCAATCAGAAATGATGAGTTCCTGTCATTTGTAGGGACATGGATGAATCTGGAGAACATCATCCTCAGCAAACTGACACAAGAACAGAAAATGAAACACCGCATATTCTCACTCATAGGTGATGAAAAATGAGAACACATGGACACAGAAAGGGGAGTACTAAACACTGGGGTCTATTGGGTGGAAAAGGGGAGGGCAAGTGGGAGGGGGAGGTGGGGAGGGATAGCCTGGGGAGAAATGCCAAATGTGGGTGAAGGGGAGAAGAAAAGCAAAGCACACTGCCATGTGTGTACCTACGCAACTGTCTTGCATGCTCTGCTCATGTACCCCAAAACCTATAATCCAATAAAAAATTTAAAAAAAAAAAAGAACACAGAGGATCAGTACATCAGAGAGGTTGTGGAACTCCTCAGGAAGATGTGGAGGAATGCTCAAGAACAGCATCATGTTTCAGAGCATCTAATCCAGATTAGGGCCAAAAGGACTCTAGGAAAGTGTTCAGGAAAATATATTAGAAATAGCAGATTTTCTTGATATATTTTAATCATGTTGAGAGGAAATTTAATAAACTGACAGATATCTTGAGAATGAATTAATAATAGATATGTAGAAAATGGATCAAACAAAGAAGAGAAAAAGAGACAATATAAAAGACACTAGAGAAAAATAGAAAGTGACTCAGGTGTGATTAAGTTTTAAATCCCAGACTAATGTCAGTAAATATTAATTAACCAAAACGTGATGATATTGGGAAGATAGCATGAAAGAAATTGTGAATACAGCATGGATAATTGTTACCAAAATGCCAGGGGTTTGCTGTAGGACCCACTGCTTGCCACAGAGAAAGCCAATCACAGAGAAGAAAGTGTTTCATTAGTATTACCTCAACCAAGAGAACAGAAGATAAGTCTCAAATTCCTCTCTTTTACCAACTAAAATTGGAAGTTTATACAGTGGGGAAGCAGTGTACTGTGCAGGAAAATAGAAATTAGGAAGGGGTAAGGAAGACAAATAAAGGATCTGGCAGCTCCTTGTATCGATGTGATGATCTGGTGTTTCAGTCCCTTGGCTGAGAGTAGGTTTCCTGAGGAAGGAATGAGACACACGCCATTTCAAGTTTTAAGACAGGGAATGTCAAGTTATATGTTTATTTTAAAAACATGTGAAGATCACTTTGACGGGTCCAATGGCCCAGTTTCATAGACAAGACATAGGAAAAGATTGTGGCATTTAGAAACATGATGGAAAAAATAGAAGAAATAGCTAAAAACATTGAAAGTGGTCATCAGGGTGTGGTAGTGAATTTCTACTTTTGTTAAAATTCTTGCTGTAAATATTGAGCTTTAAAATTATATACTTAAGGTGTTTTATACTTAAGGTTTTTTTTTTTTTTTAATGTGAGGAAAAAGGCAGTAGGGAACAACTCAGCTGCTGAGAGGTCATCCCCTGGGATTGACAGTATGGAAGTTTCAAAGTTTGTGATGGTAGCTTCTTCAGAAAAGTGTGAAAAAAAAAGTCAGAGTCGTTTGTGTGCAGGAGCCACAAGAACAAAGTGGAAACATAAGGGCCTCTTTTCAGGGATTTTTGACCTAAAAGGGAGAATAGAAATGACAATCTCTTTGTGATAAAATACTTTGATTTATTTTTATTGGTAGAATTATTTAAGAAGAGAATGCTACAACTTGTTTATATGCTGATGGAAAGAAACCTGAAGAGGGAGACAAGAAGAGAGGGGCAATGACTACAGCAAGTTCTTTGATTGACAAGATAACATAGGATTGTCTTCACTGTGAGATGGAAGTGTTGGCCCATCTCTCTCAGCCTGTTCTAATTCATCAGTCTTTCACCTAAACTACTGCAATAATCCTCTCTTGTTTACAACAGTCTTATCCCAACACAGCATCCAGAGTGGTCAGCTTATAATGTAAATTCAGATCAGGTCGGTCTTCTGTCTTCAACCTCACAATAACTTCTCTTCTCATTGGGATTAAATTCAAAACTCTAATATTTGCTTATATATATTTCTGGAATCTGGTTCCCAATCACCTTTCTGATCATTTCTTCTCTTATTACCATCAAGTTTCCTCTCACTCACTCAACTTCAGCCTCATTAGTCTTCTTGTGCAATTTTGAACTTGCCAGGAGATACCGTGTCTTTTGGTCCTGCACTGGTTCTGTCTTTGTCATTTACTCTTTCTCATAGTGTCCATATGGGTCACTTCAAGCCTTTGCTCAGGTGTCACCTTCTCAGTGAGGCTTTGTAGGATTATCTTCTCTAAATCATCAGTGCTGCTCCCCCCATCTCCACGAAACTTCAATCCCCTATTCCTATCCTATAAACATTCAATTGCCTTTTGAAAGTTAAGCCTGAACTCTGCAGGCTCATTTAAAACTTAGGGTCATACATTTTAGGTGTAATTAGTCAGTGTGTTTGTGTGTTTTTCTGCAGCTGCATCCAGGAATGGAGAAACAAGAATGGATTTAGGCAGGATTGGGGTTTGCAACAAAATAAATAGGGATATAAGAATGGCAAAGGAGCAAGGCTGAACATGATGGTTGTGATAGTGGACTATCTAACCCAAATTATGTTGGGAGAGTGAGCATTATACAGAAAAATTGTGATAGCATCAGTGGAGGTCCTAGTGGAAGTTAGTATTGGAGACTGAATGACAAGAGTGGGAGTCCATAATGTTTTATCCTGGAGTGCTATAATTACTGATAATGGTGAGCTCTAGGGTTGCATGCAACTGGTAAGGGAAGAATGCCTCATGTGAGCATTTATACAACTCTAGTAAATAGACTGTGCATGCTCCTTCCGCAACTGCTAGCAGGTCACTGTGCATGGGGACAGCCGACCCCCAGGGAAGAATCAGGGGAGAAGGGACACAAGACCCCAGAACCATGCCAACATATAAAACTCCAAGTCAAAAAGAAAAACCATGTACTTGTCTTTCAAGTCACCCATATGGCCCTCTTCCAAGCGTACTTTCCTTCCTTATGTCCCTATAAAGCTTTTTAATAAACTTTGATTCCTGCTTTAAAACTTCCTTCCATCTCTTCTTCAACTTATGCCTCATTGATCAAATTATTTCTGCTAAGGGGCAAGAATTGAGGTTGCTGCACACCCATATGGAGTCAATACCAGTAATATAAAGAGTGGAAAAAAAAGAAAACAAATATATTTAAATAATAAAATATCCAGTCACAGTGGTTTTCAAATATTCACAATATTTGCTACACAGGTAAGATACAATGGCTGCTATTAAAACCCAGCTCTTCTGGCTCCCGTCTGGTTTGATTACTAGTATCCTCATGGCTATATCATCCAATTCAATTGGCATGAGAAAGGGTTAAACATCAGTTGGCAAATGTAAAATATTTTGAAGCTTCTTCAAAAGAGGCATCTACAAACACTGAAATTATCTTGAAATGATTTACTTACAGGTATTATTTTCAAAGAGCATGATTATTTATATAGCAATATTCTGGCAGAGAATCACATGGCACCTGTTTTCCTCTCTCTGCAAACAGGGAAAAAATACTGACTTTAGTTTGGAATTAATCACTTTGATATACTTCTGCAACACATTCTTCATCATCTTCATATTATAATACAAGTAGCACCTCTGAATTGAAGGCATTTCACTAAGGAAAAAAAAGCATAAACACTCACACACAGAAGGAGCAGTAGCAAATTAGAGCAAATCAGCAAGCAAACTATAAGAGGCTTCTTCACAGCATTGAAATACAACTCGGCTTAGATTAGTTCAACTGAATTCTTTTATACAACAGCTTAACCTATACTTGCTTTGGTCTTAATTTCTAATTAACGTTAAGTGATTCTGCTGATGCCACTGATGAATAACAAAAGCACAAGTTGATGGGTAAACATAATTAATAACCATATGCAGCATCTTTGTAAACTAAAAGGAAAATAAAATTTGCAAATGAATAAAATAAGAAATTCACCATTTTATTAATGCAAATGTAGAGGCAAAAGTAAAACTGAACTAAAAATTTCTTCCGTCGACAAATCAGGTTTGTTTGGATAAAATAATTGAAGCCAAGAAACAAGATACTTATTGTTTCTATAGTAGTGTTCTTAAAATGTGGTTCTGTTATACCAGATAATCTAAGAAAATGAAATCTAAAATCTAGGCTTTCCACTTCACAGTGCTATTATTAAGAATACAAAGAATGAATAAAAGCATATATGTGTGTGTGTGTGTGTGTGTGTGTGTGTGTGTGTGTGTGTGTGTGTATAGATATAGATATATATATATGATAATACAGACAACAACAAACAAGAGAAATTCCATCACAGGACGTTCCATTGTGACCAAAATTGATGAGTTCATTTTAAAATAAAAGTGTCTTGTTGATTTTGAACTCTTGAACTCTATCAAGACACGGAGAATTTAAATGCTGACATGGATTCTCATAAGTTGTAGACATTGTGCTAGGAAATCTCTTGATGATCAGAAAGGAATTATGTAGAAATGTCTAGTGAAGGTTTGGAAAACCTGAGTGCTAACAGGAGCTTCTTAGATATGTTTGTGGTTGTGTTAGTGATACATGTTCAGATGTGGGTAGCTGTCATGACTTTTTAAAAATGTTTGTAAAACATACATTGTGTGAACCATTCTGTTTTCTTATAAGAAAAAGCATAATTATGAAAGTCTAAACTTCCCTTTTTTCTTCAATAAAAAATGTAATGGAAAATGTAATGTGGAAAATGAAAGCCATTTAGAAACTTTAAGTGAAAGAAATAGTAGATAAATAATATAAGCTATATATTACTAAAGTTAAGGAAAGATTTGTATCTCCAGAGTTAAAACATGGTTAACAGAAAGAAAAATCTAAACATAGTAGTGATATTTCAGAACTTAAAGGATTAAAAATAAGTAGAGAGGGCAAAAATTTTGTGAATAAAGATCAAATTTGCATCAGATACTTGTCTCATTGGCAACAATGGTGGTTAAAATACGATAGCTTTAAAATTCTTTAAAATTCATAAACAACCTCAGTAGCATTCAAGGACCAGGGGAAAATAAAAACATTTTTGGCTGTTCGAAAAACAAAGCAAGATAACAGGTTTTTGCTTCAGCCTTGATTCATCAAATAAAGGACAGTGCAAGAGAACGATGTAGGAACAGGTAGTTTATTGTGGGGAAAAATGACAAGGAGCAGAGTAGGAGACAGGAACAAAGGCCGTAGGGTGGAGAAGGACAATCTAGGGATGTATTTTTATTTTGTGTTGAGTAAATTCTGATTTCAGTAACATAAGTTCAATTATTTTAACTGCAGAGTTCAATACATTTTCAGTTATATCTACACCCATGTAATAACACCGAGTTAAGATAAAAATTATTTCCAGTATTCCTTGTGGGGATGTTTTCCTTGTGGCTGAAATTTTCCATATTCCAATTATTTCTATAAATTTCCCTTGGAGCTTAAATTCTATGCACATCCCAGTATTCTAATTTGCATCATTATTGATGAGGTTTCTTCAATTTGAATATTTTCTGGTGGCCTATATTCAATATCATTTGATACCTATATTCAATATCACCAATTCTATTGTTTGCTGTTAAATCCATCTACTAAGTTCTTAATTTTAACATTGTGCATTTTTGAATGTTGATTTTATACTTTTTTATAGTTTATAATTTTTCTATCAAAATGCTTACTTTCTTCCCTTTTGTCTGTCTTTTCTTATATTTTCTTTGACATATTTAATATGGTTATTTTAATATCCTTCTCTGCAAATTCCAATATCAGAGTTACCTGTTTGTCTCTTCCACTTGTTGATTTCTAATCAATTTTGAATCTAATTAATTAGTTTTTTATTAAGTCTTATAACTTCTTATTGGATGTCAGGCACACACAATTATGATAGAAGAATTATAGAGACTGTGAAAGACCTTATTCTCCAAAGAGGTTAAAGCTTCTTTAGTCAGGAGGATCACCTTGACCCTGTAGAGAATTACACTCAGGTTTCATTGCAACTGATTTGTTTAATGTTGCCCTTATGCCTATGGTTTTTTCTGCCCTTTGGAGATTTTCAATAAAAACCTGAGGTTTTTACCAAGGCCCTTTTTACCTGGAGGAATGTGTGCTTCAAAACACTTCTTTTCCAGTGGTGGCAGCTTCTAAAATCTTTGGTATGCTTTTTGCAAAGGATTTCTTGAAGTTGCACCTTGTTGCTTTCCATTGGATTTCTTAAAGCTGCACTTGGCATGTACATAGTTTATGACTTAGACAACAATTTATGGGGAACTTTAATGTAAATTTTGGATTTCTGTGACTTTCTTCTCTTGGGAATTTAAACATACCCTCTACCCCCACCCCAAGTTCCCTCACTACCCCAATTTCCAACCATTGTTGCATTCCTAACATCTGACCTCCTTCTTCAGTCTGGTAAGATTGTCATTGTCTGCCTGGACTTTATCTTTCTGAGCACAAAGGAGAAAGTCAGGTACATCTGGAGTACACCATGGAAAGTTTTCTTTTTTTAAGGATCATATTACCCCTAATGTTTTTATTCTTATATTGATCTCTAATGCCTTCAGTTAGAGTTTATAATTTTCCCCATAATTTATTCAGTTTTTGTAAGTATTGCCAGCATTAGGGTTTGTCTAAAGTTTTCCATTTCTTATCAGCCACCAAATCCGATTTCTTTTGCTCATTAAATATCTTCTAAAAATCTTAGGACTCTTTCCCTTTTCACTCCACTCCACTGTCGCACTACCCATATTGAAGCTTCCATAAGCTCTTGCATACATTTTACTAAGCCTCCTGACTTCCCTTTTTTTGCCTCCTGCACCCTACCTGTTCTTTGCCTTACACTTGGAGTACATTCTTCCAAGCTGAATGCTAATCTCTTAACTCCTGTCTCCCACTATTGCAGGTATGTTGATAATTGATTTGGAAAGGATTTTTTTGTCCATGGTATGAATTTTGATACATTTTCTTTTAAATTTTAGGACATATCAAATGTCCTTGAAATGTCTAGAAGAAATTATATTGAAAAGATCTGATTGGGAGATGTAGTCATCAGGCAAAGATTTAATTCACACTGATGAGTCCCCCTGTGTAGGAACCAAGAACGTATTTCAATGAGGTAATATCAACCACCCCTTAGCTGGAAGTAGCAGCAGTTTAGATGAAAGATGGGAAGTAAACTGGGGAAAAATAAAAATTTCAAAAACTATGCCCAGTATGTGGCAGCTGGGGATAGGAATTATGTCTGAAGATAAACATGGGCATTGGTGCAATAATCTCCCCAAAATGCTCCTCACTGAACCTCTGCAGAAGAGTTGCAGAATTCAAAGAAGTTTCAGAAAAAGTATTCCAAAGGGTACACCTTCAGATGGTTTCTTCCTTTCTCCCCAAACCATGTATAAGCTTAATTTTCATAATGACCAGGGTTGCAAGAATGTGTTAACCAGGGGATAGCTGCTGGTGGAAAGTAATTATTAACCTACTTTGGAAATTACATTCTCTGGACCCTACACTCTCAATGGTTAAAGTGCTACTACCAGGCAAAACATCGAACTTTCCTTATTTTGTGGAATTAACAAAATATGATTCCTGAAGGTCAGCTACACCTTCTTATTAAGTATTTAAAATCTCAGAATATATTAATGTTCTTTC
This sequence comes from Callithrix jacchus, assembly GCF_049354715.1. Taxonomy (NCBI): domain Eukaryota; kingdom Metazoa; phylum Chordata; class Mammalia; order Primates; family Cebidae; genus Callithrix; species Callithrix jacchus. The sequence continues at coordinate 49,062,089 of NC_133513.1, read as the reverse complement.
TATACTCATTGTCTTGAAAAATGCAAAATCTTTGAAAGAATTAATCTGATGTAACTGTAACAAAAACGTATTTTAAAATAAGTACCAGAGAAGTATACCACACGCATAGAGTATTGAAATATTACTTTTTCTTCAAATAGTTGTACATATTTACCCAATAATTTTCATTAAATATTTGGTGTTTTCCTTCAACTTAAAATAATTATGACATATTTTAATGTCTTGCTTTTCAAACTAAAGAAGTTGCTGACCTCCCAGAACACATTTGTAGATAATACTACATTGAAATTGAAATGTTGTCAGTATCTGACTGTGGACACCAGAGTGATTTTTTTAAATGTATTTATTTTACAGTAGTTTTTGCTCACAGCACAATTGAGCAGAAGGTACAGAGATGTCACATATATTCCTGGCTCCCACATATGCCCAATCTCCCCACTATCAACTTCTTGCATCAAAGTGATGTAGTTATTACAATCGATGAACTTACACTGATGCACTGTTATCACTCCAAATCCAGAGTTTACATTAGGGTTCATCTCTATGTTTATTTATGGATTTGGTCAAATGTGTAATGACTTGTCTTCAGCATACTGAATACTTTCACTTTCTTAAAACACCTGTGATCCCCTTCGCCATCCCTTTCTCCTCCCAACCTCTGGCTCCACTAATTCTTGAGCTATTTCCATAGTTTTGCCATTTCTGGAATGTCATATAGCTGAAATTGTATGGTAAATAGCCTTTTTGGATTGGCTTAATTCACTATAGTATTTAATATTCATCCATATCTTTTTATCACTTGATGGCCCTTTTATCGTCAGGTAATAATATTCCTTTGTCTAGATGTTCCACGGTTTACTTATCCATTGATTACTAAATGATATTTTCATGCTTCAAGTTTTGACCATTATAAATAAAGCTGTTATAAACATCTATGTACAAATTTTCATGTGGACACAAATTAACAAAACATGATTCCTGAAGGTCAACTACACCTCCTTATTAAGTATTTAAAAGCTCAGAATATATTAGTGTTTTTTTATACTCATTATCTTGAAAAACACAAAATCTTTGAAAGAATTCATCTGATGTAACTGTAATAAAAAGGCATTTTAAAATAAGTACCAGAGAAGTATACTACACGCATAGAGCATTGAACTGTTTTGACTAAATGACAAAGAGTAAGGTTGCTGGATTGTATGGTAAGAGTAGATTTAGTTTGTAAAAAACTGCCCATCCATCTTCCAAAGTGACTGTCCATTCCCACCATCAATGAATGAGTGTTCCTGTAGCTTCACCTTCTTGCCAGCATTAGGTGTTTTAAGTGTTGCTGAGACCTTACACGGTTCGGGTGTACCACGGTTTGTTTCATTATTCCCCTGTTGAATGCTATGTGGACCCTTTCTAGTTTTTAGCCATTAGAAATGAAGCCCCCATGAAAGGTTTAGATCTACACCCAAGAGTTAAATCCCTAAATTGGATGACAATTATATGTTTAATTTTACAACAAACTGCCAAACTGTTTTCCAGAACAGGTGTACCATTTTCTCTTCCTAGCAGTAATATCTGAGTGATCTAGTTCTCTGCATCCTTACGAGCATTTTGTGCTGCCACTTTTTATTAGTCATTCTGATCTGAATGTTATGATATCTAATGGTGGCTTCAATTTGTTTTTCCCTGATCAAAAATGACCTGAAAATCTTTTCATATGCTTACTTGCCATCTATATATCCTCTTCGGTGAAACGTCCATTCATGTATTTTACCATTTTAAAAATTGGATTGATTCTTTTACTGTTGCGTTTTGAGAATTCTTTATACATTTACTACGGTCCTTCCATTGACCTCCTATCATGCACGCCACCTCCATGCAAGTGCTCTCCTTTTGAAAACGGATTTCTCTCTTTTTTTTTATTTTTTTATTTTTTGAGATGGAGTTTCACTCTTGTTACCCAGGCTGGAGTGCAATGGCATGATCTCGGCTCACTGCAACCTCTGCCTCTTGGGTTCAGGCAATTCTCCTGCCTCAGCCTCCCAAGTAGCCGGGATTACAGGCATGCACCACCACGCCCAGCTAATTTTTTGTATTTTTAGTAGAGATGGGCTTTCACCATGTTGACCAGGATGGTCTCGATCTCTTGACCTCGTGATCCACACACCTCGGCCTCCCAAAGTGCTGGGATTACAGGCTTGAGCCACTGCACCCGGCCTGAAAACAGAATTCTCATAGGTCTGCAGGATTCAGTAAGAGTTTTCTGACCTTCACATTTCCTTTCTCTTCTATCAGTTTGAAGTTTAGAAACTGCCAATTGCTGATACACAAAGTTTAAACTGTATCTTTCGTAGATCTCAGATCTTCAAGTGGTGCCATTAATAGTCTAAATTTGTAGAAACTATTAGTAAACATTTCATCTTTGGATTCATTTTTGATCCTGATTAATTTGGGAAAGAGTCCTATATGTGTTGTGTAGGCTCATGAAGAATCTGTACATATCCAGTGATATCATGACTAAGGTAAAACTAACTTCAGTCTTATCTGTTTCTGGTGAGATTCTTTTACTTTTCCTTCTCAAGATTCCATCTCTAGTTGCTCTGTGTCTTCTTTTCATTTTCCTTGATACCTGGGGTTCTACCTGAATATATTTATTTCTTTTTCTCACAGAAAAAAATCGATATATTTGTTATTCAAAAAATGCTATGTATCTTTAATTTAAAAATACAGCATAAGATCCAAGATGGCCAATAACTAGCAACTCGGGATTGTAGCTCCCAGTGAAAGCGCAGAGAATGAGAGGACACCACACTTTCAGATGACTTTTTCTTGCTCACAGACCAGGAGATTCCCAGTGGAGGAGCCCCACAGGTTGCCAGCACGACTCTTGTGGCCAGCGCGGCCGTTCGTGGAGCAGAGTAAATGGGACTAGGTCCCCTTTCAGTCAACATTTGGAGCTCCGGAAAGGCAGAGTCACCTATTCAGCTGATGGAAAAAGGGACTCAGGAAGGAAGCCATACTGGAGATTCCCGGGCAGAAAAGCACCATGAATCTTAATGCCACTGTTTAAGGCGACACAATGGGTTGCTCAGATTCCAGCGCTGGGAATCAACAAGTTGGATGTCCACTCCAAGACCTGATTTGAAAGTGGGTAATTACAAAGACGACAGGTGGATAAATTTACAATGATGGGAGAAAACCAGTGTAAAAAGGCTGAGAATACCCAAAATCAGAGTGTCTCTCCCTCCACAGGGGATCACAGTTCCTCATCAACAAGGGAACAAGGCCTGATAGAGAACGAATGTGTTCACTAATGGATTTAGGCTTCAGAAGGCAGATAATAAGAAACTTTTGTGAGTTCAAAGAACATGTTCTAGGCCAATGTAAAGAAACTAAGAACTTTGAAAAAAGGTTTGACGAAATCCTAACGAGAATAGACAATTTAGAGAGGCATATAAGTGAATTAATGGAACTGAAGAATACAATATGAGAACTCCGTGAAGTATGCACAGGTTTTAACAGTCGAATTGATCAAGCAGAAGAAAGGATATCAGAGGTCAAAGACCAACTTAATGAAATGAAACAAGAAGATGAGATGAGAGAACAAAGAGTAAAAAGGAATAAGCAAAGTCTCCAAGAAATATGGGACTATGTGAAAAGACCTAACTTACGTTTGATAGGTGTACCTGAATACCATGAAGAGAAGGAATCCAAGTTGGAAAATATTCTTCAGGATATTATTCAGGACAACTTTCCTAACCTAGTAAGGCAGGACAATATTCAACTCCAGGTAATACAGAGAACACCACAAAGATATTCCTCAAGTAGAGCAACCCTAAGACACATAATCGTTAGATTCGCCAGGGTTGAAATAAAGGAGAAAATTCTAAGGGCAGCTAGAGAGAAAGGTCAGGTCACCCATAAAGGGAAGCCTATAAGACTCACAGCAGATTTCTCAGCAGAAACCCTACAAACTAGAAGAGAATGGGGGTCAATATTCAATATTTTCAAAGAAAAGAATTTTAAACACAGAATCTCATATCCAGCCAAACTAAGCTTCATAAATGAAGGAAAAATAATTTTTTTTTGTGAACAAGCAAGCACTCAGAGATTTCATCACCGCCCGGCATGCTTTACAAGAGCTTCTGAAAGAAGCACTATACACAGAAAGGAACAACCAGTATCAGTCATCCCAAAAACTTACCAAAAGGTAAAGAGTATCTCCATGATGAAGAATCTATGTCAACTAATGGGCAAAATAGCCAGCTAGCATTAAATGACAATATTAAACTCACGAATATCAATATTAATCCTAAATTTAAATGGATTAAATGCCCCAATCAAAGACACAGACAGGCAAGTTGAATAAAAAGTCAAAACCCATTGGTAAGCTGTAACCAGATCCACCTCATAAGTAAGGACACACAAAGACTCAAAACAAAGGGTTGGTGGAAGACTTACCAATCAAATGGAGAGCAAAAAAAGAAAAACAGGAGTTGTAACTTTGATCTCTGACAAAATCGACTTTAATAGTAACAAAGACTAAAAGAAACAAAGAAGGACATTATATAATGGTAAAAAGGATCAATGCAACAACAGGAGTCAATGATTGTAAATATATATGCATCCAATATAGGAACACCCAGATACATAAGACAAGTTCTTAATGACTTATAAAGAGACCTGGACTCCTGCAAAATAATAGTGGGAGACTTTGACACCACATTGTTAATATTTGTTGGATCAACGAGATAGAAAATTAACAGGGACATCTATGATTTGAACTCAGACCTGGAACAAGTAAACAAAGTGATTATTTATAGAATTCTTCACCCCAGGTCCACAGAATATACATTTTTCTCAGTGTCACAATACACCTATTTCAAAAGTGATCACATAATTGGAAGTAAATCACCCTTCAGCATTTGCATAGCATTTCATAGACTTAAATAAAATATTGGTTGGCTGTTTTTTTGTTATTTTCTTCCTTTATTCCTTCCTGTCTCCGCTGTTAAGTACCATTATCAGCATAAAAGAGGTTTTTAATACCAATTTTTAGATTGTATTCCAGCCTGGGCAATAGAGCAAGACTGCTGTTCTCTCTCCCCCTTTCCCTTTTTTCTTTCTTTCTTTCAAAAAAAAATCCCAATAAGAACACTATTAATGAAAACAATAGTAATGATCCTGTTATACATCAAAGCACTCTAAATCCCCCAATGTGTCAAAAAAAAAAAACCCAGCATATATGTCTAAACATATGCATTCATAAATTTAACTGACATTTATATTTCTATGTATAAGTGCATATTTGTGTTTTTTACCTAACCTTTATTCTAAGTAATATATTTCCATCAATTCATAACAATATCTAGCAATACTTTTTCCACCTCCCTGTCTGTACACATACAAATACATTCTCAAAAATTCTCTAAGGCAAAAATAAGCACTTTTAGGAGCCTGGTGTTTGCCACTATGGTGCTTTTTTTATGCAATTATGCCTGTACCCATATATACCAAATTTTATCTATCTTTTGCCCATAAATGGAATTATACATTTCTCTATACTCTTCTTTCTTTTCTTCTCTTTTCTTTCCTTTTTTGTCTTTTTGAGACAGAGTCTAGCTCTGTCGACAGGCTAGAGTGCAATGGTTTAATCTCAGCTCACTGCAACCTCCGCCTCCCTGGTTCAAGCAATTCTCCTGCCTCAGCCTCTCCAATAGCTGGGATTACAGGCATGTGCCACCATGTCCAACTAATTCTTGCATTTTTAGTAGAGACAGGGTTTCACCATGTTGGCCAGGAGGTCTCCATCTCCTGACCTCGTGATCTGTCCATGTTGGCCTTCTAAAGTGCTGGGATTACAAGCGTGAGCCACCATGCCTGGCCTATACTCTTCTCTCTATTCCATAGCAAGCTCTGGAGGATAACATCTTTGCTGCTATTGGTAATTATTCAAAATATAGTTTGTCTCTCAATTACTTTAAGTTGTAGTTTATGTCCTTTAGCAAAGGTGTCAAGTTTTCTACTAATTCATTTCTTATTTAGCTACTATGCTTTTGGTTGCTCTTTTAGAGGGAAGTGACTATGTTTTACTCTATTTAAAATTGCATTTATCTAACTGTAAGAGTTGGAAACTCTTTATAAATCTTTAATAGTCATTTTATACTTTTCTGGAAGACTTTTTATCATTTTTCTCTCTTTTTCTATTGGGTATATGAATCCCTTTTTCTCAATATAAAAAGTATTTTTTAATATAATGGGGATTTTAGTCCTTTGCCAATAGAATATTTTATCCCAGTTTGTCAATTTTCTTTTACTCTGTTTGACTTTGTTCATGAAATACTTTTGCCATGAATTTTTTAGAAACTTAATGAATATAAAATCAGCAGTTTTTATTTTAAAAAACTGCCTCAGATTTTGAGCCACATTTAGAAAGCAAGAGAGAATGAGAGCCAAGTGAAAGGGGTTATAAAACAGTCAGATCTCATGAGACTGATTCACTACCACAAGAACAGTATGGAAGGAACCTCTTCCACGATTCAATTATCTGTCACTGGATCTCTCCCACAACACGTGGGACTTATGAGTGCTACAATTCAAGATGAGATTTGGGTGGGGATACAGCCAAACAACATCAACATAGAACTTGAGTTTCATCATAAGGCAACCCATAATTAGCAACCAAAATTGAACAACATTCTTAAAAAATGACTGGCCTGTAATTTCTGAAAGTGTTAAAGCATGGAAAAACAAGGAGAGCCTGAGGAATTGTTCCAGTTTGAAGAGAACTAAAGAGACATATTAATTAAGTAAAATGAGTACTCATGAATTATAATGAAATTATTAGTTTAAATAAATTAATGAACAATTAGTAAAACTTGAGTGGGGCAGAAGATTAGAGGGTTAGTATTAATTTATAATACCAATTTTTTTATTTTATAAAAAGCCGTAGAATATTCTTGTTTTTAAAAAAGCTTTTTATTTTATCATAGCTGTAGGAGGATATTCTTGTTTGTAAAAATTATACAATAAAGTGTTTGAGGATAATACTATATTATTATTGTTATATTAATAATGGGTGATCAGGTCATTATCACATGCTAAGACAGTTCAGGAAAAATGTCCTTTGACTGGAATTACAACTTTTATGTAAGTTTTTGATTATTTCAAAAATTTCGAAGTAAAATAATTAAACTGATATCCAAACACAAAAACTACAAGTGAGATCATAGAAGTGTGGTCCTGAGTTTGTAAGTAAGAGAGAGTGAAGCAGGTTCCAAATGGTTCAATCTCCCATAACAGGAATAATTAGCATGCATAAGTAATAAAGTTTATACATCCACTATGCCTTACTTGCTCTGCCAGAGACACTGATGCTTGGAAGAAAATCCCAGGTTTAGAATAAAGTGAAGCTCCTCCTGGCTGGGTGCTATCTTAAGCTGATTTGAATCTCTGGCAATCATGATAGCCTGAAGTTTGATTGATCTCCATGGACCCTGCTGCTATCAAGATGGTAAGAGACCACCAAAATGTTTTACTCAAACAAAAAGTCATCAGAGATAATGTCTGCAAATCCTTACTCTGGCAATAGGTGAGGCTGAATGAATATTTGACATTATAATATCATCCTGCCTTTGCTGGGTTTGATCAACTACACTTTGCAAAATTTTATATGTAGTAAAAATATAAATATATGCAATAATGTATCACAAGCATTTCTATTATCCTGGTAATTTTAACTTTAACACACATGGATTTGTGTTTATAGTTTCTCATTATGTAGAGTCAGTCAGGATCTATGTCGTCTACCCAAACAAAAACGAAAAGCTTTATCACATTTCAATTTTCCTTCTCCTGCACATTTCTCAACAGAAAATTATTTTCATATTCTCATGAGGTTATTAATCATTGCTTTTGTAAATCTTTTGTGTGTTCAACTAAATCTGTTTATTTGGATGTTATCATGATTAATGATGTATTTTAATGTATTTCCAACATTGTAATTTTTGCTTTGTGTATGCCCACTCTTTCATGGTGAAATAATTACCCTTACTTTCTAGGTTCTTTGTCAAAAATTATTGAGCCAACTAAAATCAATGCTGTTGTTTTTTCCCCACTACTGATTTTATGTCTCATCTATTTATATTTCCAAACACATTTTCTATTTTGTAATAACTTTTTTTATTAAACCTAACATAGAGAACTTCTAGATGCAAAAATAGTTTTTAAATATCTTAAAATTTTCTTTATTTCAGTGCTTGCTTAAATGTGTACTATGATAGATCCAAAATCATTTTACTTTAGAACATTGAATGTTTCTATATTATATATAATGTGTCTTCTATGATTTTTTCTAATTTTCTAAATATGCCTAATAAGAGGTCTAATGCCAATGTGATTTTAACTTCTTTCTAAATTGTAACTTTTTTTCTCTCTCTTTTGGATATATTGGAATTTACCTTTGGAATTCTAAATGTCATCAAGCTTTTTTTAGTGTTTTGTTTTTATTTTTTGCTTCAAACTCAGGAAAATATTGATGCTTCTATGTGTTTCATGTCTCTTCATTTTTATAACTTTTTATTTTTAATTGATACATAATCATTGTACATTTATTGGTTACATGTAATATTTTGAAACATGTATATGATATATAATGATCAAATCAGTGTAATATATATCAAATGTATCAAATCAGTATAAGTATATCAATTATCTCAGACATTTCTCATTGCTTTGTTTTGGGAACTTTCCAAATCTTCTCTTTAGCTATTTTGAAACATACAATTATTGTCCTCTTTCCATTTTGACATCTCAGTTCATACTTCCTGCTCTGTAACTTCCCCTTCAATTAAATTCATTATAATTTTTATCTAATATAATGGCTTTAACCTGTGCAACAATTATATTAATTTATAAAGTTATGTATATATTCTTTTTCTATATCAACACGTTATTTTTATGGTTATACTGCTCCCCTTCTTCTTCTATATCAGTCAAGCCTGTTTTAAATTCTCCTCACTTGCATCTACTAATTCTGTTTTCTTGTTTTTATTAAGATTATTACATACAGTGTCTTATTTTTCTTTGTTTTTATTTTCATAAAATTTTACATGAAAGATGTAAAAATGTTAAAAACAATTCCCAGTATTCTTTATACCCTAATGTTAATATCTGACATTATTATAGTACACTTATCAATACCTTAAACTTATCACAACATTGAAACAATGCTATTAATCAGGGACTTTGTTCAAATTTTGCTAATCTTCCTACTAATACTCTTTTCCTTTCTAGTATCCTATTTGGTATACCACTTTGCATTTAGTTGTCATGTATCCTTCAATCTCCAGATTCTGGCACTTCCTCAGTCTGCTTTTGTCTTCCAGAACCTTAATAATTTTGAAGAGTTATTTTGTAAACTGTCTCTCAATTTATATTTATTTGAAGTTTTCTTGTAATTGCATTAAAGTTATTCAGCTGGCAAAATTACAACAAAAATGATGATGTTTCCTTCCCAATACAACATACTAGAGTATACACGATTTCCACGTCTCATAACTGGTGTTATAAATTTTGATCACTTGTTTGAGGTGGCATCATGTGTAAAGATGCAACTTTTTCCTTATATCACTGTATTGGTTTTGTATGGCTGTGAAACAGATGACCACGAGTATCGGGACTTAAAACAACACCCATTGTATCTCACAGTTGTGAGAGATCAGGAGAGTTTTCTCTGCTTAGCTGGCTCCTTTGCTTAGCTGGTTACATAAAGCCCTAATCAAGGTGCAGGCTACATCTCATCTGTAGGCTTGACTGAAGAATAATGCACTTGTAAACTCACTCCAGTTGTTGGAAGACTTCATTTACACTTTATTTGCATGTATGACTCAGGCTCTCAACTTTTCTCAATGAATATGCAGATATCCACTAGTCTCTAGGACCTAAGGATGGTTTCCAGTCAGTAGCCATCCTTAGTATAAGTTTAATACTAAAATACTATTTTTAATATTATCCCTAATATTAGTTCAAAGAGTTCTATCATTTTTTTAAAGCTGCATAATACTTCAATGTATAAACTAATCATGTTTTATTAAATTGCTATCTTATCTATGGACATTTAGGTTACTCCCATTGCAATTACAAATCAGTGCTGCTATGAACATTGTGCATATATGTAATTCATATTATTGGAAGTCTAGGCCCAGAGAAGGTTCTTGTAAGTGGAATTGGAGGACCAAAATAAAGTAATCTCCGTTGTTTTGTTAGCTTTTTCCAAATTTCCTTCCAGAAGGATCGTATAAGTTTAAATTCCCACCAGGATTCTATGAAAGAATTTGCTTGCTCAAAGTTTTGGCAGCAGAATATAATGATATAAATTTATTAAATGTCAATCTGACATGTGAGATACGATACCAATATTTTAATTTGCATTTATCTAACTGTAAGAGTTGGAAACATTTTCATATGTTTTAATAGTCATTTTAATACTTTTCTGGAAGAATTTTTATCATTTTTCTCTCTTTTTCTATTGGGTATGTGAATCCCTTTTTCTTAATTTAAAAAGTATTTTTTAATATAATGGGGATATTAATACTTTGTCAGTGGAATATTTTATCCCAGTTTGTCAATTGTCTTTTACTTTTACTTTGTTCATGAAATATTTTTGCCATGAATTTTTAGAAATTTAATGAATATAAGATCAGCAGTTTTTATTTTTAAAGATTTTGAGCGACATTTAGAAAGCCTTTCGCTATACTAAGTTTAGAGAGTAATTAAGACAGGTATACTTCTAATACTTGTAGAATTGGATGTTTTACATTTAGATCATTGATTCAGTTGAAATTTGTTTTTGTCAAGGCTGTAAGGTATAAATCTAGTGCTATCTTTTTATTTCCAAATGTATACACTCTTGTCCTTGTATTTTTATTAACTAAAATCGTCTCTCTTTGCTACAGGGATTTACAATACCACTCTATTCACATACTAAATTTCATATGCACATAGCTGTGTCTCTGTTTTTTTCTATTCTATTTCTTCTTTCTTTTTTTCTATTGTACTTCTGTTTCAATAATATATCTTTTATTCATTAGCAGGTATCACATGTTTGGTGTTTTGTTTTTGTTTGTATTTTTCTTTTTTTGAGATGGAGTCTCACTCTGTTGCCCAGGCTGAAGTGCAGTGGCATGCTCTCTGTTCACTGCAACCTCTGCTTCTCAGGTTCAAGCAATTCTCTTGCCTCAGTCTCCTGAGTAGATGGGATTACAGGCACATGCCACCATGCCCCACTAATTTTTGTATTTTTAGTAGAGATGGACTTTCACAATGTTGGTTAGGCTGGTCTCGAACTCCTGACCTCATGATTCACCCGCCTTGGCCTCCCAAAGTGCTGGGACTGCAGGTGAGAGCCACCGTGCCTGGTCTCAGAGGTTTTTAATTACAGAGGCTTTAGAGTATATTTTAATATCTTGCAAAATTAGTCTGTCCTTATTTATTTTTAAAGGTTTTATTGGATATGCTTATATTTTTTCTATATAAATTATGACATCAACTTGTCTAATTTCATAAATCATTTTGATATCTTGAATGGTATTGTTTAATATTTATTAATTAATTTAGGGAGAAGATATCTCTTAATAATATTGAATTATCCTATCCAAGAACAGGGATTATCCTTTCATTTGTTGAAGCCTATCTGTACATCTTTTAAAAGATTTTCAAGTTGTTAAAATTTTCTTGAGATAATTGCTGAGTATTTAATATTTATGGTACATTCCTTCCATACTCAGTTTTTTGAGAATTTTTTTACAAAATTTGAATTTAATCGAATGCTTTTTCAGCGTCAATTGAAATGATCATATGGTTTTGGTTTTTCCTTCTGTTAATATGATGTATTATAATGATTGATTTGTATATGTTGAAAATGCAACACATTTGTGGTTATTGCAAAAAGTGTTCTCTAATTTATTATTTTGTGTTCTGTATATATCACTTTAATTTTTTATTTCAATTTTTGTTGATATATAGTAAGTATATCTCTTAAGAGATACATGAGTTGTTTTAATACAGGAATGCAGTGCATGATTGTCATATCACGTAACATAGGTTATCTACCACTCAAGCATTTATCCTTTGTGTTCCAAACAATCCAGTTATACTCTGTTAGTTATTTAAAAATGTACAATCAAATTATTATTGAGTATAGTCACCCTGTTGTGCTAACAAACACTAGGTCTTATTCGTTCTTCTATCTTTTTATAAAGCATTAACTATTCCTACCTCTACCACCCCACCCCTCCAACCTCCAGCCCACACTATGCTTCCCAGCTTCTGGTAACTATACGTCTATTCCTATCTCCATGAGTTCAGTTATTTTTACTTTTTAGATCCCACAAGTAAGTGAGAGCATGTGATGCTTGACTTTCTGTGCCTGACTTATTTTATTTAGCATAGTCACCTTTGGTTCCATCCATGTCGTAAATGACAGATTTCATTTGTTTTCATGGCTTAATAGTACTCCCTTGTGTATAAGTACCATATTTTCTTTATTTATTCTTCTGTTATGGTCACTTAGATTGTGTCCAAATTTTGCTATTGCAAACAGTGCTGCAACAAGCAGCAGTGCAGCTATCTCTTCAATATACTGATTTGCTTTATTTTTGGTATATACCTTTATTTTGGGTATATAGCCAAAATAAAGGAAATCAGTATATGCTTTATTTGGCTATATGTCCTTTATTTTGGCTATATATCCTTTATTTTATTTGGCTATATGTCCTATATACCCAAAATAAAGGTATATAGCCAAAATAAAGGACATCAGTATATTAAAGAGCTAGCTACACTGCTATCTCTTTGTGATTGCTGATCAGATAGTAGTCCTATTTTTAGTTTTTCTAGGAAGCTGCAAACTGTTCCTCACGGTGGTAGTACTAATTTACACTCCTACCAACAGCGTAAAAGAGTTCCCTTTTTACCACATCCTCACCAGCATTTGTTATTGCAGATCTTTTGGATATAAGCCATTTTAAGTGGGATAATAGCTCATTGTAGTTTTTATTTGCATTCCCCTGATGATCACTGACATTGAGCACCTTCTCATATGCCTGTTTGCCAATTGTATGTCTTCTTTTGAAAAATGTCTATTTAAATCATTTTAATAAGATTATTAGATTTTTTTCTATACAGTTGTTTAGCTTTGTATATATTCTGGAGGTTAATAACCAGATAGGTAGTTTTCAAATATCTTCTCCCATTTTGTAGGTTGTATCTTCACTTTGTTGATTGTTTTCTTTGCTTGTGCAGAAGCTTTTTAACTTGATGTTTATAGACGTAGGAGACAGGTAAGGAAAGATCCCCAGAGAATCTCTGACCCACTCCACAAGTGCTTACATCAGTTGCTTTTGTACAGATGAGGGAACTTGCCCAGGGCCTTGTCAGGACATGCCCACAACAGACTGAGGGCCCGTCTGTGCACTGGGAGAATGTCATGGAGCTACCGGAAATACACTCCTTATGTAGATGGGGAGGACCCTGGCCTCTTCAGCTGATGTGTATGGTGGCCTGGTACTCAATCTGTGAGCAGGAGCTTGTTGACTTTTTCGGAGAGTTTCTTTGAATAAATTCTGCTCTCTTCACATTTCAATGTGTCCACATGTCTAATTTTCCTGATCATGTGACAAGAACCTGGATTTTAGCTGAACTAAGGTACAAAAACATCCTGCATCAATGTGATCCATTTGTTCATTTTTCCTTTTGTTGCCTGTGCTTGTCTTTCTATACCTGCCTTGTTTCACTTAGCATAATGATCTTCAGTTCCATCCATGTCGCAAATGACAGGATTTCATTTGATTTTATGGCTGATTAGTTACTCTGTTACATAAGTATCACATTTACTTATACACTCAAGAAATTTTTGCCCTGATAAATGTCCTGGGAATTTTTCCCAATGTTTTGTTGTCGTAATTTAATGGTTTGAAGTCTTAGATTTAAGTCTTTAGTCCATTTAGATTTTATTTTTGTACATGGTAAGAGATAGGGCTCTAGTTTCATTCTTCTGCATGTGAATATCCAGTTTTCTTAGCACCATTTATTGAAAAGATTCTCTTTTCCTCAATGTATGCTTTTGAAACCTCTGTCAAAACTGAGTTCACTGTAGGTGTGTGGATTTGTTTCTGGGTTCTCTCTTCTCTTCCATTGGTCTATGTGTCTATTTCTTTGCCAACTATGCTGTTTTGGTCATTATAGCTCTGTAGTATATCTGAAGTCAGGTAATGGGATTCCTCCAGTTTTACTTTTTTGGCTTAGGATAGCTTTAGATATTTTGGAACTTTTGTGGTTCCATATGAATTTGGGGATTATTTTTTCTATTTCTGTGAAAATTGTCATTGATACCTTTATAGGGATTGCATTGAATCTATAGCTTGCTTTGGATAGTGTGGACATTTTAACAAGATTGATTCTTCCAATCCATAAACATGGAAGAATATATTTCCATTTCTTTGAGTCTTCTTCAATTTTGTTGATTATTGCTTTATAATTTAAGTTATAGAAAACTTTCAATTTATCTTAGAATTAATTCCATGATATTCATATTTAATTTTATTTGTGGCTACTGTAAATGATATTAATTTTTTATTTCTTTTTCAGATTGTTCACTGTTGATATATAGAAATGCTACTGTTTCCTATATGTTGATTTTGTATTTTGCTACTTTACTGAATTTATATATCGGTTCTAATAGTTTTTGACGTGTCTTTGGTTTATTCCAAATACTAGATCATATCACCTGCCAACAAGGAGAATTAGAATTCTTGCTTTCTAATTTGGATGCAATTTATTTCTTTCTCTTATTTGATTGCTTTAGCTGGGACTTCCAAACTCTGTTGATTAACAGTGGTGAAATTAGGTGTTCTTGTCCAGATCTTAGAGGAAAGGCTTTCTGTTGTTTTTTTTTGTGTGTGTGTTCAGTATTACACCAGCTTTTGGTCTGTCATACCTATATTTTATTATGTTGAGGTATGTTTCTTCTACACCCAGTTTTTTGAGGATTCTTATTATAAAGTGATATTGAATTTAATCAAATGCCTTTTCAGCATCAGTTGAAATAATCATATATTTTTTGTCCTTCATTCTGTTAATATGATCTATCACAATGATTGATTTATATATGTTGAACCATCTTTGCATCCCAGAGAGAAATTCCACTGGGTCATGATGAGTAATCTTCTTAATATATTGTTGAATTTGGTTTGCTAGTATTTCATTGATTATTTTTGCATCAAAATCCATCAGAAATATTGCATAGTAGTTTTCTTTGTTTCTTCTTCTTCTTTTTCTTTTTTCTTTTTTGATCTTCTAATACTAGCTTTGTAGAATGAGTTTGTAGGCATCCCCTCTTCTTCTGTTTTTTGAAACAATTTGAGTAAGATTGGTATTTGTTCTTCCTTAAATGTTTCTTAGAAGTCAGCAGTTGAAGCCATTGGGTCCCAGACTTTATTTTACTGGGAGAATTTTTATTATGGCTTTGATCTTGTTATGTGATATTGGTCTGTTCAGGTTTTAAATTTCTATATTCTTCAATCTTGTGAAGTTATATGTATCTAGCAATTTCTCCATTTCTTCCAGAGTTTCCAATTTATTGGCATAAAGTTTCTCATAGTAGCAACTAGTGATTCTTTGGATTTCTGCAGTATTACTTGTAATACTCATTGTAATTACTAGTTGTAATGTATCCTTTTTCATCTGTAATTTTTATTTATTTGGGTTTTCTCTCTGCATTTCTTAGTCTGGCTAAAGTTTTCCCAGTTTCTTTTATCTTTTCAAAATGCCAACTTTGTATCTTTGTATTTCATTAATCTTTTGTATTGCTTTCTTCATTTCAAATGTATTTATTCTCTGATATGTATTATTTATTTTCTTCTAATATGGGGTTTAGTTTGCTCTTGCTTTCCTAGTTCATTAAGATGCAACACTAGGTTGTTTATTTGAAGGTTTTCTTTCTTTCTTCTTCTTTTTTTTCACATAGGCACTTATAGCTATAAACTTCCCTGTTAGTACTGCTTTCACTGTATCCTATAGGTTTTGGTATGTTGTGTTCCAATTTTTGTTTCAATAAATTTTTCCATTTTCTTCTTAATTTTGTTATTAATCTACTGGTTATTAAAGAGTATCTTGTTAAGTTTTCACGTGTTTGTTTAGTTTCCCAAATTCCTCTTGATGTTGTTTTATAATTTAATGCCATTGTGGTCAGAGAGATGCTTGATATTATTTCAAAATTTTTGGCAAGTTTTAAGGCACTTTCTGAACTAAAATATGGTCTATCTTTGAGAATAATTCATGTGCTGAGGAAAATAGTATGTGTTCTTCCACCATTAGATGAAATGTTTTGTAAATATCTATCAGATCCATTTGGCCTATAGTGCAGAGTAAGTCCAGTGTTTGTTGGACTTTGTTGATTTTGTTTGGAAGATCTGTCCAATGCTGAAAGTGAGATATTGAACTCTCCAGCTATTATTGTGTTAAGGCTGATCTCTCTCTTTAGCTCTAACAATATTTGCTTTTATATCTGGGTGATCTAGTGTTGGGGGCAATTACATGTAAGATTATTAAATCCTTTTGCTGAATTAACTCCTTTATTGTTATATAGGGCACTATATAACAATATAGAACTTCATTTCTTCTTATAGGTTTTGTCTTGAAATTAATTTTGTCTAATATAAGTATAGCTACTCCTGCTGTTCTTTGTTTTTCATTGGCATAGATTATCTTTTCCATCCTTTTGTTTTTAATCTATGTGTATCTTTACAGGTAAAGAGTATTTCTTTTTCTTTTTCTTTTTTTTTTTTTTTCGAGACAGAGTTTTGCTCTGTCGCCCAGGGTGGAGTACAGTTGTACAATCCCTACTCACTGCAAATTCTGCCTCCCAGGTTCAAGTGATTTTTCTGCCTCAGCCTCCCAAGTAGCCTCCCATGCACGACCATGCCTGGCTAATTTTGAATTTTTAGTAGAGATGGGGTTTCACCTTGTTGACCATAGTTGGTCTTGAACTCCTGACCTCAGTTGATCCACCCACCTCAACCTCCTAAAGAACTGGGATTACAGGCGTGAGCCACATCACTCTGCCTAAAGTGTGTTTCTTACAGGAAACAGTTCATTGGGTCATTTTTTAAAAATGCAGTCAGCCACTCTATGCCTTTCCTTTTTTTTTCTTTTTTTTTTTTTGAGACGGAGTTTCACGCTTGTTACCCAGGCTGGAGTGCAATGGCACAATCTCGGCTCACTGCAACCTCCACCTCCTGGGTTCAGGCAATTCTCCTGCCTTAGCCTCCCAAGTAGCTGGGATTACAGGCACACACCACCATGCCCAGCTAATTTTTTGTATTTTTAGAAGAGACAGGGTTTCACCATGTTGACCAGGATGGTCTCGATCTGTTGACCTCGTGATCCACCCGCCTTCATTCAAAATTTAATCCATTTACATTCAATGTTATATTGTTAAGTAAGGGCTTACTTCTATCATGTTGTTGTTTGTTTTCTTCTTGTTTTTTGGGCTGTTCTTCCTTCTTTCTTTCTTTCTTGCCTTCCTCTTAGTGAAGGTGACTTTCTCTGGTGATGTGATTTAGTGTCTTGGTTTTTATTTTTTGTGTATCTGTTGTATGTGTTTTGGTTTGAGGTTACCATGAACCTGTGGGTTGGGGCTACCCTAACCTTTTTGCACTTGAATATTTATAACCTTCTCTAGGCATGGGAAATTCTCTGTTATTACCCTCTGAACCTTCTACCCCATCTCTTTTTCTACCTCATAAAGGCTAATAACTCTTAGATTAGCCCTTTTGAGGCTATGTTCTAGATCCTATAGTTGTGTTTTATTGATTTTATTCTTATCTTTTTCTTCTGTGTATTTTCAAATAGCCTGTCGTTTTAGGCTCACTAATTCTTTCTTCTGCTTGATGAACCCTGCTATTAAAAGACTCTGATGCATTCTTCAGTATGTCAATTGCATTTTTCAGCATGATTACCTGCTTGATTTTTTAAATTTCAATGTCTTTGTTTAATTTGTCTGATAGAATTCTGAATTTCTTCTCTGCATTATCTTGAATTTCTTTGATTTTCCTCAAAACAGTGATTTTAAAATTCTCTATCTGAAAGGTGACATTATCTCTGTTTCTCCAGGATTGGTTCCTGGTACCTTATTCAGTTCATTTGCTGAGGTCATGTTTTCCCGAATAGTCTTTATGCTTGTTGATATTCATCTGTGCCTATGAATTGAAAAGTGAAGTATTTATTATTGTCTTCTCAGTTTGGGCTTATTTGTACCTGTCCTTCTTGGGAATATTTTCCAGATATTTGACATGATCTGGGTATTGTGATTTAAGTTGTATCTGTTATAGGGGGCACCCACGCCTAGTAATTCTGGATTCTTGCAGATACATAGAGGCACCTTCTTGAGGGTTATGGAAACGATCTGGAAGAATACTCTAGATTGCCAGGCAGAGACTCTTGTTCTCTTTCCTTATTCTTATTTTTTTCCCAAACCAGTAGAGTTTCTCTCTCTGCTCTTAGCCACCTATAGCTGCAGTGGAGTGACGCAAGCATTTCTGTAGACATGGCAACTCGAACTGTGCTGTGTCAGACTTGAAGTCTCCTCAGCACTGTGTTTTACCCAAAGCCTGATTTGACAACTCCCAGGCTGTCACCTGTATTGGCTCTAGGCCCTAGGGCTCTGCAGTCAGTAGCTGGTGAAGTCATCCAGGCCTGTGTACTTCTCTTCAGGGCAGTGTGAATCCCCAGGGTCTGACCACATCCAGAAGTGCCATCTGGGAGCCAGGGACTGAAGTCATAAACCCAAAGAGTCTACCTGGCGTTCTATTGTACTGCAGCTGACCTGGCACTAACAACACAGGTGCAATCCTTCTCATCCATCCCTTCTTTTTTGAAGGCAGAGGAGACTCGCACTGTGGCCATCACCACCACAGGCCCATGAGGAGTACTACCAGTCTCCCACCAATATTCTGTTAAGACTCAATGGCTCTTCAGTGAGCTTGTGGTGAATACTGCCTGGGCTGGGTCTCACCTTTCAGGTTTGTGGGCTCCTGTCTGGCTGAGGGCAGGGACAGAAATGCCATCAAAGAGCCAAATCCTGGAAATGAGGATCCCAGGAACCCACTTAATGGTTTACAACCCTATGGCCAAGCTGGTATCTAAGGTACAAGACAGTCCTCTTTACTTTTCCCTTCACTTTTCTCAAGTGGAAGGAATCTTGCCTCACTGACACCACAGCTGGGAATTTGCTGAGTCTTATGTGAAGCCAGCAAGTCTCACCCAAAGGCCTTGAGGTATTAGGCGGGTATTGCTGCTAGTGATTTAGGGCTCAAGGGGTCTTCAGTTAGCTGGTGATAAATCGTGCCAGAACTGGGTCTTGCTTTTCAAGGCAGCAGGTTCTTTTCCTGTCCAGACTGTGTCCTGAAATGTCACCTAGGAGCTAGGGCTTGGACAGGGGGCCTCATGGCTTTGACTGGTGCCCTATCTTTGCTGTGACTGAGCTGGTATGCAAGATGCAAGACGAAGTCCTCCCCACTCTCTCCTCTTATCTTCTCAAGAGGAGATATCAGCTGTGAAGCCTGGGACTATGAAAGGAGTAATGCCAACATTCCTTTAGCTGCTCCAGGTGGTAGCTCAGAAGTTGTGTGCCTTTCCAGTTTACTGGCTCTGGGCCCAGTTTAGCATGAGTACTTGCCTAGGAGTTGCAGCCTTGTGGCCTAGACTGTCTGCCAAGTTCACTTAGAGCCCCAGAGATTTATATTCTTCCTTACAGCATCAGCTGAGTTTGGTCTCGTTTTGTTTACTGCTATAACAAGAAAGTCCTCAGTTCAATGCTTCATATTTGCCATGCTCTTCCTCTCCCCAGAACAGTGTCTGCATCACGCTGCTGGGGTATGGGAAGGGGTAGCTAGCATTGGCAATTCAAGACTGTTTTATTTTTCTACCTGTAACTGCCCATTTCGGTGATATAAAATTAAAACTAGGTACTGTGAGCATTTACCTGGTTTTTTGTTCTAATGAAGTACTATCTGTGTGTAGACGATTGTTAAATTGGTGTGCTTGCCAGGGGAACAATCAGTGGGGAGCCTTCTACTCCTCCATCTTGCTCCACCCTTCCTCCCACGAATGTCATTTTGAAAGAGATATATTGAGATATAATTTATATATCATAAAATTTTCCCTTCAACATGCATAATTCAGCGTATTTTTGTATATTGATAGATACATGTGACTACTGCCACAATTTTAAAACATTTTCCTCATCTCCAGAAAAAACTCACACTTTTTTTTCTGGAGAAAAAAGTGTAACTATTTCCCCTAACCCTTAGATCTTCCACTCAGCTCTAAGAAATTATTAATCTACTTTCTGTTTTTATATATTTCTTCAATGTGAACTTTCATATTAACAAAATCATACATATGAGTTTTCGTAGCTGTATACGTTCTCTTAACATCTTGCTTTCAAAATGCATTTGTGTTACAGCATGTATCAGTATTTCATTTTTATGGCCAAATAATATTCCATTGTATGGATATACCATGGTTTGTTTATCCATTTTCCAGTGAAGCACAGTTGAATTTTTTCCACTTTTATGCTATCATGAATTATACTACTATAAATATTTGTTGACAAGTTTTTGTGTGGACATATATTTTCAGTTGTCTTGGCCATTGTGTATTTTCTATGGAAAAATTATATTAAGAGCTTTTGTATATTTTTTAATTTATTTATTTGTATTTTTATCATTGAGTTGTGAGTATTCTTCATGTATTCTAGAAAGAAGTCCTTCATCAGATACATAATTGCAAAGACATTTCATTCTGTGAGTTGCCTTCTCATGTTGTTTTGTTTTGTTTGGTTTTGTTTTGTTTTGTTCAGAGACAGGCTCTTGCTCTGTCACCCAGGCTGAAATGCAGTGACTGGATCATGGCTCACTGCAACCTTGAATTCCTGGTGTCAACCAGCTGAGTCACTTGGATTTCAGGCATGAGAAATGTGCTCATGTCTCTTTTCACTGTCTTGATGGTGTCCTTTGAAGCACAGACATTTTTAAATATTAAAAAATGCAATTAGATATTTAAACTATCTCGAGTTTATATTTATATATGGCATAAGGTATGGAGATATATATATATATATATATATATATATATATATATATATATATAATGTTTTTGCATGTAAGCATCCAGTTGTCCTAGCACTATTTTTTGAAAAAAAAGATTTATTATGGTCTTGACTTATATTTATATGAATATGGTTTATAATATGTATATGTATTAATAAACACTAATTAATTTATGTTTTCTATTTGTTTCTGTGCAGAACCCTGACTAAAACAAGTTCTATTCCAAGTTTTTTGTGGTTTTATCATGAAAAAGTAAGGATGTTGGATTTTATTAGACATTTTTTTCTTTGCCTATTGATATTATTATGCAATTTTGGGTTTTAGTCTGTTGATAAGATGTATTACATTAATTGATTTTCAGATGTTATACCAAACTAGCATCCCTGGGTAAATCCTACTTGTCTATGTTATAGAGTTCTTTTTATGTGTTACTGGATTTGTTTTGGTAGTGCCTTGTGTTTAAGGATTTTTTTGCATTGGCCTATACTTTGCTTTTCTTATATGATGCATCTGAGGACTTTGTCTGGTTTTGGTATGAGACTAAATATTGGCCTTATAAAATGAAATGAGAAGTGTCTTCTTCAATACTTCTGGAAGAGTCGGTAAAGAATTAGTATTAAATTCTTTTTGACTTTTTGGTAAAATTAAGCAATGAAGCCTTTTGTGTTTAAAATTTTATCCATAGATAGCCACTGGATCACTGATTCAGTTTCTTATTTTGTAATAGGTCTATTCAGACTGTCTACTTGAATCAATTTGGGTAAAGTATGTCTTTTAAAAATTTATTTCATCTAAGTTATCTAATGTGTTGGTGTACAGTTGTTCATAGCATTTATAATCCTTTCTATTTCTAAAAATTCTGTAGTACTGTCTCCTCTTTCATTTTTGATTGTATTAATTTGCATCATCTGTCTTGTTTTTCTCGATCACATTGGTAAAGGCTTGTAAATTTGGTCAACCTTTTCTAAAAACCACCTTTTGGTTTTATATATTTTATCTAGTCTCTAGTTCATTAATATCTATACTAACGTTGATCAATATTCTTCATTCTTTCTGCTTAAGGTTTAGTTTGCCATCTTTTACTACTGCCTAAGGTGGAAAGTTAGTTTATTGATTTGAGATTTTTTTTAACTCTTTTTAATCTTTTAAGGCTATTACAGCTATACACTTAATCCTCAGCACTGCTTTAGCAATATCCCATACATTTTGATGAACACATCTTTTTACTCTTTTCCATTTTTTTTAATTTTCCTTTTGATTTTTTGTTTTCTTTTGTTTTTGAGATGTAGTCTTGCACTATCACCTAGGCCATGA
Organism: Callithrix jacchus; assembly: GCF_049354715.1. Lineage (NCBI taxonomy): Eukaryota > Metazoa > Chordata > Mammalia > Primates > Cebidae > Callithrix > Callithrix jacchus. The sequence continues at coordinate 49,039,614 of NC_133513.1, read as the reverse complement.
TCTCAGCTCACATCAATCTCCACCTCCCTGGTTCAAGCAATTTTCCTGCCTCAGCCTCCTGAGTAGCTGGGATTACAGGTGCCTACCACCACGCCCAGCTGGTTTTCTGTATTTTTAGTAGAGATGGGGTTCAGTACGTTGGCCAGGCTGGTCTTGAATGCCTGACTTCATGATCCACTGACTTTGGCCTGGGATTACAGGTGTGATTACAGGTGTGAGCCACCATGCCCAGCCTTGATTTTGTTTTTTGATCTGTTGTTTATCCAAGAGTGTTTTTTTTAATTTCCACATATTTGTGAACTTCCCAAATTTGTCTTTCTATTGATTTCTAACTTTATGTTGTTGTAGTTGAAGCACTTGTTTGAACTATTTCAGTTCTTTAAATTTATTAAGATTTGTTTTATGTCTTAGCATATGATCTATTATAAAGGATGTTCTCTGTGTGTTGGGGGGAAGAATTTATATTCTGTTGTTCATTTAGGATGGAGTGTTCTTTTGATGTCTATTAGGTCTAGACAGTTTAGAGTATTGCTTAAGTCACTTTTGTTGTTAATCTCCGGTCTAGTTGTTTCTTTATTACTGAAAGTAGAATATTGACGGGTCAACCTAATATTGTTAAATTGTCTGTTTCTTCCTTCATTTCTGTCTGCTGCATATATTTTGGTGTTATGTTATTGATTGCATATGTATTTATAGTTATAATATTTTCCTAATGAATTAAACTTTTGTTATAAAATATTTCTCTTTATCTCAAGTAAACATCTTTTTTGTTCAAGTTTACTTTATCTGATGTTAGTATAGCTAATCTACATATTCCATGGTTGTTTAATCTACATTATCTGTGGTTGATTTTTTTTCTGCTTGTTTATTCACATTTAATGCTACTATTGATATAGTTGAATTTGCATTTCAGTTTTCTTTTTTGTTTTGCATATGCCTATGTCTGTTGTTCTTTTCTTCATTTACTGCTTCCTTTTTCATTGAGTAAATGCTTTATAACATAACATTTTATTTTATTAGTAATTTTTTCATAGTATTTTTAAGTTATTTTGTTAGAGGGTTCTCTAGAGTTTACCATATGCTTATCAAAATTAGCTTCAGATTCACGCTAATCTAATTTCAGAAATACATAGGAACATTGTTTCAATGTAGCTCCATTTCTTTTTACTTTCCTTTTGGTATACTACTTATTATTACATCTGTTAATTTAACAAACCAAACAAGGCATTTTCATAATTATTATATTATCATTTATCATTTGTCATTATTACATTAGCCCATTATGGCTTTGCTCTAGCCACCTTCTTTGTGCTCTTATTCACAAACATATTATATATATATTACATCTGAATGTATTCTGAGCCTAAAGATGCATCATAAACATATGAGTCTATTCAATTGCCTATTGTTAATAAAAGAAAATGATCTTTATTGATAGTATATATTATAGTTATATTTATATAATAGTATATATTAGCATTATCTGTATTAAAGGTATATATTATAGTTACGTAATGACCTTTATCAATGCTTTTTTTATTTATATAAATTTAAGTGACCATTTGTAGTTACTTGCTTTCAACCCGAAGAACTTCTTTTACTACTTTTTGTTGTAAGGTACGTCTACTAGCAATGTATTCCCTCAGTTTTATTTAAGAACACCTTTAGCTACCAATGTTCTTGAACCATAGCTTAGCTTGATATAGGATTCTTGATAGATACTTCTTTCTTTGAGAATTTTGAATAGGTTATCTCATTACTTTGGGCATCCACAGTTTTTATTGAGAAGACAGCCATGAGTTTTATTGGGGATCTCTTTTAAGAAACATTTCCTCTTGTTGTTCTAGATTGCTTTCTCTGAAACTTTGAATATTTTACTATGGTGTGTCTGTGGGACTCTACGTGCTTATCTCACTTCGGGTTTGTTGAAATACCTAAAGTTGTTCATATTATTTATTTACGTGATTTATGTTATTTATTAATATCTAAATTTATTGTTGTTCAATAAATTGGGGACGTTTTCAGCTAACATGTCTTTGAATAACTTTTTTCTTTCTAGTCCTCTTATATTCATATTATGTCTATGTTTGTGCACTTAATGTCGTCCATATTTCCCATATTTCTCTGAGGCTGTCTTTACTTTCTTCATTATTTTTTCTCTTTGTTCTTCAACTCACATAACCTTTATTGATCTATCTTCAAGTTTGCTAATTTTTACTTTTGCTAGTTCTTATCTATTGTTGAGCCACTCTAATATATTTAGAATTTCAGTTACTGTACATTTTCTTTTTGAGGGATTATTTATTCTTGCATATTTTTAAATTTTTATTTTTTAATTATAAATTGATGAAATATAGTTGTATTTTTTCTGGGGTAAAAAATTATGATTTATGAATACGATATGGAATAACTACATCAAGACAATTAAAATATCCATCTCTTTTAAATACATATTTTTGTGGTAAAAACATTTAAGATTTATTCTCTTAGATATTTTAAATGTATAATACATCATTTTTTACTATACTCATCATACTATATAATAGATCTTGGAGTGAAAAATAATAAAATTTATTCCCTCTGTTTAATTGAGAGCTTATACACTTACACATGTCATTTCCATACCCCTGGCCTCTGGTTATCACCATTCTACTCTCTCCTTTTTGTTTGATGCTTCAGATTCCACATATCAGTGAGAATATGCATTATTTGTCTTTCTGTGTCTGTCTTATTTCCTTTAGCACAATATTCTCCAATTACATCAAGGTTGTCACAAAAGACAACATTTCTTTCTTTTCTAGGGCTAAATAATATCTCATTGTGCATCTTCACCTTCTTTTCTTTATCCATTGATGGACACTTCAGTGGATTCCATAACTTGGCTGCTGTAATTTTCAGTATATATTTATGTGTGTGTGTGCTTATGGATATGGTGTAGTGAACACGGGAGTGCAGATTACTCTTTGACAAACTGATTTTAAATGTGGGAGGTAAATATCCAGAGGGGGGATTGCTGAATCATATGGTAATTCTATTTTTTGTTTTATGAGCAAACTCTATACTGTTTACTGTTTTCCACAATGGCTGTACTAATTTACATTTCCACCAACAGTGTACAAGGGTTTCCTCTATTCCACATCCTTGCTAATACATGCTAACATTTGTCTTTTTGGTAATACTCATTCTGACAGGTATGACGTGATGCCTCATTGTGGTTTTAATTTGTATTTTCCTAGGACTTGTGAAGTTAAGCAGTTTTTTTCATGTATTTCATTGTCATTTTTATGTCTTCTTTTGGCATGTTTATTTAGATCCCTTGCCTATTTTTTAATTGGATTATTTATTTTCTTTCATTAGAGTTGTTTGATTGCTTATATATTGTATTTTTCAATCTCTTCAGTGAAATTCTCTATTTGATGTGACATTGTAATTATACCTTCCTTTACTTCTTTAATCAAGATTTCCTTTACTTCTGCGAACATAATTATAATGGGTACTTTGAAATCTTTTCCTTTTAAATAAAAAATCTGAATGCTCTCACAAGCAGTATCTGTTGTTTTACTATTTGCATGCCTGACAATATTTTCTTGGACATTGAACATTTTAAATAAAATATTGCAGCATCTTTGGGTATATTACCCCTACCCCAAGCCGGTCTTTGTTATTAATTTTCTAATTTTTCAGTGAGTACCAAATCATTTTAGTAAAACTAATTCCCTTGCACAGTGTTAGGTCACTAATGTTGCTCCTCAAAAATATACAGTTTTGACTCTACCCACGATTACTCTGTGATAACCAGGGTAGAGCTCTCTCTTCCACTCTTTCCTTAGTCATATCCAGCTGTTAAACTGTACTCGTTACGGGCCAGTTGCTCTATTATTTACAATATTGTCCTGGAGCAAAAACTTCTGTATGAACTAGCCTATTCAAATTGGATGCTCTTTCCAAGGAATTGTTTCTGAGTCAGCATTTGATATTTCATTCTTACTTCAGAAGAGTTCTTCTAGCTGTCTAATTTTTTGCAAACTACCTCGCCTACAGTCTAGGCTGCATCTTTATTAGATCCACAAATTTTTTTTCCGGTTTTCTTCACCATAACCTTTACTGTTTTGAGAAATTTCTTAGATTTAACCTTTTCCACACTCCATTGCAAATGAAATATGTTACGTAAAAAATAAATTAGAAACTGTTTTACTGCTTCTTTCTCCACCCCAGCCAAAATCTCTGAACCAGGGCTTTGTAGCAGGGAGTGGGAGTAGAGACAATAGCAAGCTTCTGTTTGAGTGACTCCTGCTTATGGAATCTGCACATTTAGCATAGGATCCTTTTGGCTTGCTTTTTCAAAGATGGAACCACTGTCTCCAGAGCTAAGAGAAGACCATTGTGTTCCCAGTAGTTTCTGTGAGCCAAGCCCAAGGCGGAGCTTCTGTTCCATGAGTATGGGCTGGGCAGAAGTGGGCCACAACCTCTTGAGTACACTCACCAAGGACTTAGTTTCAGCAACAGAAAACTAGGGCAAGATGAAAAATGTGAAGTCCTACCCTTAGTAAGAAAACCGTTTGGCTGAGAGCTGAGGGTGGAAGGAGACCTGTTTTTTGGGTTGCAGCGGACTAGAGTTGATTCTCTCCCTCAATTAGCTGGAATGTGGGAGAGAAGAAAAGCATGGGGGGGAGGGAGAAGCAGAGGATATAGGAGAGGAGAGGGCACACCCTCACATATTCTACAAATTTTCATACAGTTTCTTGAATATATGTTTGTTCACTTGTTCGTCCTTAGGACTATTTCAAGTGACTATTTATTTTGAGACAGAGCAGAGACTCCTTCTTTTTTTTTTTTTTTTTTTTTTTAATTTTTTATTGGATTATAGGTTTTGGGGTACATGAGCAGAGCATGCAAGACAGTTGCGTAGGTACACACATGGCAGTGTGCTTTGCTTTTCTTCTCCCCTTCACCCACATTTGGCATTTCTCCCCAGGCTATCCCTCCCCACCTCCCCCTCCCACTGGCCCTCCCCTTTTCCCCCCAATAGACCCCAGTGTTTAGTACTCCCCTTTCTGTGTCCATGTGTTCTCATTTTTCATCACCCACCTATGAGTGAGAATATGCGGTGTTTCATTTTCTGTTCTTGTGTCAGTTTGCTGAGGATGATGTTTTCCAGATTCATCCATGTCCCTACAAACGACACGGACTCATCATTTCTGATTGCTGCATAATATTCCATGGTGTATATGTGCCACATTTTTCCAATCCAGTCTATTATCAATGGGCATTTGGGTTGATTCCAGGTCTTTGCTATTGTAAACAGTGCTGCAATGAACATTCGTGTACATGTGTCCTTATAGTAGAACGATTTATAGTCTTTTGGATATATACCCAGTAATGGGATTGCTGGGTCAAATGGAATTTCTATTTCTAAGGCCTTGAGGAATCGCCACACCGAGACAGAGCAGAGACTCCTTCTTAGGGGCCTGTACTCCTGCCCCAAAGCAGAGAAAGAAAGGAAAATCTTCAGTATCTTCAAGCGAAACTCCAGGCACCTAGCAAGCCCTGAGAAATAAATAAATGACTTGATAGCGAGGAGGGCAATAGTAGCCTAAAACAATAGCAAAGGTAGAGTCAGTAGATGTGCTAATGATGACATCTTAAAATACCTTTGAGATGTTTCTCAGAAAGCTGGACTCCCACTAAATGGATCTGTCAACAAACAAACTTTAGATAAGAAAGAAGTGGGGACTGAACTCTGAACTATTCTTTGCTGTGAATTTCTTCCTGAGAGCCCTAGAGGGAGCCACACCCATGAGCCATAGCTGATTCTGAATTTTTAAACCATGTTTCTCTTCCTTTACCAATTGCAAATAAGAAAATGTTTGAATCTACTTATAACCTATAAGCCCCTGCTGAAAGATAGCCTACCTTTTTAGGCCCAAATCAATTTGTAACCTCCATGTATTGATTTATCATTTTGTCTGTAACTTTTGCTTTCCTGAAATTCACTCCTGCATTTGAAAACCTTTACCTGCATGCCACTGAGAAGGTCAGAATTTGAGCATTAGCTGCCTGGTTCTCCTTGCTTGGTGCCTTATGAATAAGCATGTCCTTCCTACTCTACAAATTCTCACTGTGGGTATCTGGTCTTACTTTGCCAGGAGAGTGGACACCTGTTCTGTTCTACAACAATTTTAAAGTAAATTTTTAGAAAATTTCCAAAATTCACTGAGTAGTGAATCAGCAGAGCTACTCACACTGTCATGCAGGAAGATGATACATGGTCATTGATTTTTACTGTGTTTTCTTTGTTTTGTTTTTTGACACGGGGTCTCATTCTGTCATCCAGGTTTGAATTCAGTAGAGCAATCTCAGCTAACTGCAACCTCTATCTCCCAGGCTCAAGTGATCCTCCCACCTCAGCCTCCCAAGTAGCTGGAACCGCAGATGTGGCACCATTACACTCAGCTAATTTTTTAAAATTATTTTTGGTAGAGACAAGATTTTGTCATGTTGCCTAGTCTGGTCTTAAACTTCTAAGTACAGTCAATCCCTCACCTTGGCCTCCCAAAGTGTGGTATTTTCATATCCTATCATTTTACATCATCCTTTTATCATTTAATATTTTTTAATTGTTGATGTAGTGTTTCCCAAGAGATGATTATACTCTTGTGAAAGAGATACCTTTATGCATTCTTTATCATTCTTATGTGTCCAATTAATCTTGTATAATTGCATTGGCTAATACCTCTATTACAATGCTGAAGAACAGCTAAGATAGTAGGCATCCTTGCACTGTTTCTCAGGATGGAAATTACTCTAATGTTTTTCTGTTAAGCAATATATTGGGTTTACAATATAGTATATATAGCTTATCAAGTTTTAAAATATACAATTTCCCACTGAATTCTCCAAATATTAGAAATAGTGATGATAACAATGATGTTGGTGATGATAATGATGTTAATGATGATTATTGACTGGTTAAATTTTCATTGAAATCTATTGTGGTCAGGTAATACATTCTGTGTGATTTGAATGCATTGGCATTTATTGACACGTGTTTGACAGACTTTCTGTATGGCGCATCTTGGTAAAGTTCCAGTGTCTACTTGAGAATGTGTTTTCTGCTGCTATTAGATAAGATGTTTTATAAATATCAGTTTGTCAGGTTGATGGATTGTGTTTGTTTTTTCTATTCTCACCTATTTTCAGTCTAACTGTCTATGAAGTATTGAGTTGGTTAAAGGTGTTTACATTTCATATTACTATGGTGAATTTTTCTCCCTTACCTTTAAGAGTGTTTGCTTCACATACGCACTGTGTTTAGACTCATAAGAATTTTGGATTATTATATCTCCTATTGAATTAGCTTTTTAGATAAAATGACTCTCTTTATTTCCTGACAGCATTCTTGCTCTGCAATTTACTATGTCTTAAGTATAGCTACTTCAACTTTCTATTTGTGTTAGCATGGGACATATTATTTTTGTATCCATTTGCTTTTAATCTGTTTGTGTCTTTACCCTGTCTTATACATAGCCTATTGCAGTGTGTTGCTTTCTTATACAACCTGACAACTTCTGCCTTTTAAATTAGGTGTGTAGATCATTAACATTTAATGTGGTTATGGATATATTTGCATTTAAATCTACCACATTGCTATTTCTCTTCAACTTTTATGACTGCCTTTGTTCCTTTTTTCCTATTATTTTCTGCTAAATTCTATCATCTTTATTTTCAAAATATATTCTTTGTATTATCACCATTGCCACTGCAATGGGCCATCTTTGTCCTGTAATCTTTATTAGCCTCCTAACATGTTTAGAGCGTCTCTTCTAACACCTTTGTTTCTACTTTTGCTCTATACTCAACTGTAAATCTCGTCACATTATCACATTACCTACTCAGCCAGATAATTACCTGGCCTTTCATTATAATTCAATTGGAAGTGCTTCTTTAGCCTAAAAGGCCATACATGCTCTTGCTCTTGCCTTATTTCCTATGGAATACAGTCATCTCTCAGTATCTGTGAAGGATTGGTTCCAGGATCTACCATGGATACCAAAACTCACAGATGCTCAAGTCCCTGATATAAAATGGTTTATTGTTTACATATAGCCTATGTACATTTTCCTGTATATTTAAAATCATCTTTAATTACTTATATCTAATATAATGTAGCTGCTGTATAGTTGCGATGACGTATTGTTTAGTGTACAATAACGTGAAAACAGCCTGTATATGTTAGGTACGGATACGCATTTTTAAAAAAATTTATGTCTGGTCGAATCCATGGATGTGGAACCCATGCATATGGAAGGCCAACTGTATTATTACTCATTCTGCTTCAACCACACTGTCACTCTTTTCATCAAACACTGTAAAAATGCAAATGATTCCATTTCAAGTTTTGCACTCACGATTCCTTCTGCCTTCTGCCAGATGTTGTCCTTGCTTGCTGTCTTATTTTGTTTCTTTTGTTGTTCAGGTGCCTCTTCTTCAGGAAGTCTTTTTCTAATAATGCTATCCAAACCATGTTTCTTCAATTTATATTTGACACCTCAGTTTTGTTTTAGTTTTAAAAACAACATCTATCTCAAACTGGCTTCACATTATACACTTATTATTTATTTAAGTCTCCGTCCCTTGCTAGAAAGTTAGCTTTTAAAGGGGCCTGGATGTAATCTGTTTTATCTATTGTGACATCTCCTGGAACTAGATTAGTGCCTTTGCACATAGCCAACATTCAGAACACAAAATTAAATGAATGCTGGCTTTCTCAATATGACTGTCAAGATGGCTTTCCTCAGGTCTGTATTCAAATGGTTCTAAATCAATGACCCTTATGTAAATGTTATGTCTGTTTCTTAGCATCCAAAGGCTCTGATTGGCCATTTTGCATCAGATATCTCTTCCCTGAACTCATTATTCTGAGTTATGACTGACATTCTGTATCAATTCTCCACTTCCTAATCAAAAGGATTGAGCACATGTGACACAGAGTGGGAGAATGGAGAGCCTCACACTGCAGGCACATCCCATTCCCCTCAAACATCCCACACACAAAACATCTCCTCTTTTTGTATGTCCTGTTTTTTCACTGATTCATTTGTTTCCCATACATTTTATTGAATAGAGATTTATGTACAGGTATTTACCCCAAACTCAGTGAATATATACTTTTTATTTTCTCACTCTAAAGACAGAATCTGTCAGGATATTTTTCTCAGATTTTCAGCTACAAGGCTGTTTGTTATAAATTTCAATCACTCATTCGGTGTGATCCAGCAGGCTGAAATCTGAGCAGTCCCTGCGGGTGAACTATCTCTCAGCTTAGTTACTTATTTTACTCAAGAAAGCCACTACATGAAATATGAGATTTCAGTATCTAATATTCTGCTTACTCTGCTTACTGGCTACCACTCCATGTGAAGCATGGATACAATGTGGAGCCTTTCTACAATTACCTCAATTTCTGTATAATATATGTCTCATTAATGTTGAGCTTCCAAAGGCAGCTGAGTCTATAACCGGTTGAGACACAAAGAGAAGAAAAGATTTTAATTTAAGTGAAATTTTCCGCATCTGTGGGACTTCTCTTCCTTTTCCACTGAAAGGCAGTTGTAGTGTGGTATCAAAGACCTGAACTTGGGAATCAGATTTTTTTTAGGTCCATATCTGTTATATTGTTTACTATTTCTGTAAATATAGTCAACTTAATCTCTTTGTGTCCTAATTTTCCCCATCTACAAAAGGAAATTGTAAAATAACCTTCCAGTCACGTGCAGCTTAATGATAGAGATACATTCTGAGAAATGCATCATTAGGGGATTTTGTCTTCGTGTGAACAGCATGGAGTGTACTTACACAAATCTAGATGGTGTAGCCTACTAGGCACCTACTCCCTATCCTACGAAGAGGCTATACCTACTACACACCTATTATTATATTGCATAGCCTCTTTCTCCTAGGCTATACAGTATGGCACTGCATGGGATACTGGAGGCAATTGGAACACAATGGTTATGTATTTATATATTAAATATATATAAACATAGAAATGTACAATAAAAATTGATATGGAAGATTAAAAATAGTATAACTGGCTGGGCGCGGTGGCTTATGCCTATAATCCCAGCACTTTGAGAGGATGAGGTGGGTGGCTCACGAGGTCAAGAGATCGAGACCATCCTGGTCAACGAGGTGAAACCCTGTCTCTACTAAAAATACAAAAACTAGCTGGGCATGGTGGTGTGCGCCTGTAGTCCCAGCTACTCAGGAGGCTGGGGCAGGAGAATTGCTAGAACCCAGAAGGCGGAGGTTGCGGTGAGCCGAGATCGTGCCATTGCACTCCAGTCTGGGTAACAAGAGCGAAACTCCGTCTCAAAAAAAAAATAGTAAAAATAAAAATAGTATAAGTACGTAGGGCACATACTGTGAATAGAGTTTGCAAGACTGAAAGGTATGCTGGGTGAGTCAGTGGTGAGTGAACGTAAAGGCCTAGTGTATTACTGTACATTACTGTAAGCTTTATAAACACTGTATATTTAGGACACCCTACATTTATAAATATATTTTCTTCCTCCAATAATAAATAAACCTGAGCTTACAATAACAATTTTACTTTATGCATGTTTTAATTTTGAAACATTTGTGACTCTTATGTCACTAAAATACAAACCCATTGCAGAGCTGTACAAAAATATTTTGTTTGTTATATATCCTATTTCCTTCTTCTATTTTTAATCTGTTTCTACTTTTTAAACTTTTTTGTTAAAAACTAAGATGCAAACACATACATTAGCATAGGTCTATATCATCAATATGACTGTCTGCCTCCACATCTTGTCCTACTGGCAGGTCTTCAGAAGCAACAGCACATACAGAGTTTTCATCTCCTGGATTTAACAATGCCTACTTCTGGAATAACTCCTGAAGATCCTGCCTGAGGCTTTTTACCATTAACTTTTTTTAAATAAGTAAAAGTATACTTCGAAACAATGATAAAAAACTATAATGTCGTAAATACCTAGTAATTTATCAGTATTACCAAGTATTATATACTGAGCCTAACTGAATATAAGGTCTGGCAGTACAGCAGGCTTGTTTACATGGACGTCACCACATATATGTGAATAATGAATATGCTACAACATTACAGTGACTATGACATCACTAGGCCGTAGGAATTTTTCAGCTCTATTATAACTTTGTAGGACCACCATTGTTTCATTGCTGAGGGAAATGCTATTATGTGGTACATGCCTATATAAAGGAGAAAGTAATGGGAAGACAAAAACGTTATTTTTAACGGAGCATTTTGCACCTTGTACCAGTTATTGTCCCAAATACTTTATAAGCAAAATAATTAATCTTCTTACCAATTCTATGAGGTAGTAAGATCTAAGGCTTTAAATCAGTGATTTAACATTCATATGACAGAGTATTGCAAAAAAAAATTCAAAAAAAGGTCAGGCACAGTGGCTTGCGCCTATAATCCCAGCACTTTGGGAGGCCAAGGTAGGTGGATCAGGAGGTCAGGAATTCGAGACCAGCCTAGTCAACATGGTGAAACTCCATCTCTACTAAAAATACAAAAAATTAGCTGGGTGTGGTAGCACATGCCTATAATCCCAGCTACTTGGGAGGCTGAGGCAGAAGAATGCTTGAACCTAGGAGGTGGAGGTTGTGGTGAGCAGAGATCACACCACTGCTCTCCAGCCTGAGTGACAGAGCAAGACTCCATCTCAAAAAAAAAAAAAAAATTCAAAAATTCAAAAAACAAATTTTGTTATTTAATACTATAAAGGCTTGTGTTATATTTATCATCTAATGAAAGTGGGAAGAGGTTCTCTGTCTCATATAGTTATGCAAACCAAGATGCCATCTTTTCAGGAAAGGGTTTATCAACCTTGGTGCTATTGACATTTGGGTTGGATAACTTTTATTGTGGGCAACTGTTCTATATATCACGTGATAGTTATGAGCATCCCAAGCTTCTACCAATTAGAGTCCAGTAGTATCATCTCAGTTTTCACAAACACAAATTTCTCCAGATGTTGTCAGGTGATCCCTGGGTGGAAAAGGGAAGTTACCTCATTGGGAATCATAGATATAGAAACTATAGCAGTCCCTAAAGACTCAAAAACATCACTGGAATATCTGGGAGGTGAGAGGTTTGGCTAGTAAATAATCAAATTTCCTCATATCTCCAGGAAATCTAGTCATTATAGTTTTTCTGTTTCAAAGAGGAGAATAAAATGAAATTTGGTAAACAAATGGATATTTTTGTTTGTTGGTTGGTTTTTGTGGGTTTTTTCTTTTTTGCCAAAATCCGCCTTTCTGGTGATCAACTACCAGTTTCACTCTTTTTTCCTCTCACACATTGAACATACTCTGTTTACAAAGAAGGCACTGAAATTTTGTTACTAACACCATCCAGCTCAGGTCTTGGTTCTCTAAATGATACACATTATTCTGCATCAGGTGTAAAACTGCCTTCACAGTCCAGTGACCTTTGAATTCCAAAGATATTGCTTGCTCTTCCCACCCTCATCCAACTAATATACAGTAGCAGAACAGAGACAGCTTAACTAATTAATAATTCATTTGAAAAGGAGAACAATGGGAAACACAGATTACAGATTGTTGAAAAGAACAGTGAATGATATGGGGAAACTTTTTGTTTAGATGTTGTTTTGCTTTTTGATTTTCTAAGATTTGGGTTTAAGAGTACATGTGAGTTCTTTATTTATGTTGGGTTCAGGAGTATATGTGGAGATTTTTTTAAATAGGTAAAGTAGTGTCATGAGGGTTTGTTGTACAAATCATTTTGTCACCCAGGTACTAAGCCTAGTACCCCCACTGGTAATTTTGTTTAAGATCCTCTCCTTCCTCAGGTAAGCCCTAGTGTCTGTTGTGTCTATGAGGTCCCATCATTTAGCTCCCACTTTAAAGTGAGAACATTTGGTTTTCTCTTCCTGCATTAGTTTGCTAAGGACAATGGCCTCCAGCTCCATCCATATTACTAAAAAAGGACATGATCTCATGTGTTTTTATGCCTGGAGAGTATTCCATGGTGTGTATATACCACATTTTCATTATCTATTCTATCATTGATGAGCATTTATGTTGATTCCCTATCTTTGCTATTGTGAATAGTGTTGCAGTGAACATGTGTATGCATGTGTTTTTATGACAGAACAATTTATATTTCTGTGGGTATACACCCAGTAATGGGATTGCTGAGTCAAATGATAGTTCTGCTTTTAGCTCTTTGGGGAATTGCCACACTGTCTTCCACAATCATTGAACTAATCTATACTTCCACCAACAGTGTATAAGCATTCTCTTTTCTCATCGGCCTTTTCAGTATGTTATATTTTGACTTTTTAGTAATAGACATACTGAATGGTGTGAAATGGTATTTCATTGTGGTTTTGATTTGCATTTCTCTAATGATTAGTGTTACTGACCTTTTTTTTCATATGCTTGTTGGCCACATGTATGATTTCTTTTGAAAACTGGCTATTCATGTCTTTTGCCTACTTTGTAATGAAGTTGTTGTGTGTGTGTACATTTGTTTGTGTTCCTTATAGAAGCTAGATATTAGACTTTTGTCAGACACATAGTTTGCAAATATTTTCTCCTATTCTGTAGGTTTTTGTTTACTCTGACAATAATTTCTTTTGCTAAGTAGCAGCTCTTTAGTTTAATTAGATCCCATTTGTCAATTTTTGCTTCTGTTGCAATTGCTTTTGGTATCTTCATCATGAAATCTTTGCCAATTTCTATATTCAGAATGGTATTGCCTTGGTTGTCTTCCAGGGTTCTTACAGTTTTGGGTTTTACTTTTACATCTTTAATCCATATTGAATTGATTTTTGTATATTGTGTAAGGATGAAGTGCAGTTTCAATCTTCTGCATTTGGCTAGCCAGTTATCTCAGCACCGTTTATTGAATAGGGAGTCTTTTCCCCATTGCTTGTTTGGGGAATCTTTGATTCCCCAAAGATCAGACAGTTGCATGTGTGTGGTCTTATTTCTGAACTCTCTATTCAGTTCCATTGGTCTATGTGTTTGTTTTTTTTCACCAGTACCATGCTGTTTGGGTTACTGTAACACTGTAGTGTAGTATTAAGTCAGGTAGCATGGTGACTCCTGCTTTATTATTATTATTATTATTATTTGCTTAGCATTGCTTTAAGTATTCAGGCTCTTTTATTGGTTCCATATACATTTTAAAATATTTTTTTCTAGTTTTATGAAGAATGTCATTGGCAGTTTGATAGGAATAGCACTGATTCTATAAATTGCTTTGGGCAGTATGGCCATTTTAACAATGCTGAGTCTTCCTATCCATGAGCATAGGATATTTTTCATGTGTTTGTGTCATTTCTGGTTTCTTTGGGCAATATTTTGTGATTAGTATTTTAGAGATAGCTCATCTCTCTGGTTAAATGTATTCCTAGGTAATTTTTTTCTTTCTGTGGCAATTGTGAATGAGATTACCTTCCTAATTTGGCTGTTGGCTTGAATGCTGTGGTATATGGGAATGTTAGTGGTATTTGTACATTGAGTTTGTATTCTAAAAGTTTGCTGAAGTTGTGCATGAGCTTAAAGAGCTTTTAGGCTGAGATTATGGGGTTTTCTAGATATAGAATCATGCCATCTGCAAAAAGGGAAAGTTTTACTTCCTCTCTTCCAATTTGAATGCCCTTTATTTATTTCTCTTGCCTGATTGCTCTGGCCAGGACTTCCAATATGAGGTCGAGTAAGGTAGGTGAGAGAGGGCATCCTTATCTTTTGTGGGTTTTCAATGGGAATGCCCTCAGTTTTTGACTATTCAGTATGATGTTGGCTGTGGATTTGTCATAGATGGCTCTTATTATTTTGAGGGATTTTTTTTCAATTGACACTTTTAACATGAAGAGATGTGAAATTATATTGAAAGCCTTTTCTGCATCTATTGAGATAATCATGTGGTTTTTGTCTTTAGTTCTGTTTATGTGATGAATTGCATTTATCAATTTGCATATGTTGGACCAACCTTGCATTCCAGGAATAAAGCTGACTTGGTCGTGGTGGATAAGCTTTTTGATATGCTGCTGGATTCAGTTTGCTAGTATTTTGTTGAGGATTTTTCATCAATGTTCATTAAGAATATTGGCCTAAAGTTTTCTTTTTTGTTGTTATGTCTCTGCCAGATTTTGTTATCAGGATGAGGCTGGCCTTAAAGAATGAGTGAGAAATAAGTAACTACTCCTCAATTTTTTGGAATATTTTCAGTAGGAACGATACTAGCTCTTCTTTGGACATGAGTTAGAAATCAACTACAAATCCATCTGGTCCAGAACTTTTTTTTTTTTTTAGGTTAATAGGCTATTTATTACTGATTCAATTTCAAAGCTTGTTATTGATCTGTATAGGAATTCAATTTTTTTCTGTTTCAGTCTTGGGATGGTATATGTGTCCAGGAATTATCTATGTCTTCTAGATTTCCTAGTTTTTACACCGAGGGGTGTTCATCATAGTCACTGATGGTTATTTTTGTTTCTGTGGGGTCAGTGGTACCATACTCTGTTATTTCAAATTGTATTTGTATCTTCTTTCTAGGCTTCTTTATTAGTCTAACTAGTGTTCTTTTTTCTTTTTTATTTTTTTCAAAAAAGCAAACTCCTAATTCGTTGATCTGTTGAATGCTTTTCATCTCTTAATCTCTGAATGTAAATTAAATTATGATTTTGCTTATTTCTTGTGTTTTGCCAGCTTTGGGGTTGGTTTACTCTTATTTCTGGAGTTATTTTTGTTTTGATGTTACTTTGTTATCTTGATATCATTTTAACTTTTTAGTATGTGTGTTTCCTTTCCCTCTTAATAGTCCCTTAGCTGTGTTCCAGAGATTCTGATACGTTGTATTTTTGCTTTCATTAGTTTCAAGAACTTCTTGATTTCTGCCTTAATTTCATTGTTTACTCAAAAGTTATTTAGAAGCAAGTTTAATTTCCATGTAATTGTATGTTTTGGAGCAATTTTTAGCTGATAATTCTATTTTTATTGCATTGTTGTCCAAGAGAGTGGATGGTATGATTTTGGTTCTTTTGCATTTGCTGGGGATTATGTTATGTTTGATTGTGCAGTCGATTTTAGAGTATGTGGCAATAAGAAGAATGTATATGCTGTTGTTTTTGTGTGGGGAGTTCTGTAGTTGTTTATGAGGTCCTTTTGGTCCAATATGAGTTCAGGTCCTGAATACATTTGTTAATTTCCTGCCTTAATCATCTAATACTGTCAGTAGGGTGTTGAAGCCTCTCACTATTATTATGTGGGAGTCTATCTAAGTCTCTTTGAAAGTCTCTAAGAAATTGCTTTATGATTCTGGGTGCCCCTAGGTTGGGTGAATATATGTTTAGGATAGCTAGGTCTTCTTGTTAAACTGAACCCTTTACTATTATAGTTTATCCTTCTTTGTCTTTTTTGATCTTTGTTGGTATAAAGACTTGGATTCTTTTTCCTCTTACACATTATTCTTTATGACTATGTCTTCAACTTCTAAAATACTCTTTCAGGTCTATCATCTTTCTCAGTCACATCTAAAGTGTCATGCCTGGCTGTGCCATCCTTACAGTTTGCCCAGTTTTTTTGTATCGCTTCTTTTTTGAAGTTCATCAAACAGTCAGAAGCTTGTTAGACAAGGCTTATTGTTTCTTTGACACTGAAATTCTTTCAAAATCTCAATAGGCTACTTATCTATTTGTTCCCCATTAAGTTTATGTACCATTAATCATACTTACTATTCTTTTCAAGAAAGAATTCCCAACTTTGCTTAATATTTCTGATTACTTGCCTCTATGCCTCCCTGTTTCACTGCATGTTTTAAAACTTTTCTAAATTGGAAGTTGTTTAGCTTAGACATTCCATACTCTTATTTTAATCTCTCAGAAGTATACAAATTCAGAAAGCAATGAAAAAAATTAATAATTGTCAATGATTACACACACACACACTCACACACACACTCCTTGAAAATTACAGATGGAGTTGGTGAGATGGTAGCAGAAGTATTAAATATTCACATTTCAAGTTTACAATTAAAAATACCAAAGTTAAATAAAAAGAATGCATCAATGCTAGTATTTGCAAAGGTTTTCAGTGACCTGGATGCCAAAATGAGGAAAATTTGGTGGATGCAGAAAGGATGTGACATGGTTGAAAGAAGATAAAAATGGTTAAACAGAAGCTTAATTTTAAAAATAAATAGGCAGACATCACAGAGACTTCACTGTCTGCTTAGCAATACAAGAATGTGTTAAGACAGGAATGAATATACTTGAAGTCCATCTTTATAAGAAAGAAAAAATATTTTGAATAAATTATAGATCCAGAGAGATAGCATTCCATTATGACGGTGGAAATGACTTCCTAGAAGATAAATAAACAGGAAAATTTTCTGTTTTGTTTTGTTTTTTAAAAGAAAGACCATGATACATTGGTGGACAATTTCTCTGGAGTGGTTATCTCAAACAATATGTATGGAAAGACAGTTTTATTTCTATGAAACATGTTTGCACTGAATAGGTGTTTTTATAAAATATTTAAAAATTACTAAATATATAAAAAGGGATTTAAAATATAACCTAATTTTATTATTTACTCAAAAGACATAAAATCACTATCATATTTCTATAATCACTTTCCACATTCTTATTCCTACCTTCTGTCCTGATTTTCTTGTGAGCCAGTAAGTTTTTGGACTGGAACTATTTTGTACCATACACTATTATAGAAAAATATTAAGGTTTGGTAATATTTATTTCCCCCAAAGTCAGGTTTATAGCATGTGGCTGCATTCTCTTTCATTTGTGCAGGGTAAAGTTGCATAGTACCAAAATGTTCTATATTGATTCTCCTACAAAATGCAGAAAGATTATAACCTAGGGATGTTGTAAATTAGCTGTCATTAAAGCAGTCCCAAAGTTGGTAAATAAGTATTAGTATTAAAGGAGAAGTTACACTACATACTTTGGAAACATTAAAGAGTAATAAGACAATACAACAGAAAACCTTAAGCATATGCTTCATCAACTTAGATGGAAAGAGACATTTTATAAAAACCAAAGCTAGCACAACTCATCAATAATGAAATAAAACCTGAATTATTCTATAATTATTAAGGAAATTAAATTTGTAGTAGAAACATCCAAAAAGAGAAATCTCCTTGCCTATCGAACAAAACAAACTCTATAAAATCTCATCCAGGAAATAGAAGACAAAATACTTCCCAACTCATTTATGAACCTATTACTGCTTTGATATCAAAACAACATAGGACAAGAAATAACTCAATTTCAGATATATGTTTTTAAAACACAAATAGAGATGGTTCTGGGAATGTAAGGCTGGGTCTATATTTGAAAACCAACCAATTTTACCTGTCATATTAACAGTCTAAAAATGAAAAAAAATAATCATAGTAACGTGCCAAAATTCAACATGTATTTATGATAAAACTGATAAATATCAAACTGGGAATGGAAGACAACTTGATCAACTTGAAAAACTGTTCATAAAAACAATCTACAGCTAGTGATGGCAGCAGCAGCCCATTTGGAGCTGCTGCCGCAGAGAAGTAGGTTGCTTTGGGGTAGGCAAGGCCTGGGTTACTACATGTTCCCTGGAGCCAGATGGAACCAGGAATAGGTGGAAGCCCTGTCCCCTTCCAAGTTGGTGGGGCAGAAGCTGGTGCTCCCAGGTGCAGCTGCAGCCACCCAGCGGTGGGTGTGTGCCCGTGGGTGTGCCCCTGCAGGCATGAAAGTGCCAGCTCCAGCTGCCTCGCTTCCCCCTGCTCCCAGTGCATGTTTGAATTTCAGAGCAAAGTGAGGCTGAGCCCAGGCACTGTCACAACCCAGCTGGGTGTGCACATGCTCCAGGCAGCACTGACATACCAGCACCCTGCCTCCTCAGCTCCCTCTGGACTTTAGGCACTGATAAATATGGGACGGAGCCCAAGGAAGGGCTGAGTGTAGCTCAGCATGGACCTGCAGGCTCCCCTTGACATAAACAGCCTGGGGACCATGGATGACATTGAGAGGCAGCAAGAGGCAGACAGGCTCTGGGCGGAACAGGGCATGTCCCTGGTGAAGCTCTACCTTCAAGCCAGGAACGACCTGAATCCTGGGTGCCAATTCCCAGTTCTGTGGAGCTAGAACCTAGGGTGCTTTTTTTCTGGGCCTACCCATGGCCACTCATGGGCCTGTACACTTCCTCCCTTTGCAGCCCATAGGAACCTGGACTCAGCCAGATTCGAGCAGATGGGAGGACCTGCCTGCAGAGAGGATCTACCCACTTTGTGTCTCCAGAGAGCTGTGCTGTCACTCAATAGAGCACCTCTTTGCCTTGCTCACCTTCCAGTTGTCTGCCTACCTAATTCTTCCTGGATGCTGGACAAGAACTTGGGACCCACCAAATCGTGAGACTGAAAGAGCTGTAACACAAATAGGGCTGAACATGCCTCTCTGCTTGCCACATTGAAGGCAACGAGAAAGAGAGAAGATAGAAAGGGGGACAAGCTGTAGCCCTTTGGGGAGCCCAGACTTAAGAGCTCCCCGAGCTGTGACATCCTCTTTGGGTCTCTTGCAGTTCCCGGCATCACCAAGCTTCCAGGTGGTCCCATGTTCCCTGGTGTCCACAGTGAAAACTGCTTGCAATACGTGTGGTTTATTTGCAGACTCACAGGGAGCCACACCCATGTCAGCACCTGGAGCTTCCTGCCCCACTGCAGCCGGTGTACCTCGCTGTGCATGAAGGCTGGACCCTGTGCCCACTCACTCACACACCCCTTGCTGCTCCATGCCTGGCTCACCCTTGGCAGTTATTGGATCAGGGCCAGTTGTGTCAGCCTAGTACAGCTTGCCAGGCTGAGTGGGCGGAACAAGCCCAGCAGGCTCAAGCAAAACTTGGGCAAAAGCACCACTGGTCACGGAGGTTTCTGGCTGCTGAAGCAGCACCCCAAGGATCTTTTGACACTAGTATTATAGTTAATGGTGAAAGATTGACTGTTTTCCCCCTGAGATAGGGAACAAAGCAAGGATGTCACTCTATTTAACTTTGTACAGGAAAGTTTATCCAGTGGATTAAAGAAAGAAAAATAACTACAAAATATATAGATCAGAAAAAAAGAAATAAAATTACATTTATTTGCAGATGGCATGATTACCTATTGAGAAATTATCCAGGAATCCCTAAATTCCTTGAACTAATGAGTGGGTTTAGGAATGCGAAGACAACACATGAAAATCAATTATGCGGCCGGGCGCGGTGGCTCAAGCCTGTAATCCCAGCACTTTGGGAGGCCGAGGCGGGTGGATCACGAGAGATCGAGACCATCCTGGTCAACATGGTGAAACCCCGTCTCTACTAAAAATACAAAAAATTAGCTGTGCACGGTGGCGTGTGCCTGTAATCCCAGCTACTCAGGAGGCTGAGGCAGGAGAATTGCCTGAACCCAGGAGGCAGAGGTTGTGGTGAGCCGAGATCGTGCCATTGCACTACAGCCTGGGTAACAAGAGCGAAACTCCGTCTCAAAAAAGGAAAGAAAAGAAAAGAAAATCAATTATACTTCTATATATTAGCAACTTAGGTGCCCACGAACAGAAGAATAAATAAGTAAAATGTGGTATATATACAAGGGAGTACTATTCAGCCATAAAACAGAGTGAGATCCTGTCATTTGCAGCTACATGGATGAAACTGGCAGTCTTTATGTTAAACGAAATAAGCCAGGTACAGAAAGACAAACTTTGCATGTTCTCACTTATTTGTGGGAGCTAAAAATTAAAATAGTTGAACTCATTGAGATAGAGAATGAAGGAAGATTACCAGAGGCTGGAAAGGAGTGTGGGGTGGGTAGTGGTGATGGTTAGTGTGTACAAAAATATTGAAAGAATGAATAAGGCCTAGTATTTGCTAGCACAACAGGGTGGCAATAGTTAAAAATAGTTTAATTGTACATTTAAAAATAACTAAAACAGTATAATTGGATTGTTTGTAATATAAAGAATAAATGCTTGAGATAAAGGATACCCCATTTACCCTCATTATGCATTGCAGGCCTGTATCAAAATATCTCATGTAAGCCAAAAATGCATATACTTACTATTTATGATATGCACAGGAGTTAGAAATTTTAGAAAAGATTGCATACTGTATGATTTCACTTGTATGACATTTTCAGGTAGACAAAATACATTGCAAACATATCAGTGATTGCTAAGGGTTGGGGGAGGTTGTGACTACAAAATGTTCTCATAACAGATTTTGTGGGTGATGGAAGATTGTTATGCTAATTGTGGTGGTGGATGGTGGTAATCTATAACTGTACTAAAAATTATAGGAATCCTATCACCCCACAAATCTGAAAAAAGGAAAGTAAAGTCAGTCAGAGTGTACTTTAGTACACTTCAGAACTATTGTATAGTTGGATTATGTGAGTCACTATCTTAACATTATTAAATATAGTTCAATACAGAGACCCTTTTTGGAATTCTAGAAGGGATGTTAGTATACACAATTGTGAGGTTTTATAGTTTTTTAGAGACAAAGAAGATCTTTAGGCAAATATCTGCTATTTAATATCAAAAGATTGGGCAGTTGCAAGATTGGTACTGCCCTGCACAGTAATTAAAAGGCCTTAAATTTTTGTGTTAGATAAGGCTCATAAGTGTCACATAGATAATTTGTAATTCAATCCACATCATTGATTCATGCTTTGCCTGAAGGCATCTCATCTGGGGGAGAAAGTCTTAATTCTTCAGAGAGACTCTCATGTTGGGGATTTAAGGTTTTGACTGGTAAATAGATTCTTGGTCAGGTTGGCCTTTGGCTTCCTTGTACCACATCATATATTTCTCTTACATAATAAATGCTGACCTTTTTGACAGTTTACAATTGAGCTCATCTAGAAGCATCTTATTAAAAAGGATCAGAATTTAATACAGCAGGATTTCACTTCCAAATTACATACTGCCTGATTGTTAAAAGGTCCCAAATGTTAGCCAGAGTGATTTTGAAATTGAAAAGTCTATGCCAGCTTAAAAATACAATGCATTCAACATTTTTAAAACCCTTATTTTAGAACATTTCATTTTAAAAGTTCTGACCATTTATAATTTCAAGGTAATACAAATTCCTATTATTTTAAAGAAACATTACCATATTATTGTGGTAAGATTAACGTGTGTTCATTATCCAGTCATTCAAACACAACAGAAAACTTCAAAGGAAAAACAGAAACCCATTCAAGCTACCAGCATATGCATTCAGATAGGATACCAAACTATAGAGAATAGTCCTCATAGAAGACTAAAATTCAGTTTTGGGTGATCTTAACACACACATTAACTGGCTGCTTGCATCAGATAGGGCTCCTCATAAAATCTGAAAAAATCAATAAAGATAAAAAAGATGAGCTACAACTCAACAACGTGAGGAATGGAATATCCAAACAGAACCTGCAACCATCACAAAGATAATAAAGAAATACTATATGTAAACTTACATTTTAATATTCAACAACTTAGAATTCCTTGAAAAAATATGATATCAAAAGTCACCCAAGATAATATAATGTGTGTAGTTCTATAACCATTAAAAATTGAATTTTTAATTAAAGACTTCCAAAAAAGAAAATATTTATGCCCAGGTGGTTTTAGTAGATCAATTTATCAAATATTTAGGAAAGAAAGTAACACAAATATCTACAATCTTTTCTAGAATATAGAAAACAGAAAACTTCCAATTCATCTTTTAAGGCTGGTGGTTCTCTAACAAAAAAAACAATCTCAGCATAAAAAACAAGCAAAGAAAATCACTCATGAATGTACATACACAAAACCTTAACAAAATTTTAGTAAATTGAATCCAACAATGTATAAAAACCAATAATACACCATAACTATATTAGGTTATTTATTCCTGGTATACAAGGCTGGTTCTATATTCAAGAATCAATCATGCAATCCACCATTACAACAGGTAAAAGTAGAAAAGTCACATGATGATATTAACTGAAGCAGAAAAGGCATTTCACAAAGTTGTGTACTCATATATGATTATTAATTTTCATTATGTTGGAATAGAGAGGAATTTAATGGTGAAAAACTGAATACCTTTCTTGAAAATCAGGAACGAGGCATGGTTATTTTCTCTCCCCACTCTTTTTGGCATAGTACTAGAAATTCAGGCACTACAATAAGACAGAAAAAAATAATAAAATGCATGGCAGGTTTGAAAGAAAGAAAT
The DNA here is from genome assembly GCF_049354715.1 of Callithrix jacchus. Classification (NCBI taxonomy): domain Eukaryota; kingdom Metazoa; phylum Chordata; class Mammalia; order Primates; family Cebidae; genus Callithrix; species Callithrix jacchus. The sequence continues at coordinate 49,016,328 of NC_133513.1, read as the reverse complement.
GAAATGCTCTCTCTTGGCAGACAACATGATTTTCTATGTAGGAAACCCCGAGGAATCTACACAAGTAAAAACCAAATAGATTTATGTGAGCTAAATAAAGTCACAAGACATATAATCAACAAATATCGATCATATTTTTAGATACCAAAAATAAACAAGTGTAAACAGAAGTTAAACCCACAATACCATTTACAGTTTTTCCAAAAAAAAAAGATATATTAGATATGGGCCTAACATGGGATGTACAGATTCTGTATGATAAAAATAATAAAATGCTAGTGGAAGAAATTAAAGAACTACTTGAAGAGACATAATATGAATGCAATTTGGAAGACTCAACAGAGTAAAGTTGTCAATTTTCCTTAAATTGATTTATGAATTACACAAGTACAAAATCTCCATATTTACTGCATACACAGAAAACCTTGTCCTAAAATTTTTATAGAAAGGCAAAGCCAAAAAATTGCCAAAACAATTTTAATTTTAATAAATGGTGCTAAGCAAAAATGGATTGTAGATTTAAAGCATAAAACTATAAAACTTCTAAGAAAATAACATAGTAGAAAATATTTGGGAACAAGGACTTAGCAAGTAGTTCTTAGACTCAGCATCAAAAGCAAGAACCATAAGTGGAACAATTGATAAATTGGAACTTACCAAAATTAAAACCTTTTACGTTGAGAAAAAGATGAAAAGATAAGCTGCATGGTGAAAGAAATATTTTCAAGTCACATATCTGACAATAGATATAAAATATAAAGGACTCTTAAAACTCAACAGTGAAACAAGCAAAACAATCCAGGCAGAAAGTGAGTAAAATACATGCACAGATACTTTACTGAAGATTATGTGGCAAATAAAAATATGAGAGACATTTAATTTTCTTAGCAATTAAAGAAATGCAAATTAAAACCATTATAAAGTATTACTAAAACTCTATCAAAATCTCAAAAATAAAAAATAGCAAAACATCAAAAACTGGTGAGGATTTGGAGCAAGCCGGTCACTCATTTATTGCTTTGGGAAATATAAAAAAAGGACAGTCACTCTGGGAAACAGACGGTCAGTTTCTTTTGAAACTAAAAATAGACTTACCATACAACCTGGAAATTGCATTCTTGGGCATTTGTTGCAGAGAAATGACAAGTCATTTTCACCCAGGGCCTTGTAAACAAATATTCTTAGTAGCTTAATTTATAATACCTGTAAATAGAAAACTACCCAAATGTCCTTCAGTGGATAAATGGTTAAGCAATGATACATTCATACATACCGTGAAACACTACTCAGTAATAAAAAGGAATGAGCTAAGAACTTGCATAAACACACCTAAGAACTTCCATAAACCTAAAGGAAATTATGCTTAGAGAATAAAAGAAGCCAGTCTTAAAAACATGCATATTGCATAGCTCCATTTTTGTAATATTTGTGCAATACAATAACATTATTATAGAGAAGAAAAACTGATCAGTGGCTGCCAAATGATAGGGGTGAGCTGGAAGGGGATAGATATGTCTACAAATGGGTAAGACAAGAGAACCTTGTGCCAACGTACAGGTAAGTATCTTGATTTTCTTGGTGAGACATGAGGTTGTGCATACGATAAACTGTACACACTCCCAAGCAAAGGGGTGCCTGTGTACTGGTAAAATCTGAATGAGTACTATGGATGACACTAATAATAGCTTACTGGTGTTGATACTGTACAATTGTATAGTTGTAGAAAGTATTAACTTTGGAAAAGACTGAATGAAGTTGACATGGGACTTCTCTATACATTTTCTGCAATGTCCTATGAATCAATAATTATTTCAAAACAAAAATTAAATATTACTTTTATGAGGATTACGTAAAATAATTCAAGAAAAACTAAAGAATTTTCCTATAGAAAGTGTCAGGTATTAAGTATTAGAATCTTAGTTTTTACTTAGCATAGTGTGCCTGATCTATCAATGGCCTCACTGTGCATTTATAGTGCTATAGTAATGGCAGACTACATGACATGAAATGTTCCTGACCCTAGTAATTCTCATTCAACATCAATTTAACATATGTGGTAGACACTAAAATAATCTGTTAGGTCTGTATGCACCAGGTTCGCCCACTAGGAGACTGGTAGCCAAGAGCACACTACAGCCTGGCCTCTGGAAGGTCCCTTTATCCAGACATGCTGTTTCACTTTGCTCTTTAACCTAGGCAACTTGAAATCTCAAAAGTATCTGTAGCATAGTTTTAAGGTTCAGAGTTATATTGAGGAAGACTTGGTTTGAATCCATGTGACCTTCCTGTACATTCGTTTATATCCTGCTCTACATACCTGTACAACGTCCTGTGACTCTATAATTATTTCAAAATGAAATTCTAATACAAAAACAAAGGCACATTTTCCTGAATAAAGTATCTTATGTGATAATGTTAAGAGTTTTAATCAGACAAAGCTAGATTCTAATACGGAGCAGAGGGTAGGAAAGCTGCTACTCAGATCTCAATCTAGTTATTCAATCTTTCTAAAACTCAGTTCTATAATTTCTAAAATAAAAATAGTTATATTTACCCAAGAGGGTTGATATCTCAATTAAATGAAAAAAAAATGGATGTACAACATTTACAGGATACCTGTGATGTATGCAATGAATGCTATAATTGCTTAATTTGCTATAATTTATGTTATACACTAACTTGGCTCTGAGGACCCTTGTATCTAACCTAATGCAGAGATCAATAAATTTGTCTGCAAAGGGCCAGACAGTAAATAGTTTAGGCTTTGTGAGCCATACAGTCTCTGCAGCAACTACTCAATTCTGCTGTTGTAGTGCAAAAGCAGTAATAGATAATAGTGAGTGAGTGAGCATGTCTGCTGTTCCAATAAAACTTTTCATTGTGGACATTTAGCTTGCCAACCTTACATAAACAGGCACTGAACAATAGAATGGTGGGGCATTGGGAAGAAGGTGGGACAAGGCTGTGGGTGAAGTTGGGACAAGGCTGTGGGTGAAAGTATAAAGTAAAAATAATTCTTTATCATCCATAACTTACTGCACAAAACACGCACTGGTAAAACGTAGAAGTTGCAAAAGTGGCTGGGATAGATAGTGGAAGACCTTAGGTGCTATGCTAAATTCAGAATTTGTCCTGCAATGAGTGATGAGGTTCCATTGAAAGGGTTTTGAGGTTGCTGAGCCCTAATCTAAAAAGATGGTTAAGGAGATCTTCAGAACACGAACATATCCTCTTTAGGTTCTGCTTCTATTGTAGGATGACATTTGAATAAAAGAGGGAAGAAAATCATTAGGTTATCTACAAAACAAACAGTGATTGCCAAATATCTGGGGTAGAACTTTTCTTAGTGTGATTATGGGATAGCAGGCTAATCTGCTTAAAAGGAACAAGTGAAGGAGTTTTGAGACTGTTACAAATAGTGTGGTGTGGTCAGTAATGAGATCAACAAGTATCAATTCGGAGGACCTCATAAGCTATGAAAAGGTCTTTGTGTTTTTTCCTAAGTGTGGTTGGATACTCAAAATATTCAGCAAGGAAGTGATCTGCTCAGATATATAGGTTTTAAAAATCACATTGGCTACTGTGGGGCAAAATACAGAAAAAATAAGACTAGTAAGAAAGGTATTTTAATAAGCTAGGTGAGAGATAATCATAGAAAGGTAAGAAGTTATAAGAAAATAGATTCGTAATTTTTCACTGATGTGACTTTATAAAATAATTTATTAGAGTTGTGATTGGTTTCAGAAATACACTTGGATTCTCACATATGCTGAATACTTTTTTTAACTTGAAGTGTTATTTTCCCCTATTTGACAATTTCCATGGGCATTTCCATAGAAAACTTAATGTTATAATATTAGCACTTGATCTTGTCTTTACTTCATTGATTCCCTATCCCATACACACATTATCTTCTCATTACACCATTATTTTTCTACTCTCCCTTTCTCCCTCCCCCCTCTCTCTGCCTACACACACACACACACACACACACACACACACACTCGCATACACATCAAGTTCTATTTGCCATATGTTAAGTAGCTGGAGTTCTTGTGTCTCCACTAAATGTAGGCTCTCCTTTAAAAATTACCACTGGAAATTAGTATTATTAAAATAATAATTATACCTACATTTGGCTAATTTGAGGAGTAATTGCCCAATTTCAGCCACAATTAGTCACTTGGCTATATTTTTCAGGGACGATTTCATTATGATGAGAAACAAACAAACAAAAAACTGTGTGGTAGCTGCTCGTTTTATGATTTGCCTGCTAATGAGCCTGTCTTCTGAATATACATTCTTCACTTGAGTACTTCAACAAAGTACTCAGCATCCCCTAGGGAAGTTCTTGGACTAGTGCAATGCAAATAATTTCTCTGTGTTTGAAGATTTTTAGATGTTTTCTGAATAGCTATAGTTCATTTAAAAACAACTTCTTCAGGCTAACACCTTGTGGGTAGAAAAAGTAGTGAAGTTTTTTATTATGAAAATATCAAAATTGATTGTTTGTAATTAATCATCAGGTCTATGTCTCCACCTCAATAAAACAAATGATTACAGAATTCAGCAGTCGAAACGTAAAAGCATCTTTTATCACGTGACATTATATAGTACCTGACAATGTTGGGCTCCACCTGAGTTTCATGTTCTGAGAAAACAGAAAAAGTTAAAAACTACTATCCTTCGCCCAATTTTTTTGTGCTTAGAAACGAGCTAATCACTGCAAATGCATTTAGTGCATTTGTTTTTCACATAAAGTGATGTGTGTTTCTAAACCCAGATAATTAAGTAGGGAACAAAAACGTATTTTACTATTATGATAGAAACATTGGGGTTATAGACTTATATGAACTATTAAATCTGTGACAGACAATATTGAATGGTGAAATTTTAAAAACATCTACCACTAGAAATATTATTAGGGGTGTTTTCTGTAATGGCCAAAGTCAGACTGGGTGACAGTATTTTCATTCTTATGATATAAAACTTGTTTTTAATAGGTTGGAAAAGTAGGCAAAAATATTGGTCTCAGTATAAAAATTGTTAATGAATAAAGTGTATAATTTTTAATGTTTCTATAAAAACACGGTAAAGCATGAATGCTTAATAATGGAAAACATGGGATAAGTATATAATCCAATTTAGAATTGGCTAGTTAAAAATTGAAACTATCCTAAATATAAATAAATATATTAAGATACAATAAAAAGACAAATTTACCAGTGAGAAATATTTACAAATATCTCATAATTAATAGTATCAATGTTTTATATAAAATAAGTTCCTCTATCTGTAATGGCAGATAATCAATGGTCAAAAGAAAAAAAGAAAGAATATAATAACTGAGAATAATTTAAATAGCTAATTAATATATTGAGCATACTGAATGGAAATGTACATTTAAACAATGAGATATCTCCCCTGTTTTAAATTGCTATTCTGCATTCCTCTCCACAATTTGGAAGACTAGATTTCAACAAAGTCAAGAACAATTTTTAGTACATATTATAAGATTTTAAAATTCTTAATCTTTAATTCACTAAAACAATGCTAAAATTCCACTCTGAAAGAATAATCAAAGCTAGAGAAAGATTCTGTGTAAAATTAAATCTTAGTGTAATTCATAATAGAAAAAAATTGGAAACAAACGAAATGTCTAGCAAGGGGAGAAAGTGTCTAAATAAATTTTACAATGTTTATACACATACAATATGAAGCTTTAACGATTAGGTTGTTAATGAATAATTAATATGAAAAATACTTCAAAATGTAAATTTTGGTGAATTTATTATATGCTTTTGTTTTCTGCACTTCCAAAAACATATATCTATATGTGTATTAAAAGCTTAGCAACAAAAATTGAACTGTCACACAATAGAGTCCCCAAATCTTTAAGTTTTTATCCATTGCTGCTAGAAACTTAGGAATGGGAAGAAATGCTTATGTCACTTACAGGAGGGATACTCTGGCCCAGTGAAAATTGAAATTTTAAGATTGGCTATAACTGAATTATTATGTCCTAAAAGTAAGCAAGTTATGCTATAGAAAAAAAAATCAAGCAGGCCCAAGTCAAAATTTTCAGATTAAGTTTCTACATTCTGTTTTTACAAAACTTAATCCTAATTGCATTTACTAGATTGATCATATATCTCACCTTTTAGTCATGAAATGTTAAGAAACATAATATGCAGAATATTTTTCTTTGGTTTTGGTGGAAATGAGGAACTTGAGCTTGAATATGCCTCTGTAGGCTTTCTTTAAGCAGTTCTGATTAAATGCCGCATAATAGACAAGAGAGGACATAATTGTGCTTGTTAAATGCAGTCTCCATTTAACTGTCAAATAAGAGAGCAAAAAAAGGAAAAAAAATAACTATTGTCAGCCATGGAGATAATTTCAGACAATCACAATAATCTGCATTACAATATTCTCTCCTATGAAAAAGACGGCCATAACACCATTACGAACAGCAGTTCAATGATAACCACTCAGATTTGATGCCTTAAATGTGAACATCTGTTTCTATCATTAAAGCTATCAGAGTGCTGTTAATTACTTGTCTTCATCTATTTTTAGTATCTGTAAATACATATTCAAAATCTAGAAAAGTAATTACCATTATTTAAACAACTGATAGTAACATCTGACGATACTATGGGTATCATACCTGCATACAAGTGGCTGCTTCATTCTTGAGGGATTATGTACATACCTAATATATAAAATCTGTTTCTTATTTAACATTCCCCTATTTCTAATATTCATTGTTGATTATATATACTTTATGTGTGTAAATACACATTTGTAAACACAAACTGAGACACACACACACAGGTAAACATACAGAGAGAAAGGGAGAGAGAGATAATGAAATATATATATGGTAAAAGACAAGTACATATTTGAGTATGTATCAATTGAAAGTTACTATAATTTAACTCATTAAAAAATTCATCCAATTAAAAAACGTAGAGCCTAGAACCCTTTAATATATACCCATTTTTCTTTATATATATAAAGTAATATATTAACAGGGATAATATAAAATCAGATGTTTTAAGTATTGTAGGCAGTGTCCATAAGTTTCTGGTGTGTTTTAAGTCTATGCAAATGTTATATATCATATACTATGGTTGGAACAGAATGCTTTCCATTATAGCTGAAAACAACATTAGATATAAGATTCTCCAATATTTCTACATTACTGGCTGTTAACCTGAGCTTGCCTAGGGAAAAAAGGGGAGAGAGAAATGAATAGCTCAGAAAGAATATTATAATACAAAGAAAAATGGGAAAGAATGTCAGAAAGAATATTAGAACAATGATTCTCAACATTTAGAACTTGGTCATTTTCCCTTGCTAAGAATTTTTAGCAACTTAGCTCTCAAAAACTAACAGTTGCTCTGTCCTTTCGATATTCAGAATTATGTGGTGAGGTAAAAGGCTATGGTCTCCTTAAAGTATTATGCAGGAGTAACATGACTGAGATGAGCCATCTGTATAGGAGAAACAAGCGGTCTGAAAAAATAACCCAAGAGGTTTTCACTATATGACTTACCTGGATTTGACAGGATAAATACTATTCTTTCCATGTAAATGATGTCTACATCTAACAAGATGCTATAGGATCATGGAGCATTGACACCACCTCAATAAAACTTAAATTCACAGCTGCTCTTCTTGAGGATGAGTCAAAGAGTCACTGCTATCAGACTTCCAAGTTGCCATGGAATTCCTTCTACATTCTTTGCTGTTCTTCTGAAATCTGGATCCAATTGCTCATATGAAGATAGCAGTAAATTCAGTCTTTATGGCTCAGTATCATTAATCTTCCCACTCTGGATTGCACATAATTTGAAATGTATTTTTAAATGAGTCAAAAATATAAACTTTAAAATTACTTATAAAATAAGTAATTACTTATAAAATAAAATTCTTATTAAATTACTTATAAAATAAAATACTTGTGTTTACTCAAGTTCTATACTTTCTAAGTATATTACATACTCAGAAAGAACCATGACAGATAAATCAAGCATGGCAAGTTATTCCTTCAAATGTAACAATCAGGCAGGGAAGAGTGAGCATATACAACTTCCCAGGGAAGATAGGGTTAACAGAGAGCCCATGGGTATGCTTAAGAAAAAGTCCTCTGCATAGAAACCATGAGGCTCTTTTTGATACTCTATATATCGGAGTTAGAGGTGAAGAAATAAGAGAAAAAACGTATAACCCCTTATAATATGGGGTGAGAGACACCGAGCAAAATAAATTAGCAAGTCTACAGGCCAATAGAAGGGAGAAATGGAAAAGACTGTACTTAATTTATCTAATGAAAGACAAGAAAAGCAGCATAGAAAATGTAAGATATTATGGAACACATGATAAACTATTAGATTTTTTAACCAAATTCATCAATGATTACATCTGATGTAGATAAACTAAATACTACAATTAAGAACAAGTATACCGGCCAGGTGTCGTAGCTCACGCCTGTAATCCCAGCCCTTTGGGAGGCCGAGGTGGGTGGATCATAAGTTCGTAGACCAGCCTGACCAATATGGTAAAATCACGTCTCTACTAAAAATACAAAAATTAGCCAGGCATGGTGGCGCACACCTGTAATCCCAGGTACTCAAGAGGCTGAGGCAAGAGAATTGCTTGAACTCAGGAGGCAGAGGTTACAGTGAGCTGAAATCATACCATTGCACTCCAGCCTGGGCAACAGAGGGAGACTCCATCTCAAAAAAAAAAGAATATACTCAGACTGGAGGCTGTGGGGGGGCGGGGTGCGTGCGCGTGTGTGTAAAATAAATTTATGTGTTCCCAAGTAGATATACATTAAATATAAGGTAATAGATTGGTCGAAAATAAGGCAATAGAAAACATTTTTTCATGAAAACGCAGCCCAAAGTAAAATCAGTTGTATTAAGCCATTCTCCTATGGCCATAAAGAAATGGCTGAGACTGGGTGATTTATAAAGAAAAGAGGCTTAATTGGCTCATGGTTCTGCAGGCAGTACAGAAAGCAGCAGCTTCTGCTTCTGGGGAGGCCTCAGGAAGATTCCAATAATGGTGGAAGGCCAAGCAGGAGCACACACTTCACATGGCCAGAGCAGGAGGAAGAAAGAGAGAAGGGAGAGGTGCTACACACTTTTAAATGACCAGATCTCACTAGAACTCACCATCCCCAGAACAGCACCAACAGAGGGGTGCTAAACCATTCATGAGAAGGGACCCCCATGATCCAATCACCTACCACCTGGCCCCACCTCCAGCAGTGGGGATTACAATTAAGATATGAGATTCGGTGGGAACACAAATCCAAACCATATCACTGGTATAGGCATCCTCCAGATTATTGTGCTTTCTTTACTGTACTTCACGGATGCTACATTTTAAAACTTTTATTATATTATGTCATATTTTTTTACTAATTGAAGGTTTGTAGTAACCATGAGTCCAGCAAGTCTATTGGTGGTGTTTTTCCAACAGCGTTTACTAACTGCATGTCTCTGTGTCACATTTTGGCAATTACCACAATATTTCAAGTCCTTTCATTATTTTACGTCTGTTATGGTGATCTCTGATCAGTGATCTTTGATGTCACCTATTGGAATTGTTCTGGGGCACCATGACTATATAAGATGGTAAACTTAATTGATAATGTTGTATGTGTTCTGACTGCTCCACCCACCAGCTGCTCCACATCATTCTCTCCCCAACGTCCCCCTTAGGCTTCCCTATTCCCTGACACACAACAATATTGAAATTAGGCCAGTTAACAGCCCTACAATGGGCTCTACCTGTCAAAGTAAAAGGAAGAGTTGCACTTCTCTCACTTTATATCAAAAGCTAGAAATGATAAAGCTTAGTGAGGGAGGCATGTTGAAAGGCAAGATAAGCCCAAAGCCAGGCCTCTTCTGCCAAACAAGTACCCAAGCATGAATACAAAGGAAAAGTTCTTAAAGGAAATTAAAAGTGCTACTCCAGAACCCATCAACGTTGTATGAAAAGAAAACAAAACAGCCTTATTGCTATATGGAGAAAGTTTCAGTTGTCTGGATAGAACATCAAACCAGGCACAATATTTCCTTAAGCCAGAACCTAATCCAGAGCAAGGCTTTAACTTTCTTCAGTTTTATGAAGGTTTAGAGAGCTGAGAAAGTGGCAGAAGAAAAGTTTGAAGCTAACAGGCAGAGGTTGGTTCAGGAGGTTTAAGTAAAGAAGCTGTCGCCATCATGTTAAAGTGTAAGGTACAGCAGGAAGTGCCATTGTAGAAATTGTAGCAAGCTATCCAGAAGATCTTGGTAAAGTAATTGAGGGAGGTGGCTACACCAAACAACAGATTTTCAATGTAGATGAAACAGCCTTCTGTTGGAAGGAATTCTCGTCTTGGACTTGCATAGCTAAAGAGGAAAAGTCAATGCCTGACTTCAAAACACCAAGGCTTAACCTGACTCTTGTTAGGGGCTAAGGCAGTAAGTGACTTTACATCTAAACCAATGCTCATTTACCATAAAACTTTGGGGCTTTTAAGAATTATGTGAAATCTACTTTGCCTGTGCTCTAAAAATAGAATAACAGAGTCTGGATGACAACTTGTTTGTTTGTAGCATGGTTTACTGAATATTTAAAGTCCACTGCTGAGATCTACAGCTCAGAAAAAAAGATTCCTTTTGAAGTATTACTGCTGGTTGACAATGCACCTGGTCTTCCAAGAGCTCTGATGGAGATGTACAAGAAAGTTATTGTTTCCACGCCTGCTTGCATCCATTCTGCAGCTTATGAATCAAGGGGCAATTTGAACTGTCCAATCTTAGTATTTAAGAAATACATTTCATAAGGCTATAGCTACTATATATAGGGGTTCCTCTTGTGGCTCTGGGTAAAGCAAATTAAAAATCTTCTGGAAATGACTTACTATTTTTGATGATATTAAAAACATGTACAGTTCATGGGAAAAGGTCAAAATGTCAACATTAACACAAATTTGGAAGAAATTGATTCCAGCTTTCATGGATGACTTTGAGAGGTTCAAGGCTTCAATGGAGGAAGTAATTGCAGATGTGGTGGAAATAGCAAGAGAACTATAAGTGGAGCCTGAACATGTGACTGAATTGCTACAATCTCATAATAAAACTCAAATGGATGAGTTTTCTTATGAATAAGCAAAGAAAGTGGTTTCTTGAGAAGGAATCTACTCCTAACAAAGATGCTGTGAACATCATCAAAATCATAGCAAAAGATTTAGAGTAATACATATACTTAGATAAAGCAGCAGCAGAGTTTGAGAGGATTGATTCCAATTTTGTAACAAAATTTACTGTGGGCAAAATGCTATCAAAGAGCCTCATGTGCTGCAGAGAAATCTTTTATGAAAAGAAGAGTCAACTGATGTGGCAATTCTTCATTTTTGTTTTAATTTAAGAAATTGCTGCAGCCACAACCACCTTCAGCAACTACTATCGTAATCAGTCAGCAGCCATCAACATCTTAAAGCAAGACTGTCCACCAGCAACATATATTATTACTCTCCTAAGGCTCAGATGGTTATTAGCATTTTTAGCAATGAAATAATTTTAAAAATATTGTTTTAGACATAATGCTATTGCACACTGAATATTCTATATTATACTTTAATCATTACTTTTATATACATTGGGAAATAAAAAAAAATGTGTGACTTGCTTTAGTGCAACAATCACTTTATTACAGTGGTCTAGAACTGACCTGACAATAATCTCAGAGGTATGTCTGCATGGCATGCAAGACATTACAAGAGGTTAAGAGGAACATTTCAGAATGGTAAAATAAATGGTCAATACATAAGAAATTTATAACAATGTTGAATTTGTTTGCACCCAATAAATTCCAACAGGATAACTAATGAATTAAATAGTGAAATACATAATCTAATTATGATGGAAGACTTACTGTATGTCTCTTAAAAACTGACAAAACAAGCAACAAAAAATATAGTAAGGATGTTTTGGATTTGAAGAAGACAATTGACAAAATTGACCTAAAGGACAAGTGTAGAACGATTAGAGCCATTCATGGCTGTGCAACCTGTGTGGTCACATGGAGCTCCATACTTAGAAGGACAGTATACTTGTTTTAATGCTCTAGCACCACTGTGTTGAAATTCTTAGTTTTTGAGCCAGTGGATCCACGTTTTAATTTTTTGCTGGGCCCAGAACTCATATAGCCAGTCCTGCCAAAAATTATAAAAAGCACATTATAATTATTTTTTATTTCAGTAGATTTTGAGGGAACAGGTGGTGTTTGATTACACGAATAAGTTATTTAGCAGTGATTTCTGAGATTTAGGTGCACCCATAACCCAAGCAGTGTACACAATACCCAATGTGTAGTCTTTTATCTCTCATCCCCTTCCCACCCTTTCTCCCATGTCCCCCAAATCCATTATATCATTCTTATGCCTTTGCATCCTCGTAGCTTTGCTCCCACTTATGAGTGAGAATATATGATGTTGACTTTCCATTCTTGAATTACTTCACTTAGAAAAATAGTCTCTGATTCCATCCAGGTTGCTGTGAATGCCATTATTTTTTCCTTTTTATGGCTGAGTAGTACTCCATGGTATATGTATGTACCACATTTTTTTTAATCCACTCATCAATTGATGGGCATTTGGGCTGGTTCCATAGTTTTGCAATTGCAAATTGTGTTGCTATAAACATGTATGTGCAAGTATCTTCTTTGTATAATGACTTATTATTCTCTGGGTAGACACCTAGTAGTGGGATTGCTGGATCAAATGGAGATTCCTTAGTTCTTTAAGGAATCTTCACACTGTTTTCCATAGTGGTTGTCCTAGTTTACATTCCTGCTAGTAGTGTAAAAGTGTTCCCTTTTCACTGCATCCATGCCACCATCCATTATTTTTTGATTTTTGATTACGGCCATTCTTGCAGATGTAAAGTGGTATTGCATTGTGGTTTTGATTTGCATCTCCCTGATAATTAGTGATGTTGAACATTTTTCCATATGCTATGCTTGTTGGCCATGTTGGCCATTTGTGTACCTTCTTTTGAGAATTGTCTAGTCATGTCAGTAGCTCACTTTTTTTTTTTTGAGATGAGGTCTTGCTCTTTCACCCAGGCTGGAGTGCAGTGGTGTGATCTTGGCTCATTGCAACCTTAGCCTCCCGGGTTCAAGTGATTCTCCTGCCTCAGCCTCCTGAGTAGCTAGAATTACAGGCACTCATTACCATGCCTGGGTAATTTTTGTGCTTTTTGTAGAGATGAGTTTTCGTTATGTTGGCCAGGCTGGTCCTGAACACATGGCCTCAAATGGTACCCCCCCCTTGGCCTTCCAAAGTGCTGGAATTGCAGGCATGAATCACTGCGCCCTGCCCTTAGCCCACTGTTTGATGTGATTCTTTTCTTGCTTATTTGTTTAAATTCCTTGGAGATTATGGATATTAGTCCTTTGTTGGATGCATAGATTGTGAAGATTTTCCCCCATTTTGTGGATTGTCTGTTAATTCTGCTGATTATTTCATATACACAGAAACTTTTTAGTTTAATTAAGTCCCTTCTATTTATCTTTTTTTCTTGCATTTGCTTTTGGGTTTTTGGTCATTACGTCTTTGCCTAAGCCAATGTCTAGAAGGATTTTTTCAATATAATCTTTGAGAATTTTTATGGTTTAAGTCTTTAATTTTAGTCTTTAAATTTAAGTCTTTGATCCATCTTGAGTTAATTTTTGTATAAGTTAAGAGACGAAGATCCAGTTTCATTCTTCTAAATGTGGCTAGCTCATTATCCGAGGACCATTTGTTGAATAGGGTGCCCTTTCCTAACTTTATGTTTTTGTTTGCTTTGTAGATCAGTTGACTGTAAGCACTTTGCTTCAATTGGTCTATGTGCCTCTTTTTATACCAGTATCATGCTGTTTTGGTGACTATGGCCTTATACTATAGTTTAAAGTCAGATAATGTGATATGCCTTCAGATTTATTCCTTTTGCTTAGTCTTGTTTTGGCTATGTGCGTTCTTTTTTTGGTTCCATATGAATTTTAGGATTGCTTTTCCTAGTTCTGTGAAGAATGATGGTGGTATTTTGATGGGAATTGCATTGATTTTATAGATTGAAAAAGCACATTATTTTCAAGCACATTTAACTATATGTGTACTTATTTTCTGCTGTCTCACTTGTCTGTTTCCTTAGTTCAGTGAAGTTCAGATTTATTAGCATTTGAATTGATACAGGTGGAGAATCTTAGCCTCTATCCCTAGATAATCCAATTTGTCTGAATTTTGTGCCCAAGAATCTGCATTTTTAGTAGGCTGGGATTTAAAGAGCATTACTGAATTTCCTGATTAGGGCATTCTTTCTTAAGAAACAAAATATGTAAGCCAGAATAGGACTGAATTGCAAAATAAATTTTTAGACATGTAGCAGGATATACTGCCCAAAACTTGACTCTCAGAATTTAACATGATGAGTATAATGGCTTTTAAGGAGTAAAATGAGAACACTCGAATTTGCTCTCTACCGCTTCCCTTCCCCCAGGGTAGAAATGGGAAATGGGTGTTTGTGTGTCTCAGATCTAGGACATATCCACAATGAGATTTTGTTATCAAAGACAAGAGATGAAGGGGTCATTTTATATTTGCCATATTGAGGAGAGCATGTTAAGGTGTTAAAGACAAAATAAGAAAGAAAAACTGAGAAGTTTTAAATCTGTGATTATTTATGACAGCCTCAGTAGATTTTAGTGGAGTGGAGTACATTGGTGGTAACAGAGGCCCCATGCAGGAGCAAAACTCACCACCTGACACAGAGTGAATCCTCACCGGAGGGGTTTTATCTCCTGTACAGCCTCCAGATGAGTAGGGCCATTGCCTTTCCCAGCATTGGCATAGTATCCAAACTATGCCAAAGATACCTTTTAGTATCCGTGGAAATGTGATCTTCTCTGTCCTTGCCTGCTAGTCATCTAGACATAGTCTGAGATGTCAGCTTCACTAAAATTCTAAGCCAGGTTGTAAGCTTTCCACTGAGCACTTTACCTGGTGTGAAAGAGAATCTTAATTGCTACTGTTTTGGAGAGAGGTTAGAGCATATGGAATCACTCTAAGCTTGGTAGAAAAGTCAGAAATTGTTTAAACAGCGTCTCTGTATAAGCCAGATGTTTCATGAACATAATAACATTTCTGTGGCATACACAATCATATCTCTATTGCCTTCTAGCAATCATGTCAGAAAACTGATAATGGAAGATCTGTACAAGAGAATAGAGATGAAGCCATCTTTTGTGAGTAGTACAGAAAAATATTAGCTGTTTTGAGGGAGAGAGAAAATGGTAGGCAATAGATTCCAACACTCACTTTGTATCAGAAGCTCCAGTGGAGCTTTTAAAAGTTGCAATAGAGGAACCTGGAAGGCATAATGTTAGTTGAAATAAGCCAGACATAGAAAGATAAATGCTCCATGATCTTATTTATATGTGGAATATAAAAAGTTGATATTATAGAAGTAGAGAATACAACAGTGATTACCAAGGACTGGGGAGGGTCATATAGGGGAAAAAGGGGAGAGATTAGCCAACGGATACAAAATTACACTTAGGAGGAATAAACTCTTTTGTCCTATTGCATACTAGGATGACTATTTTTAAAAATAATGCAATTAATATATCAAAATAGCTAGAAAAGAGGATTTTGAATGTTTTCAGTACAAATAAATGATAACTGTTTTAGGTTATGGCTATGCTAATTACCTGATTTGATCATTATACAATGTATACAAGCATCAAAAGATTACCTGGTATGTACAATTATTATGTGTCTACTAAGAATTTTTTTTAAAAAAACTATTAAAAACTTAAAAATAATCAGTTCCTACTCTAGATATTTGATTTCGGTTGGTATAAGGTGGTTCTGGTTTTTTTAAATTTTGTCAGATATTCACAGGTGAGTATATGGTACATCCAGGGTAAAAATTGCTATGGTAAATATTCTAAAAGCAAATCTAGATGCATTGGAAGGACATAAAGTTTAGGGGTGTATGCACTAAACACTCAGTGTAGTTTATGTGATTTCACATAAGAGACTCAAGGTAATTTAATATGAAAATATAATTCCTAAAGAACTGGGGTAGGAGAGATGAGTATTTACAATCTAGTCTTTCTTGAAATAGCCTTCTTAAAACAGGCAAAGCTATTTTATTTCTGGAAGAAGAAATTAGTGCCTTTGCAGATGCAATGGTTTTAGTTAGGAAGGTCTCTGTGGTCGGAGGCTCTCTCTTATTAGCCCTCACTTCTTTATCCCATAGGTGATTTCTGAGCAGCAGTGATGCATGATGGAGGGTTCTGATGGTGGAGTAAAGAAAACATTAAACAGGCCACAAAAGGCCTGCCTTCTTTCAGGGAAGACAGACAATCAGCAAGTAAACAAATGCATATATTGCATGTTGTAAAAGTGATGGAAAAAATAAAAAAAATGCAGCTTCAGAGTGGACTCCAGGTTTATGAAGGAGTTCGGGAAGGTCACACAGGTGAGGTGATCTTGGAGCTCACATATGAAGGAAGTGAAGATGTGAGGAAATGAGCTACATGGTTTTCCTAGCATATTTTTAGCTTTTCCTTATTTATAATTCTTAAAGTTTTAGAATTTTAATCACATTTTTGGTCTGTAAGATTTCTTTGCTGATTTTGTCATATCGTGCTTAAAAATGCCAAGTATTTGTCAATCTTAATAAAAATACTAATTAGAGTTGTTTATGTTTTATTCTGTTTTTTAGACTAAACCATTTTATAATAGGATATTTCCTTTAAATCCTCATAAGATTCTCCCCTTTTCTCCTAAATTGCATTATATATTCAATGCTTTTACACAGCTTGCTCCATTGTAAATGGAAACAGGAAGATCTGGTATTTATTGTAGTTTTATTTGGCTAGTCTGTGGTTATTCTAGGCTGTGAAGAACAGAGAGGGTGATACATACAACTGGGAAGTAACTGCTTTGCTAACCATGCCTGAGTTAGCGGAGGAACTGTTCCTGCTTCCTGAAGCCTTCCCTCAGTGAGGATTGCAGCAGTCTTCAAGGTTTATTACCTAGTTATCTGTGTTAGAAAAAAAAGTGATTGGTTCATGTTCCAAGGTAAATGGGTTTGCTGTTGATACAGTATAGCCAGGAGCTACTCAAGGTACATAAGTTACTACCACATCATCAATCCTGTTTCCCATGATTCTCAACCCCCTACTACTTCTGATGTCCTGCTTTGTATGTGTTCCTGTGAATGTAGATCCACAGAGATTTGTTCATTTCCTTTCTGCATAATCTTGTTTAATTATGTAGTATAGGGCGCTAACACTTAACACTAAATTCTGGGTTTGGATTTTATTTTTTGATGTCTGAAACCCTTTATTATTAGAAGTATATCTGTCTCCATGTAAATTTTATATTTGTTTTACTCGTTTAACAAGAAATTTGAAAAAAACAGTTAACAAGTGAACACAGATTTTCTTACTGAAAGGAAATAAATGTCCTATCTATGCCCAAACTTTAGATCCCTGTTGCTAGAAGAGCAAGAAGACCCATGGTTGTCTATGTCTTCACCCTACTAAAGTCTTCAAGTTATTTGTGCTGTGGCACCAACTCTAGTGTCAGCATCTTACTTAAGGAAATCTCCTAGAGATTTACAGGAAGAGATACAGGATACTCCCCAAATTGCCACATATTTCTTGTAAAATTATAAGATACCAAAAAATACTGACTGCCCAGACCCATACTGCCTATAACATGCATGTTGACAGAGTGGGCATAACAATGAAAATAAGTACATCATTATTCAAACAGTTATGGCATTGGAAATGTTCTTGCTGCCTTTCTATACATCTTATATCCTCACAGCTCATGTGTAAAATATGTAAAATACACAGATGAGAAATTACTTTTTGAGTTAAGATCCTGGCTGACTTTTGTCATGTATCTTAAGCACCATTTCAGGGATTATGCAAAATGAGTAACATTCAGTTATGTTGTGGATTTTAAATTTAGCTAATCAATTTTTTATACATCAGGAGAGAGCAAATGTATAACACTTCATCATTGCCCAGTGAAACATTTAATTTAATACCTGGATTTATGCACCATTTATCCGAGTCTGCAGCTTTACATTACTCTTTTTTATTTAATTTACTCTACTGTATATGTGTGCAACAAATTTCCATTTTCAACAGAGAATTTTAATGTCTGCAGTGGAATACAAGTTAGTAGACATAGATTTTGTCAAGTTGAGGTATTGATAGTTTAGTTATATTCCTGATTCAGCAAATACTGTGGCTTTAGCATGTTTAACCCCACCCAAAAATATGAACTTCAAAATAATGTTTTAGAATATATTTTATCTATAAGCCAAATCCAAGTGTCAACATATGGTTGAAAAGTGTTGTTGATGCATGACTTCTCAGTCACTTTTTTAAATCAAGTTTGAATGATGCTTTTCCATAAACTGAAAAGTTCATGAGTCAAGAAGCTACAACCCTAGAATGAAAATAAATGAGTTTAAGACTACTAATCACTTCCTATTGCCCACTGAATAAAATTGAAATTCCACTGTCCATAATCAGCACCCAAACTGTCTTTGCAGACTCATCCTTATTCTGTTACACACACACACACACACACACACACACACCCAACCCCCCACCAAAAAAATGTCCTATTTAGCCACACCTGATTCTTTCTTTGGTTTTATTTTCTAAATTATATTGTTTACACTAACTAGATGTCTTTTCCTAATTGACCAGATGTAGATGACCTAATTTCCTAATTGACCCTTTAAGATCTGGCTCTCAAGAATCGTCTTTCCTGAGAGTTGCCCTTAGCTTCTTCAACATTATAGCAAATTGTATTTCCTTCTCCGTGTTCTCGCACCACCTTCTGCATTCCTGAGTTCTTGGAATTAATTCATGTACACATCACTGTAGATAGATTGTGAGCTCCTTAAGGAAAGAAACTATAATTAGCTCATCTTTCAATCCTCAGAAGCTAAAGCCATACTTGGTTCTAAGTGGGCATTCAACTGAATACCAACATTAAAATGCGTTGGTTAAATTTGGCATATGGGGATAGTGGTAAAAATACTTACTTGTAGTTTTATATACATTATTAGTTTATTGAAAATTAGGAATGTCAACATTTCTCTGTAATATCAGCCACATATCTTATGTTGAAATTTCTGAAAATAAATTCTAAAAAAACAAAATAACACTTCTGAAATTGTACCAGGAAACATTATTCATTTACTTGCTTACTTTATAAATGTTTATGGAGCACCAACCATATCCTCTATTTTGTGTGAAACACTCATGAAATCACAACAATCAATACAAACCAGATGTTTGTCCTGAAGCAATAAATAAACAAGCAATTTTAAAAAGTGCGATTGGTATTATTGTTACAGCCTGATGGGTTAGTCTCACTCACTGCCCAAAAAAGCCAATGCACAGAGAACAGCAGGCATTGCAGCAAAGAAAGCATTTAATAATTGTAGGGCTAGCCAAGTGGAAGGACAGGAGATATTTCTCAACACTGCTTCCCTGAGAATTCCAAGCCAGGGATGCTTAAGGTTACTTTGGCGGTCAGGGGGCTAGAGAACTGAAACAGTTGATTGGCTGTAAATGAAATTGGGTAGCTGAGTCCCTTCATGGGCATGAGGTCTCAGGACCAAGTGGCATCTCACAAAATGTTAAGTCTGAAAAGTATCTCCAAGAACAGTTCTTTAGGTTTCACAGTACTGATATCTTTAGGAATAGTTGAGGAAGTTAGACATCTTGCAATCTCTATTTACATGGCTGGGGCAGTAACCAACTTACAGAAAAGCAAACTAAACAAGAGTGGGTATTACTTAACTATGCCTATTCCTTAGCAAAGCTCAAGCCCCTAACATAATTCTAACATTTTCTAATGAATGAGGCTTATTATTTTTTTTAAAGAGGGAAGCTAGTTTTTCTTTCCTAAAAGTTTAACTATAAATTCCTCTCATAGTTAACTTCACCTCCAGTTAGAATAAGCAAAAAAAAATTTAGCCTGTGGAGTTAGAAGCAAAATGGTGTCAGTCATGTTAGATTTCTCTCATGAATTATACTTCTACGGACGTGGTTTCATCTCTCCTGCCCCGCCTTGGGGCGTGAGGACATCTCATTCCTGAATTGTGGGCTAGTGAGATGAAACAGGGTTGATGACCTCTCTGGCATCTTTTTGGTGACAGCACAGTTGAGGTTGCCATTGTACCCATTTGAGGAATGAAACATCTCTGCAGTTGTCTGCATGTACTCACAGGTATCTGGTTGAGTTCTCAAGGTTTGCATAAGAAGACACTACTGTTTCATCCACAGTTTTAGCACAACCCCAAGATAACAGCAGACTGTAAATAATAAGCTCTAATGAAAGGAGTAAAAATCTGAGTTTCAGAAATCCCTGTAAAAATGATCTAAAGCTTGAGGAATCCACGTTAATAACCCCCAAAAACAATCAGACATGAAGCTATTAGTGGAGACCTGCTGTAATCATGTCACTTGTTGGGAGGTTTTTTTCTATTCAGGTTTTAACTTTTTGTGTTTAAGTAGTGGTGCTAACACTGCACAGACTTCCTCTTATTTAACCAACAGGAAATCTAGCATGTGCCAATTATCTATGACTACCTGAACTAATAAGTTAAGGGAACTTTGCTGAGCCCCAAAACAATTATCCCAAAGGACCAGGCACGGTCATTCATGCCTGTAATCCCAGCACTTTGGGAGGCTGAGGCAGGCGGATCACGAGATCAGGAGATTGAGACCATCCTGGCCAACATGGAGAAGCCCCGTCTCTATTAAAAATACAAAAATTAGCTGGGCGTGATGGCGTGCACCTGTAGTCCCAGCTACTTAGGAGGCTGAGGCAGGGGAATCACTTGAACCCAGAAGGTGGAGGTTGTGAGCCAAGATTGCACCACTACACTCCAGCCTGGCAGCAGAGCAAGACTCTGTTGGAAAAAAATAAAATTATCCCTAAGGTAGAAGATAGGTGTCTGATAATGTCACCGATGGCATACAGTGTATAACTAGGAAGCAGTATCCTTAAAAGACTGTTGAGACAAGAATGAGCCCATTCTTGTTAAGGAGGATTTGACCCTATGCCACAAAAAAGTATACCCCTTGAGTGCACAGGTAATACCCTTCTCGGGTAAGTCCACTGATGGACTCCATCATGGAGAGCATAGACAAAATGAAATTGAGCCATATATTCTTTTTACAGGCTCTCCAGAAACCACGTATGTGATATTCCAGCTGTAGATCTTGTTGGCGTTATTGAGAGATTTGGATTACAGGTTGTTGGAAAGACAAATTGAGGTAAACAGAAAAAAAACACAAACTTAAATATGTTATTCCATACCTCTTCTTCCGTCAACTTCTTTGTACTGAGAATAGAGCAGTTCAGTTAAACAGCTGTGTCACATTCCAAGAAGTGACATTGCAGATGGTCTAAGCGTCTATTTACAGTAAGGACAAACATATTTTTAATAAAAGGCATTTCAATGCACACAGAAGAAAAACAAAGATTAAGATAAAGAACACTCTCTAAACAAGTTCCCTTAAAGTCTGGATGGCAGCCACTTGAAATGTTCAAACATTACACTGAAAGCATCTTCAGTCAAAGAGGAAAAGGGCCGTAATAATCTGACAGGCCTTTTTTTCTTTTCTTCATCCATATCATAAGGAATACGTTTTAGTTTTCAGGGACTCAGAAAAAAGGTAGTAGAAATTTCACTGAGTCCAAGATAGAAAAACGGGAGAAAAATTTGAAAATGTTAGTTTGGAGACTTATAGCCAGAAAAGAATTTAGGATTCAGTTCAAACTGTAGAAAAGAATAAAAACTTAACAATAGGCAAGGCTAGAATCTAATAATAGGTGTACCTCTAGTTTTCTTCTTAATCATATATTTTTCTCTCTCCAGTCCCTCATTTTTACCAAAGACAAATCACACTACAATTTATTTGCAAAATAAGTTTTAGTCTTATTATCCACGGCCTGCTTATTTCCATAAAGTGTAGCAAAAATAATTATTTCCCTTATAAGCTTTTTGGTAAAGCTTAGCTCTT
This sequence comes from Callithrix jacchus, assembly GCF_049354715.1. Lineage (NCBI taxonomy): Eukaryota > Metazoa > Chordata > Mammalia > Primates > Cebidae > Callithrix > Callithrix jacchus. The sequence goes on along the minus strand of NC_133513.1, from coordinate 48,994,203 downwards.
TTGAAAGTAAAGCTAAGGTGTAACTTTTCTATAAGGAATCTCAGATTAGACCTTTACAAAAACCTATATCCAGGCAAGGCTTTGTCTGTGCCTGCAGATACTTATATGAATTGGGTGAATTCTTCTCTTCCCAAGGTCCCAGAGTAATTTAAGTTTCCTGGGCCTATCAGACAGTGACATTCTTTACTTGTCACAGGTCAAGAATCCTATAAAGGAACTGCATCGATATGATTTGAGGTTTTCCAGGGGGCTTTTATTGACTCCATTATACATATAAATTCCTCAAAGCAGTATGCTCATATCAGAAAATATGCTGTTCCAATCAAAGCCTTGGTAAAATAACCAGTGTCTCTGTGTCCTATTATAAAAGAAAACAGTTCTATTGACTTTATGCAAATAACTAGATTGCTATAAATTAAGAATATTCAGAAATACTTTCCAACTTCTAGACAAATCAGGTACAAAGAAAGCAATATGTTTCAAATTTTGCTCAAAAGAATATAATTTACTCAATTGTTAAAAGCTGTGAATAACTCAAAAGAAAAATGTTTTCTTGACTCTGAAAAGCAAAACAAAAAAAATCAGCAGTGTTTTAGACAAAAAGTCATAAAAAATTATTTCAAACTTCTGTTATCTCTGTCCATTCAATTAACTCCTATTCTGCTTGATATTGGGCCAGCAATCCTCATGAATACACTGTCTCTTTAATGAGAGCCCTAGAAGATTTCATCAAATCTCCTAAAGAAGCAAGTTCTGGGTGAGGTGTGCTGGCTCACAAAGTGCCATAATCCCAGCACTTGGGGGGTTGAGGCAGGCAGATTACTGAAGGCCCAAAATATGAGACCAGCCTGGCCAACATGGTGAAACCTATCTCTACCAAAAAAAAAAAAAAAAAAAATTAGCTGAGTGTGGTAGTACACACCTGTGGACCCAGCTACTCAAGAGGCCGAGGCACAAGAATCACTTCAACCTAGGAGGTGGAGGCTGCAGGGAGCCAAAATCATGCCAGCATACTCCAGCCTGTGTGACAGAGCAAGACTATGTCTCAAAAAAAAAAAAAGTTCTGAACTGTAGCTTTTAATAAATCACTTTCTAAGAAGACTCAAAGTAAAACAATAATTATGAATGACAAAAGTCTCAGAACAGCTATGGTTAAATACAAATACAACCCACAGAAAGCTAAACACTATTTAATATCTGACAGTCTTTCTGTATAATTTTCATGTACCAAATCAGTCAAATATATGTTTCTCTTAGACCTCTATGAAAAGTTAGGAGATCAAAATACTAAATTTAGAATTTTATTTTGAAAAGTTTGTCAAATATCAAAGGTTTAAAACACTTGATATCACAAAATAGTATCACAGATCATTCATTTAGCCAAAGTGATAACTGAAAAATTTCAAAAAGCATTCTTTCATAGAATGAAGACTCCACTTTCCAAACAACAAGACCCAATTAAGACATCATGAGGTCAACTGAATCTGAATCTATTCTCTCTCCCTCCTTCTCCACCCCCTTTTTTTTGCACTTTATTCAAAAGACAAACAAAAGTCTTTCATGATCTGTCAATAGTACATGAAAATCTTGTCCAAAAGAGAAAACTAAATTTAATCCCTGCAGGTAAAACTGTTTCTCCAGTAGTTATATTTACATATTTCAATGTTAACTCTTAGCAACTTTTAACTTTAGTGAAAAACTTAGGAGATAGGCAATTTTAATTATGTACTGACTGCTGCAGAGTCAGAACAAAGAACAGAGCTTCAGAAAATGTCTGACTCTTCCCAGCATAGCCAGGGGGCATGGCTAACTCACATGTCCCCTGGCTTTACCTGGAATCTAATGGCTCTGAACCAGACAAGTTGAACAATTATCAGAAATGTTATAGAAGCAGCTATGACTTTAAATCATCTAGCAGACAGTATCAGATCTGCTAAATTCAGAACAAATGTCTAAATTCTGAAAATGTTCCCGTTGTATTTTGCCAATAATTTAAAACTATCTTTATTTACCAAAGAATACCAAAGTCATTTGAACTAAAAAAAAACTTAAGTTACAGTTCTGGTTTTCTGAAAAAGTCTTATTTAATCTAAGTGCTCACTCTTTTTTAAGCCAATTGATTAGAACTCCTATATATATATTGGTAGTGAAACATCACACACACATGACACATATAAACATATAGTAATAGACATACAGGCACACAGACAGAAGCAGATTTTATAGATTGATAAGATTCTTCATTTTCTAGTTTTTAAAGTTTCTCATATCCAGAGTAATTACTGGTACCCTCAAAAGCCAAAAGATCAGGTAACACAACACAAAAGAGAACGGAGCTTTAGGTTTGAGAGGAATCTGTCCCCTTGCAATACTTGGGGTTTCATGAGAAAAACAGAAGTTCCTCCCAAAACAGTCCGTGTTTCCTTATTTTCCCAAGGGTTCCAAATGCAAACCTTCTGTTGTCCCCAGGCAAATCGTAAATCAATACCGGGAGGTTATGCATTGGTTTGGCCTAAAAAGGTAGAATATCCTGAAGTGGGGGGGTTACCAGTTATAAGTGTATTCAAAGATTCTCTGATCTGTGATTGATTTAGCTTTGTCTAAAAAAAAAAATGAAGTCAGAGAAAGGAATGTTAAGACATGGGCTGTTAATGTGACTTTCTCCAGGCCCTTTGGGAAGAAATTTAGAACAAAGAACAGCAGCTAGAGTTCAGCCCTTAGTTGTCCCTTATCTGAGGTCTATGTGCCAGCATATGACATTTTCCATTTGGTTGGGAGGTGGGTGCAGATTTCTGAAAAGATATTATCTTTAGTTTCTATAAGAAATCAAACTCTAATTTTCCTGACTATTCTTTTAGCTGTTTTTACCTTCTTGCTTATCAAGTTGCTTATATACTTCTCAAGGCTAGCCAGATGCCTGAAATTTCTCTTGAGGGGACTCAAGATTATTCTTTATTTTCATGCTAAAAGGGGGCCTGGCAGACCCCTAAAATGGGTCCCTGCTCCATCTCAGCCATAGTAGTGAAAACAATAGATCCTTAGCACAGGAACAGACACCTAGACCTATGAGAAAATATTAAAACCTTAGAAAAAGCAATATGTGTTGTAAACTTATATGCAATAACGTTTCCATCAGAAATTTATGTGTAATTGGAGGACTCTTTGGAGAGCAGTTTTCAATAAAATAACTAATTACATGAAGAATAATGAAGTGAAAACCGGAAGATACAAAAGTGGATTAAATATCAAAATATAAAATATATTACTACAAATTAAATACAACTCATATGGGATAATATTTTTATGACTTTGTGGTGGAAAAGAACTTTTTAAATGAGGCCTTTTTTAACATATCAAAATTGAGTAGTTCTGTTCAACCAAAGCCAACATAGACAAAGCATTAATGAGAGATGGCAGATAAATAATATCTAGAATTTATAAAAATTCTTACAAAAGATGAAAAACAAAACAGCACAGAAAATAGGAAAAGTAGGTTGGGAAAAGACAGCACAATGAAAAAAAGAAACTCACATCTGCAAGCATTTTAAAAAGATATATTATTTTATAATAAAATAAATCCACAATGGAATATCTGACTGACAAGATTATAAAATCTACCAAAATTGTAATGCCAAATTATGTGTTGTTTACGCCAAGTTACACAGGTGAAGGCGCAATAGTCCTCCACTAGTATGCCCTCACTTCAGACACCAGTCTCAAGTTCAAGAGTCCCCAGGGCCACCTTCACTTCGGTGGAACCGGCTATAGATTTGTCACTCTTGACTAAACTAGTTAGAGGCTCACCAATCTATTTTTTTTTTCCTTAGGCACTCAAGAATTATATTACAGATTATATTATTCACCTGGCTTACCTTATAATAGGGCCTTGTGTCCAAAGGTTGTGGCTAAGGTAATATATTTATCACTTCCTGGACTAACTATAAAATGTTCCCTGCAATCTTCTCTGTCTTCTCTGCTGAGTGTCTATATGTAAGTAATCTGAGAGAGAGACTCTGAGAAAGTCTTTCCAGTCAGCATCCTGGAATCACAAGGTGAGAAAATATGGATCTCTGTTAGGATCTAGGCACTAAAATAGTCACTCAGGAGAACTGGGTAACTTGCATAATTGTGTGATATGAGCAACAAACAGACTTTTATTTTATTAGGCTCCTGGGATTTGGGGATATTTGGTTACTATATAGCTTAAAATAACCTGATTTAGTACACTTAATAAAATATTTGTTGCATGTTTTAAAAATGTAACACAAATTAAATTTGGTATTTCATCTTATGTTCTTGGCTAGCTAAAATTATTATCATAAACATATGATGAATTTTGTTATGCTTTTTGGACCTAAAAAGATAAACAATGTTTTTTCTTCTTAGACTTTTCTAAATATTATAAATTAGATTCATAGATTTTCTGATGTTGACAGACCATCCTTGCATTCAGAAGATAATCTTACACGAGAAGGATGATTTTTTAATACACTGAGGAATTTAAGACACACATATTCACACACACAGATAGAGTTTTGTATTCTACCTTTCAACCTTCTATAATCTAGGAGCCTAGAACACCCAGGATGGTCCTTCTAAAATATAAAATATAAACCAGCTCATTACCTCTACATCTTTCAATTTTTCCCCATATCATTTCCTTGTATCATCCCCAAAGACCTGAAAGGCCGTTTTTTAACCTCCCCCCATTTCCCACATTACTGACTCTGTGCTAGCCACACTGTACTTCTGCCTGTTCTTCTACCTATTTAATTGTCATTGGTTTTCTGTCTGATATACTCTATACACACAAAATTATTTTTTTAATTTTTACTTTATTCACTTCATCACTCAAATATCATCTCTTTTATGCCAGTTCCTCAGAAGTGGCAGCCAAGACAACCTTGCTTGTGTTATTTATTGGGGGTTTACTTCCGTAAAAGGGAAGTGAAGTAAACCAGAAAAGCAAGGCAAAAACTTATATATATATATATATATAAATACACACACACACACACACACACCATATATATGTATATGGTGTATATACATGTGATATATATATGGCATATATCACATGTATATACACCATATACATATATATGGGGTGTGTGTGTGTGTGTGTGTGTGTGTGTGTGTGTGTGTGTATGATATAAGCCTGAGATAGTTTCAGTTTGATCTCAGAGTGTTTTCGTTTCTTGGAAGCAGACTTGAAGCTAGAAGGTTTAAGAAGATTTATCAGGTATACTCTCAGGAAACAGCCTTCTCTGAAAGTGGGAGATTCAGGTTTGGGCAGACAGAGGAAAGGTGACCTACACTGTGAATTCAATAACCTTCAAGCCAATTCTTAGTGGAGCTAAAGCCTTCAGATCTGTCCCAAATTGAGGCAGAAGCCTACAGTAACCACTTCACACCAGAAAGCTCTGTCCCACAAATTACTCCACAGATTTAATCCCACCTTCAAGATTAAATCTCTTCACCACACTTAGCCAATGGCAAAATTTTTGGCAGGGAGGGGATAAGGATTAATTTCCAAACTAGAACTTGTTTGTCCAAGAACAATTTTCTAGAAAAGAGAGAAGCTATGACTTGTTAATATACAACACTGACAGCAGCTGGGGAAAGTATGCACCAATTAATAAAAGGAATCTTAGGAAGTCTCTGACAGTATCCAATACAGTCCACTCTTTACACTGCTCTTTAATACTTCCTACTCACATCAAAGTACATCTGGAAGGAGTGAATTTACATGGTTGGTCAAATCTTCTGGGAAGACATACAAGACCAGGGTTAGTAGGGTGAACTACATCCTTATTGCAGGCCATAACCTATATTTATCTTTTTTCTCCTTCCTGTTTATTTACTAGAATGAGGATTAGTATGTGGCACTAATGGCACTGACTTCATCATCTAATCAGACAGCCATTTTCTTATCATCTCACGAAAAAACAGAAAAACCTCTGTATGCTTATTTTGATGTATTTTTCTCTATAAAATTTTAATTCCTATAGAGACATACATAATGATTATTTTATTATCTGTTTTCTCTCATTAGACTGCAAGGTCCATGTTAACCATAATTTGACATTTTTAAGTTCTGTACTTTATACCGAGAGCCTAGAATGTTTTCTTTCATATAATATTCAATGATTACATTAAGGTCTTTATATTTTTCTAGATAAATTAAAAGTAACGTTCATTTTATGTTTTAGAGCAATTTTAATTTCACAACAAATTTAATGGAAAATGCAGAGTTCTCAAATAACCTCTGCCCTGACATGTGCACATCTGCCTTTACAAACATCCTAATCAGAGTGGTACATTTATTACAATCATAAGCCTACAATGACATATTATTATCACTCAAAGTTCATAGTTTACATTAAGGTACACTGATGGTGTTATGCATTCTGAGTATGGACAAATGTATAGTAAAACATATCCATTCTTAAAGTATCACAGAGTATTTTCACTGCCCTAAAAATCCTCTGTGTTCCACCTATTATTAGGCTGGTGCAAAAGTAATGGCAAGATGGTCAAAAGTAATGGCAACACTGAAAATTGATAGCTCATTTCTTTTTATTGCTGGATAATATTCCTTTGTCTAGAGTACCAAAGTATATCTGTTCACAAACTGAAGGTCACCTTGGTTACTTTTAAGTTTTAGGAATTATGAAAAAAGGTGATATAAACATCCATGTTCAAGGTTTGTGTGGACATATGTTTTTAAATCACTTACGTAAATACTAAGGTATGCAATTGCTGGATCATATTGAAACACACCCAGTTATCCTATAGAGCAGATGTTTATGATTTCTTTGAAAAAACACAGAAATTGATCCTCCCAGTCTTAGCACTTGAGAAAGTTACATTAGTCTTATCTGAGTTCCTTTCTCAGGAAACCCACTGTCAAGCCTCCTAGAAAGTAACAAGGACCAGAAACTGACTAGATCACTGCATTTGAACAGTGAGGAGCCAGACCCCTCACTCTTCATTATTGTCTAACAAACCACCTGTTCCTGTTGACCAACTCCTTTTCCTTACAGGTCCCTAATTCCTGTTTTCCCACACCTGGTTACATTTGTTCCCTGTTGCGAAAACCACTAATTTTAGTTGTCCCAGGAGATGGATTTAAAACTTATCTCCCATCTCCTCAGCTGCAGCACCCAAATAAGACTTCTTCCTTGGCAGTACTCCTTGTCTCAATAATTGGCTTTCTGTGCAGTGGGCAGCAGGTCCTAGACCATACCCCTGGTGTTTCAGTAACAATATGGTAAAATTCTGTTTTGTTTCATAAGAAACTACCAAACTGTCTTCTAAGGTGTCTATACAATTTTGCGTTTCCACCAGCAATGAATGAGAGTTAATTTTCTTTTTTATACTATCCTCATCTAATTTTGAAGGTAAGATTATATTAATTTTATTTAATCAATTGGACACTATTTGGTGTGTGTGTGTGTGGTTTTTTTTTTAGAATAAGTTGAAAGAAATTCACCTATGGAATCATCATTGTCCAAAACTTTAGGAAGGCTGTTGTTACCACTAATCTGTCTTTAAAACTTATAGGCAAATTTAGAAGTCAATATAAGTTTAAAGAGACAATTTGGATACTTTTAAAAACTATATATATGGCATATATAGGCATTATATAGCATTATTTAATACAATCACCATAATATTCATCATCAGTATGCCTTTTAACAATACAACTTATCTTCTTTCTCTTTTCCTTCATTTTTAAATTTTATCTTTTATGCTAGAGTCAGTCTTAATAATATTAAAAGTTCATAGTTAAATTTTTCTGTTTCAATTTTTCCTGTTGTAAATTTATACTCCTTGTTTCTGTTAATTTGTTCTGTAATTATGAATTTTATTAAATTTTCTTCTGTGCTAGATTTAAATTCTCAACTAGTTTGCAATAAATCCTTCACATTTCTTGAAAGTGTATTCCAATTTCTCTAAATACTGCTTTAATGTATGTATCTTACAAATTTAAATACACATGTGTTTATGTAATTTTCATTCATGATGAATATTTTTAAATTTTAAGATATTTATTGTTTATTCTCAATTATTTAAGTGTAATTTAGTAGATCCTTGTTTATTTTCCAAATATATAGAATTGTAAAATACATTCCTTTATACATGATATTTTTATGTTGCTATCAGCTTAGAATGTCATCTTACAGTGTTAATTCCTTGGAATTTATTGAGGCATAGTTTGTTAGCTAATATGTGGTCAAAGTCTTTGATTGATTATTCATTCTTTTAAAGAATGTTTGCTTTTTTTCTCTGTTTAGATAAATTGTTTTTTTTTAGTACAAAAGATAGTCCTTTTGCTCATGGATACAGTCATATATAGAAAACAATCTACTTAGTTTTTAATTGCAGTTTCATAAATGGTAATTTCCTCATTTATCAGTAGAGATAAAAAGCATGATTTTAGAGGGCTGCCACAGGGAGTAAATTAGCAGACAGTGTTACTTATTAAAATAGAATATGTTACTATAGTTGAATAGAAATTAGCTTTTAGTATATAGAAACTATGCAAGTCATCTACTTTCTTTACTTTCTTAATAACACAAGATGAAAAAAATTACTTTTTTCATTATGGTGGACAGGATTAGATAATTAAAATGTGTATTAATCCATAGGGGCTTTTTTTACTATTACCTCTGTATTTCTCATTTTGTTTACATCTATAAAAATTCAAATTTATTTTGTATTGGAATTCTATATCTGTACTTATGAATCATTTAACCTCTCTTCTTGGTAAACATTTAGAAATTTCAGTCTATTTTTTTTGTATTATATACCATTTCCTATTACACCATATTGTTGCACATATTTTGTATTAGTCCCCTAGGGTAATATTTCCTAAGTAAAATGGCATGAATATTTTCAGAGTTTCTGATAAATATTTCTAAATTGAACTAAAGTAAGTTTCTAGTAATTAACATGCCTGTCAGCCGTGATTGAATGTGCTCATTTTCCTCACCTTCTACCTAGTGAATTAGATTTTAGAAATTCTTTTCAAATTCAATAGGCAAAAAATTGGTTTGCATTCATGCTAAAATTGCATTTTTTGATTGCTAGTGAGTTTGAATATTTATGCCTATGTCCACTTGCCATTTCCATTTATTTTAGTAAATGGCCTATTACAGGCTTTGTTAATAATTCTAGTTGTGTTTTCACCTTCTGATTCGTAATTTTAAGAGTACCATATTAAAAACACCCTATCATCTGTTTTCTTTATTTAGGTTTTTTCATTTTAATGTGTACTAGGAAGATTTGAAATACAGATTATTTTAAAAATTAAAATAGATTGATCAGTATTATCTTAATATCTTGTATTTTTCCTCTGTTTAGTTGTGCTTGTTGTGATGTGAATTAGTTATGTGCCATTTCATTTTTTTGCATAACTTTAAAAAATCTTTTAAAAATCTTTAAAAAATAATTTTCTTCTTATAGTTTCTATATATTTTTGATTGTTGTAACTATATATCACATATTTTTGTTTTAAATAAAATAATCTGGCTTTTAGCAAAAGCATCTTCTGAAATAATCTTAAGTGCTTTTATACCAGGTTATATAAAACCTATTCAATGAGTTTCCAATTTATTTTACAATATTACTATTTAAATTTGCATACCAATTTCTACAGGAGTCTCAATTCATCATTTTTGTATTTCATATATAACATTATGCATGTAATGTTATATACACATAATATATGTAATTGTATATAATGTTATGTATATATAATTGTATCACATATATAATAGACATTGAGTCACTATATTTTTATAATTATAATTTTAAATATAACAGTTTCATTTTTGAACAGTGGAATAAGACATCTATAGTCAATGTATTAAAATTTTATTTAATCTTTGATAAAAATAGTGATATACAAACCACAACCCCAGAGGCTCTGATTCATTGATTCTTGTATGCTACCCACAAGTCTTAAGTTCTGATGCTCCACTAATAAAGTCACTAGGCTAAATGTAACATACCTTTTCTTATTCCTGAATTAAATTAGATTATTTCTTTTATTTCAACATTAACAGAATACCTTATTTAATGTGTTTGATTATTTATATAAAACTGACAGTCTTTTTAAATTGTTTCACTCCAATGTTTATTATTAAGTATGTGGTAAGAAGTATCTTTTATAACTTTTCCCAGCTTTCAACTAAAATATTTATTATCAAAAATAGAACACACAAAGAAAACAAGACATATCAATCAATAAATGGCTATAAGAATCTGTATGAAAGAACTTCTTTAAAAATTAAATAGGATTACAATTTTTTCTGAAGTTTCACTAAGTTAAATAGAAACTATATCATAATGCAGAAAACAAGAGAAAAATGAGTAAAAATGAAGATTTGATATCTATCTCCCTTCCTACACCCAATCCCTAAAAACTATATTTAAAAAGAGTTAAAAGAAAAATATTGCTGAAACATTAAAATTTATCAGTTAAGTTCACTGATCTTGAAGAAAATATATGAATTTTATCTCTGCTCTTTGATCAAGATAATTTTCTTTGTTTTCAGAAATGAAAAATTTAACACATTTTTATTATTATTTATTCATTTAATTCCTATGATAGTCAGTGAAGAGCCTTTAGCACTGAGATATTTTTCTCCCAAATATTTCTTTCTTTCTTTCTTTCTTTGTTTTTTTGAGATGGAGTTTCGCTCTTGTTACCCAGGCTGGAGTGCAATGGCCCGATCTTGGCTCACCGCAACCTCCGCCTCCTGGGTTCAGGCAATTCTCCTGCCTCACCCTCCTGAGTAGCTGGGATTACAGGCACGCGCCACCATGCCCAGCTAATTTTTTGTATTTTTAGTAGAGACGGGGTTTCACCATGTTGACCAGGATTGTCTCGATCTCTTGACCTCGTGATCCACCCACCTCGGCCTCCCAAAGTGCTGGGATTACAGGCTTGAGCCACCGTGCCCGGCCCTCTCCCAAATATTTCTAAGATAAAATATCTTAATTACTTTTATTACAACCCCATCACTGACAGTTTTTCAGTCATTCATACATTTACACATTAAAACATTTTTAACACATGAAATTAAATTTCTCTTGTACTTAAATGTAATTGTGTTCCAAATAATGACTAAATATTCAGTCTAGCTTGATGCTTTTAAGATTTGCTAAAACTCTCACAGCAGGGAGACGTTAAGAGCCCAGGTGATGTTTTTTGTTTTAATTTTTTGAAAGTTTCCTTTCTCTGCTTTGCCAGCATTATTTTGGAGAATATGATCTTTGCCTTTTAAATATCAGAAAGAGAGCTGATATTCTATTATGCTTTTAAAGATATAGTGGCTTCTCATCTTCTTGAAAATGCTTTTTCTTCTTTGGCAATCAAAGCAATCTATTAGTTGGCATATTATGATAATATGATTACTTCCAATGATAAAAAATATATAGGAGTGTTTGGTCATATCTTCAGGTCACATAAAATTGTGATCTTAAAAGGGCATTATAAGTCATCTTGTTCGACTTCCTAAATTCAAAATTGAAGAGCTAGAAACTCAAGAGTTTGTCCAAGTAACTCCAACAAAAGAAAATATGGAGGCAAAGAACAGAATTTGGGTCTTTCAATACGGAAACCATTGCTCTTTCTACCATTGAACTGTGCCTGTTGTGCGGAAGTAGACAAAAATGGGAGCAGATACTGTGTGCTAGGTGTGGTAATCATTATGTGTAGCATAATATAGAATGGTGTAATGCACACTATTCAAACAATGGACTCATTCATACTCTTTCAAATGTATCCCTTGCTACTGAACCCCTCCATCCCCAGGATTGTGTTTTCCTGGCTTGACTTCTTAGTGAGGAAAACCAAGTCCCGTATTTGTATAATGTTCTTAGCGATCACGTACTATCAAGTATCTAGTTCTTTAGATTAAGCATACAATTTGGACAGTGCAGAGATAGAAATTGGGTATGGGGAGTGGAAAGATAGTGGACATGTAATAAACAGATAAGAGTTCTGACATGAGCTGAATACTCCTTGTGTGATTTTGAATAAGGGTCTTTTCTTCTCTAAAACAGTTAATTTTTAAGAAATCTGAGGCGATCAAATGAGATAGTGTGTGAGAAATGATTTCCATAAAATATATGCTTTCTAGTACATCTAAATTTGATGTAATATTTGTATCATGTTGTTCAGTGATAAATTTACAGTTTTGTTAATAAAAGGGCTACAAGGTCATTTTCTTTATTATTCAATTGATAAGAGTAGGCGCTATTATTTTTCTGAATATTTACTAAATTCACACTCTTTATACAAACTAAATTAATATCACCCCTTAAAAACTTTTATGATGTATACATTGTCTAAATCCCAGATGTGGAAATGGCAGTTCCAGTGTAAAATGTATATGAATGGAAGAAATACCTAGAACTATATAGCTTATTTAAATATAATAAAGAAGAAATAGGAATAGCTCATTATGCTTTAAATAGATTTAATTAATATTTCAAACACAATGCACAAACAAAAACACATACCTATATACATAAATACAGGGACTTTTAAGTTTAACTGAAGATTCCTACCAAATATTTAAGGGAAAAAATAAATCCTACTTTACACAGTTTATTTCAGAATAGAATAATTCTTAATAAACATAACAAACACACTAATGGTATTTACTCATCTCTTAGGAAATCTATACATCAACATAACAATTCAATTCCTATAACGAAAATGGCATAAAATTGAATGGAATAAAATCTAAGGTTAATTTTTATTATATTATGTCATCATTTCATTTTTTTATTTTCCTGTTTTATTTTCTAAGTGACTGTAGCTCTATAATGTCCAGGAATAAAGATTAATATGTGATATTTACTGAGTGCCTTTTATGCTGAGTGCTGAGCCCTTTAAATTTAGTAATTCATTTTTTTTTGCACAATATCCTATTCTAACATGGAAAGCATTGTATCCTTTAACAATATGTATATTTACGTTTTTTTTAATTTGTGAAATATCAAAAAATGTTAAAATATTACTAGTAATCCAGAGAAATTTGATAAACATGAATACAATTTTTATTCTATGGTAAAATTATTTTTAAGTGCTTACTAGAGTGGTGTTTAAAATGGAAAATAATTCTTTACAGAAACTACACATATAACACATCTTAGTTCAGGGAGAAATTTAAGTGGGAGAGAAAGCAGATTTAGATTTTTAAACAGTAGGCTTCTGCTTCCTGCATTGGTGAATTCAACTGAATGTTATTTAATCAATGCTAGCAATATATTTAGAAAGAGAGAGAAGCACATTACCCATTAAGTAGCAGAGAATTTCTACAAAACATACACCCACACATTAAAAATAAAACAAAGCAAAAATTAAGCACTTATTGGATCCACATCAATTTTCCACCCTGTTTATTTCATAATCGTTGTGATGTTCTATTAAATTATACAAAAACCATAAAAGTAGAACTGAAGTTTTGTACAGAAATATATATATCACTTATTTTCTGAATTGGTTACAGAGTTTGATGTATTTAAGCAATATAAAGATTTGACAGAGTTATATTTGTCTTACATCTTCTTTCTCCAATTTCAAAATCACTTGGTCCACAAAAGCTGATTGTCATTAAGCATTGCAGTGAGCATGAGATCTATGACTTTCAAATCCCATTAAAAACAAGTAACTACTTCAATCTTTTTAAATACTAGAAATGCTGTAGAGACTTCAAACTGCATGTAAAGCAGAATTTCGTAGAAGTAGCTTATTAGCAGATGGTAGAATCAGCTTTCTTTATTTGTATTATTTTAGATAAATAAACAAAAGCCATAAAATGTGAACAGGAAAAAAAAGAGTTTTCATCCCATTTTACCTCATCCATTCTTAGATAAAACCAATCCTAACATTAGAATAGATTTTGTTTCTGAGTGGGAGCATGAGATTGAGTTCTATTATTTCCTTTAGTTTTTGGTGGTCAAATGTAATAATCAAACCTAATAAAAATTTCTAAAAAATCATTTGGGTTAGAATTCACTCTGTTGAAGCCTTGTTAGAGGTTCACTCTTGAAACTTTGCGTTAGAGCTCACTATGTTGGAACTCTGTTTAACCATTTAAGACTTTCCTTCTTAATTTTTTAAAAATGTCATATTCAATTCAAATCACCACTCATTATAGATTTTTCTTTAAAAGAAAATATTTTCATTGCTTCTTTTTGTAGGAGGAAACGCAAAGGTTTTTTAGATGCCTTTCTAAAAGGAAATGAAAAATGCAAGAGTTTATAACTGTTTGGAAAAAGTTATGGCTAGCCATTTAATTCAAATGTCTAAGATTGCAGATAGATAAAGTATTCTAAGGTTTTGACCTTTGTAAAAGGGATTACTAGCAAAGTATAAGAGTGAAACAAAAGTAATTTAAACATTTTTATATATTGAAAAATATTCTATAGTAGTACTATATTTTATTAATGTTTTAATTTAAAAAATCATTACTTTTTCCTAAATTATTCCATTATACATTACAAAGAATAGTGTTAAGTAAAAATATAAATACTTTGTAGATACATTGGTACATATATTGCTAAATTATTTTCCAAATTGCTTACTGCAGTTTATACACTAAAATTATGTAAAATTGCATTACTTTTCTAAGACTGTGTTATTCTATTGAGGCTTTTTTTGTTCTTTTTACTAGATTAATAGTTTATCATATTTTAACTTGTATTTTCTGATGGCTAGAAAAGATCACTATCTTTCCATTTGGCCTTGCATTTAATTTTCACATACGAGTGGTATATTTATTATTAAAAATTATAAAATTCCATCATTTCCTTTTATGCTTCTTTTCTTAGAATATTTATACTGAACTTGTATATCTGTGCATGCCTATACACTCATGAAATCAACAACAATACGTGCATGACTTTGGGAGCTATCGGTAGAGCCAAGCCTTAGTCCATAAATTCGATGGTGGCAAAAAAAACTGACGTGTTTACTACTGTGTCTGAAGTACATTGAATACAGTTCAGACTATTAAGAGGGTCTCAAAAAACAAGCCCTCTATTTGTTGAAGTAATAAGCGAGTTAAAGAATGAGACATTAGAATAGCATGGCTTTACCCTTCTCATCCTGGAAGCCGTTTTATTATTTCTTTTTAAAGTGAATCACCTCTTTGCATATTTGTTGAATTTTCATTTCTGTTCTATTAGACGTTCTAATTATATGCCTTATCAAATTAAGTTCAATTTAACTATCAAAACAAAGATAAGGCTGGGCGAGGTGGCTCATGTCTGTAATCCCCGCACTTTGGGAGGCGAGGCGGATGGATCACCTGAGGTTCGGAGTTCCAGACCAGCCTGACCAACATGGAGAAACCTCATCTTTACTAAAAATACAAAATTAGCCGGGCTTGGTGGCGCATGCCTGTAATCCCAGAGACGCAGGAAGCTGAGATGGGAGAATCATTTGAACCTGGGAGGTGGAGGTTGCGGTGAGCTGAGATCAGACACTGCACTCCAGCCTGGGCAACAGAGTGAGACTTCATCTCAAAAAAAAAAAAAAAAAAAAGAGAGAGAGAAAACAGAGTATAATTTAACTTATATATTTACTCTTATTCTGTTATCACTTAGGTACAAATATATGAGAGAAAAATCATTCAAGATTGTCAGGCTTAGCATAATCCACAAAAAAACTTGCTAGATGTGAGAGAATTTTAATTTCTGATGGAGCTGCCAATAAGAGAAAAAGCATAATTAGTCTAGGTAGGAAGAGAGGCAAGTGGGAATTAAGAGGAAAATAAAAATTCAGAAAAAGTGAATGATATATGGAAAAGAGACAATATAGATGTTTGTATGCCTTTAAAATGGAGGTCAAAATCAAAAGTTTCAGTGATACTGGGTATCACTACTGGTAGATACCCAGTAGTGGGATTGTTGGATGAAATGGTAGTTATACTTTTAGTTCTTTAAGGAATCTCCACACTGTTTTCCATAGTGGTTGTACTTTTACATTCCCACCAGCAGTGTAGAAGTATTTCCTTTTCACCACATTCATGCCAACATCTATTATTTTTTGATTTTTTGATTATGGTCATTTTTGTGGGTAGTATTGCATTGTGGTTTTGATTTGCATTTTCCTGATTATTATTATTTTAAGCACTTTTCATATGTTTGTTGGCCATTTGTATACAAAAAAGATACTTGCACATGCATGTTATGGCAGCACAATTCACAATTGCAAAAATATGGAATCAGTCCAAATACCCATCAATCAATGAGTGGATAAAGAAACTGTCATTATATACATGTATATGTGTGTGTGCATATATACACATACACATATGTACACACACATATATATGATTATGTACATATATGTATGTGTGTATGTATATATACCCAAAGCAACAATAAGAGGTAACGATCCTAACACCCATGTACATAAGACCCATAAAGAGATTTAGACTCAATGAGACAGAAAATTAATAAGGACATCCAGGATTTGAACTCAGATCTGGAACAAGTAAACTCAATAAATATTTATAGAGCTCTCCACTTTAAATACACAAAATATACATTCTCCACCTTAAATACACAAAATATTGATCTGCCATTATTAACACCATTTTTAGAATAAAGTTACATTCTTGTTCTCTCTCCCTCTTTTTCTTCCTCTTTCTTTCTCCCCTTTACTCCAATTTTTTTCTTTCTTTCCAAAAAAAAAGAAGAAAAAGAAACTGATTATATACATACATACATATATATGTGTATGTATATGTATACACATACATACATATGTATGTGTGTATATATACACACATACATATACATATATATACACATGTATATACACACACATATATACATACACACATATATATGGGCATAATCAGTTTCTTTATTCACTCATTGACTGATGGGAATTTGGGCTGACTATACACATGCATACATATATATACACATATAAATGCATGTATTTGTGTATGCATATATACACACATATATATGTATGCATGTGTATATATGTATATATATATATGTATATATATAATCACAGTTTCTTTATCCACTCATTGATTGATGGATATTTGTGCTGGTTATACATATATATATATATATATGTGTGTGTGTATATATATATGATGGAATATTGCACAGCCATAAAAATGAATGAATTAGTGGCATTCACAGCAACCTGGATGGGATTGGATACTATCCTAAGTGAAGTAACTCAGGAATGGAAAACCAAACATCATATATTCTTACTTGTAAGTGGGAACTAAGCTATGAAGATGCAAAGACATAAGAATGATACAATAGATTTTGGGGACTCTGGAGGGAAAAGGTGGGAGTGACATGAGGGATAAGAGGCTACAAATGGGCTTCAGTGTATACTGCTCGGGTGATGGGTGAACCAAAATCTCACAAATCACCACAAAAGAACTTACTCATCTAACCAAATACCACCTGTTCCCGAAAAACTTATGAGAAAGAAAAAAGTTTCAGCCTTCAATGAGTCATCTAACTTGGTTTAAACTGTTGTGATTCCAGCCTACTAAGCATGCTTTAAATTTTTGCTACTTACAAAGAGAAGATATCTAAACTTTTTAGAATTAGATCAGATTTTCCCTAATAAAGTATGGAGAACCACATCCTTGGGGAGAAATCCATGTGAGACAGAACTTTCTGCTGTATAAAGTTATATTCAAGATAATAAATGAAAAATAATGAGCAAATGTTTTATCTCAAAAAGTTTGATAGATTTCTGCTTCTATTTAGGATATGAAATGTATTAAGGAAACAGAACTCCCAGCCTAATTATGAAAACAAGTGGATCATCTAAAAAGTTATAGCTATTTCACACTCATCAGAGAGCCATGGTCACAGAGTGGCCTAAAATCCAAGAGAGGATGAGACACTACTGAGAGAGACAGGCAGGCCGCACAGCTGCTTCCATCTTTGGCAGAGCAGCAGGAAGAGGAGACAGATGCCATAGACACCGGCAAGAAGAAAACTGCTGAAATTATCACGAATTTTTAAAGGCTGAATGTGGGCTGTCAGGGGAGTTTAGAAGTTCCAGGAGTTCCAGGCAAAAGGAACCTTGTATCCATCCATTGACTCTTTTTACTGAGCTTTCATCTAGTACTCATGAGAAAGATTGGATTAGGAAAGGAGAGCTTAGAAAGATCCTCGTGAGGCACAGGTGCACAGCAGGAGATCCAGAGGAAAAAAGCTCTCCTACATGTGAGGCCTTCTACTGAGGAGGAGGCAGTGGTCATCTGCTTTTTGGGGAGCAGCAGGAGATCTGACAGAGGCCCTTCTGATACAGATGGGGAATTATGGACTGAAGTTTCCTGTCTTCCCAGATATATACGTTGAAACCCTGACCCCAATGTGATGGTATTAGGAGGTGGAGTTTTGGGGAGGTAATTTAGTTCATAAGGGTAAAGCCCTCATGCATGCCATGAGTGTGCTCATAAGAAGAGGCCAGAGACACAGCGAGCCCTCTTTCTGCCATGTCAGAACGCAATGAGAAAATCAGCAGTTTGCAATCTAGAAGGAGGCCTTTAACAGAAACAATCATGCTGGCACCTTGATTTTGAACTTGAACCTCTGGAATTGTGAGAAATTACTTTCTGTTGTTTATAAGCCATCCAGTCTGTGGTACTTTGTTAGGGCAGTCCAAACTGACTTAAGACTCTAGGCCTTCCATAGTCTGAGTGAAGAGTGAGAGAACAGAGAGAAACCAGCTGCTGTTTCTTCTTTTTTTTTTTTTTTTTGGAGACAGAGTTTAGCTCTTGTTACCCAGGCTGGAGTGCAACGGCGCGATCTCGGCTCACCGCAACTTCCGCCTCCTGGGTTCAGGCAATTCTCCTGCCTCAGCCTCCCGAGTAGCTGGGATTACAGGCAGGCGCCACCATGCCCAGCTAATTTTTTGTATTTTTAGTAGAGACGGGGTTTCACCATGTTGACCAGGAAGGTCTCGATCTCTCGACCTCGTGATCCACCCACCTCGGCCTCCCAAAGTGCTGGGATTACAGGCTTGAGCCACCGCGCCCTGCCTGCTGTTTCCTCTTACATCAAGTTTCAGGCAGCAGATACCTTGAGAGTGGAAAGGGAAAAAAGAGCTGTGTGGGAATGCCTCTGATACCCAGCTGCTGCAAGCCAGCTGCAGTCTTAGGATGCAGAAGGAGAACTATGGGATGCTTGCAAGCATACCACACTGGATGAGGCAGTGCCCATCTCCGTCTGGGAGACAACAGAAAAGCTGAGACTTCCCTAAGGCACAGGTGAATGGGAGACTGAAGCGTGAGGGTAGGGCTAGAGAAATAAAACACACCCTTTAGACACTCAGACGCCAAGCCTTTCTAAGAGAAACTGTCAAATAGAAGGCTCTGATGAACTGAATATAGCCGAATCAAGAACAAAGCCGAAGTTCACCTTAACTGCACATTAAATTTGTCTTACTTCCCCATGCAGGCCACACACTATTGTCTCATAGAAAAAGAAGCGTGCTTGTTTTGTTTTTCTGAGCATAAATATTATTTACCTCAATCTCTATTACCTTTTTTAACATATGATATTTAGCAATTTAATAAATACTTCATGACACATAAAAAGGTAACCCAAGAAAATATGCCGCCATTAAGAAAAGAATAAGTCAGTAGAATCAGAAAGAGATGGCCCAGGTATTGATATTCTAACACACAGAGAAATTAAAATATTTAAGAGCCAGGCATGGTGGTTCATGCCTTTAATCCCAGCACTTTGGGAGGCCGAGACGGGCGGATCTCCTGAGATCGGGAATTCAAGACTAGCCTAACCAACATGGAGAAATCCCGTCTCTACTGAAAATACAAAATTAGCCGAGTTTGGTGGCACATGCCTGTAATCCCAGCTACTCAGAGGCTGAAGCAGGAGAATCGCTTCAACCCAGGAGGCAGAGGTTGAAGTGAGCCAAGATCGCGCCATTGTACTCCAGCCTGGGCAACAGGAGAGAAACTCTGCCTCAGAAATAATTACTATTATTATCATAAGTATAAGATATGATATAGTGGAGACATGAAAAACATGTCTCCACTATATCATATCTTATACTTATCAAAAATGGGGGAAATTTTAGCAGAGATACAAATGTGTAAACAAAAAATGGAAATACCAGAAATGAAAATACAAGGAAATAGAGAGTTTTATGTTTTGCTTTCTGATAGGCTAATCAGTAAATTGGACATAGCAGAGGAAAGAATTATAAACCTGAAAAACAAGTCAATAGTGAAAACATGGAACAAAGTATCAGAGATCTGTGGAACAATAATTTTTACATATACGTGTGTATTTAAACGTGTGTGTGTTTCCCAAAGAAGGGAGAGAAAATGAGAAAAAGTATTTGAAAAAAAATAACCTGTACTAATTTTCCATAATTATTTAAAGCTATCAAACCACAATACCAGAAGCTCAGAGACCCCTTAGAAGAATAAATACAAATAAAACCATCAGAAATATTATATTCAAACAAAATATGATTTTAAAAATAAAATATCTAGAAATTAGCCAGAGGAAAAAAGACCAAATTGTGTCATACTTATAAAATTGCTTACTAAAAGGTGTGTTACATATAATTTACTATAAAAGGATGATTCTGCCTTAATAGTTATGCTATGAATCAGGTATACATCAGTATGTTTTAGAATAAGTTGAGTTAGAATACAGATTTTTTTCTTTAGAACAAGACTATAACTCTTTACTAATATGTTTATGTGACATACCTCTGAAAACAGTAGTTGAAAGTAGTTAATGAAGTCACTACAATGTTTTTATTCTCCAAATTTTTTATGAATAACATACCTGTATTGGACCATAGTTCAAACACATAAAGAGGAAAATTTAAATCCTGTGGGTTTTTTTTTTTCAGATACAAAAATCCTGAGTCATTTAGCTTATTTTTAATGAAAAGGACCATAAGCCTCTTAAGTTTTGCAAAAGTCTCATCCTTTCATGAATGATTATTCAACTTCTCAATTATTCAGCTATATGTACAGAAATGTGCTAGCCCAGAGGAGTGGGTTCACCTTTTCTCTAGCACACCACAGTTACATTGTAAGTCAGAAACAGAGCCAAATACTGGTTTACAATGATGAGTAAACTATTTTCCGATTATACTTACTTGGTTCATATTTAGCTGCTCAAGAAATATTTGCTGAATGAATGACTGTATGCAGCATTGGAGATGGCAAAATAAATAAAAATTAGACAAAACGCTTTCCTAAACCAGCATTTTCCATGCACATAAAATATACTAAATAAGCTTGTAACTAATATCTCCGTTGTACACAGGAGGGAGTTAATCGTTTTGATAGGGGTAGGGAAAAACAAATGTAAGACTGTACTATAGAAATAATTATTCTGCTGAATTTTGAAAACTGAAAAATTTTAATTTACACATTCACCCTTTTAACAAACACAACTAAGGATACAAACACATAGGCACATGGCACTGTTCCCAGGGAGTATTAAGTATGATGAACATAGTTGAAGAGTAATACAGACACATTACCTGACCTCCTGGAGCTTAGAGTATAATAACAGAGACTGGGAGTATCACCCTAATTATACAAATACATAGTATAAAATATGAAATAAAGCTAGGGTGAAAGGACAAGAAAGCAATAAGATTCAAAGTTTTTTGTTTTTTTTTTAACAAAAGGACTCATCTTCCCATTTACAAGGTAAAGAAATGCATTGTGAATTCTGGATTCACTATCAAGCATCAGGTTCATGGGGATGAGTGGTAGAGAAGATGGAAAGACTAGCAGAAGTTGAATCCTAATTTGTCATATATTCCATTTTAAAACATTTAATTTGGAAATTAGAGTGAGTTGAAATATTTCAAACTTTAAACAAGTTAAGAATTTTTGAAGAAACCAACAGATCATGAGCAATATTTAGACATTTGGACTGAACAACCTTAAAACTTTTTTCCCTTACACAGATTCTATGACTTATGTAAACTAAATTTGCAGCCAAGAAGGGAAGAGTAAGATAGACTTTATTTAGGGTTGTCAGTGGTAAAAAAACAAAGCAGCAAAATTCATGGGGTAGGTCTCATATAAAGAGAGCTGAAATGTTCTCACTGGGTGTGATTCCAAGTATGATGTATATCCCATACTGGGAAACATTAACTAGAATATGTTTGTAAAGCAGAAAATACATGGAAAAGAATTTAGAGATTCTCTGCAGTAAACGTTAGCGGCGTTGGTTGTTTTTTTTTTTTTTTTTTTTTTTTTAAATCATGAGCTGATCTTAGTCTGTAAGGGTCAGAGAGTTCTGTTTTAGGTTTACATCTAATAATTTTTAATTTACAGAACTACGAAATTTAATCAGATAAACACACTTCTAAGGATTTGCTGAATTGTACTGTTAGGTATAGAATTTCAAAATGTTTCAACTAAGAAGTTAAACATAAGCTTTCTTTGGTTGAAGAAACTGAGGCACAGAGAGTAGAAGTAATTTACTCCTAGCCAACCAGTAGGAATAACTGCATCTTCAGTACAATGTGGATCTCTTCACTTCTAAACTGCCTCTGGTAATAAAACCAAAGGGTTAATTGATTAGGTCTGCCTGCACTGCTTTTGGCCATTTGCTTTTTGTTATTATTTTTTCTTTTTTTCCATGAAGCTGAAGACCTTACCACTGAACACAAACTTAATCTTCATGGGCTGTATTATAGATAATATGTAGGTCATTATGGTAATGGTCACTTCACATGCTTTTCAGAAACTTGGACAGTGCCTATCCGGTTCAAACTGGTTGAGACCACCGACACGTCCATTGGCCCCATCCGTGCAAATGTCTGAGAGTTGAGCTTTTGATATCACAGAGCCAAAAACTCTACCCTCAGATCATGCTAGTGCTGCCATTTTCTGCACATATGTCCTGTGAAATGCCATGAACTCCAGCTATGCTTGTGCAGAACAAACCTGTTACTTCATTTTTTGCCCACTACTGATTACCTTTTCCCATGCCTTTAACCACTCTACTTCTCTAGCCTGCAACTACCCCTAAGCCTTATCTTTAGCTAGGTGGACTTGGGAGCTGTTCTCCAGCCTCCTCCCCTAGTGCCCTTGACAATAAATCTTTCCTCTCTTGTAAAACCCATGTCACAATGATTGATTTACTGCATGCAGGCAGAATGGACCTGGACTTGGACAGTAACAATAAGACAATCCAGCCAGGAGTTAAAGTCCATACCTTTGCTAGTGGTTCAATTGCCCTGTGCCACTGCTAGAATCTTGCAGGTACATTCAATCAGCTGCCTGGGGCTACTTTTAAAGACGTCTTCTCAGGATCCTCCAGCATGCAGCGCCAACCTTTGATGCATACTTTATATTTTTTGCAACAGAGAAATAGTTTCTGGCTCTGGAAGATGTCTTTTTGGGTAACTTCGATACAAGTGACTGGATTCTTATTTCTCTTTCCCTCTGGCTGGATTTCTGAAAGGAAGCCCTAGTTTGATCTACACTGTAAGGGTTCTGGTTTTAGGGACAACTTGATATTAAGGAAGGATTAGGGAATCTCCACTCACAGAAGTTCTCCTGGTTCTGTCTTGTTTCTGGTTTCTGGTTTCTGAAATCTGGTTCTAGCTGCAGCACAGATAATATAAATATATTTTGACTGATCATGTTTAGAGATTGAAACAATAGGAAATGCTAATTCTATCCCCACCTGCAGCCCATTAGGTTGTATTCTCTAAAACTGGGCAACTTTCAGCTATGAATCCATGAGAAGAGAAAAGATGGTATTTTTTCTGCAACACTGTGTGGCCACAATGTCCTTTAGATTTCAGAGAGAAATGGCTAAAATGGGCTTCTCAGTTATTAAGGAATGCCAGGTTTTCTGGGACTCCAGCCGGCTACATATTATCGTTCATTATAGCACATATTTTTAAACTGAGGGCTTAATTACATCAAAGAAAATTCAGAGCTCAAATAGTTATTATTTAAAAACCTATAACTAACAAATTAACATGTAGTCTTCTAAAGTTATCTGTCTATCTCGTCTATCTCCCTATGTTTTTTCCTTCCTATTTTGAATCTGTTGGCTTTCCTACTAGTATGAGATAAAACTTACTGTTCAAGCTATTACTAATTCAAGGTCACTTATCTAAAACAATTTAAAAAGATGAAAGAGGTTTTTTAAAATAAAACTGACATGGAAAGTGCATTTTTTTTTTACCTATTGGGGCATATAAATCTTAGCCATGTGAACATGCTCCAGTTTTGTCAGAAAAATAAGTTGGATCCAACTGTCTTATTTATGTATACACATGCATTATGTTATCTGTTGTGTTTACATGGTACCAAATTAGATTATAAATAAATAAATACTCATAAATTAAATAAATAAGCCCAAATGCTTTTTAAGTTCATGTGACTTTGAAAATATTTGCAAATAAATAATATTTAAATTATTGAGAAAATGAAATAAAAAGTCTTCAAAATTTAGACATTTTAAGGTCATAAAGCTGTTACTTCTATAATATTTTTGATATTTGCTTAATATGTCTTTGAGCTTTGTCTTTGGAAGTAAAATGAGATTAATTATGGTATGTTCACTCATTTATGTTGCTATATTAGAATAAGCCTGTATGAAAGACAAATTGTCAGATTATAGTTCAATAGGAAAGAAAGACAAAGAAACTGTTTTGTCTAATTCTAATGAAAATGAGTATCCCCTTATAGTGGCATTGTCCCACCACTACTTCCTTAGCCACAGTCCCAGGTTTCAGCTCCCTCTGTCCCCAAAGGCCAGAAGATAAAAATCATATCTCTTTCTCACACCCATCAGAGTAGTCAATTTGTCAGGGGGCTAACCAAATCCAGGTGAAGCAATACTCACTAGGGCAAGTTCCTATTGGAATTATGGACATATCCACTGGACACCCAGTGGCATTAATTTGAGTCTACTCTCTCTTCTACATGGGATCTGTTTAATTAGAAGAACAGCATGACCACTTATAAGGGTGATTCCAAGAGAATAGAAGATCATTTCTCGTCAATTTTTGCTGCTCATAATGTCACTAGATCTGATGCACAACATTTATTAAATACCTTTCTCACTGCATGGATTTAGAAAAGGCTAGAGAAAAAGTCAATCACTTACATGCATAGACCCCATACAATCCTGTAAGGGCTGATGCAGCTGTGGCCATCCCCACAGCTGACCCTCATTGGAATATAAATGCAGGAGACAGATTTAGACTTGAACATTCCTTAAATTGCATTTTAGTAGGGCTCTACAAAGGGGTCTCAAAAGAAAGAAGTCTAAATAAAGTACAGGGAGTAAAACATAAACTTGAAAAGGAAGGTAAAACATAAACTTTAGAGTTTCTGGAAAGGATTTTTGAAGCATATGGGCAATACACAGATATAGACCTGGATGCCTCTGAAAAATTTACAATGGTTAGTATGCCCTATGTCAGCCAAAGTGCTCCAGACATTCAGAAAAAAACTACAGGAAACAAAGGAGTGCCAATGTCTCAACTGGTTGAGATTGACTATAAGGTTTCTAATGGCAGGGATGATGTCCAAGAAAAAAAGGAGCAACAGAAGATGAAACAAGACACTCTGCTGGTGGCAGCACTGACCCACAGCTAACCTGTAATCCATAACCCAGGACGACCTCAATTAAATGTAAGGAGCCCCCACTCGTGAATCCAAACTCTAAAGGATACTGCACAGTGGAACCCCACCAACGTATCTACTGAAAACAAGAGGGCCATTGGAAGAAAAAGTACCCCAGCTAAAATAAGACTCTTGAAGAAGATAGAGAGCAAGCAGTGCAGCAAATGCCTGAGATCACCAGTGGTGAGCAGAATGATGAGGCCCAGGGCTTCCTTTCAACTTACTGATCCTGTTGATTTCCCATGACCCACATAGATCTCAGGATGACCATGATGGTGAGAAATAGACTTCTGGATTTTCTGATTGGCACTGGGTTACTGACTCAGTCCTAAACATGCTACTTTTCCAGTTATTTGAGAAAACAGTGCTATGCTGATGACCAGGGTCTCTGGAGAAACCTTGAAAAAGTCATTTCTCTGACCCATTTGACTACCAAATGGGCGAATCACTCCTAAAACCAAGTTTCTTATATATGCTTGAATGCCTTATCCTGCTGCTGCAATGAGACCTACTAACCAAGCTCAATGCTAGAGTTACTGTTCCCCGCTATGTGTGGATGTGAAGGTACCACCAGAACAAGTATGTGCTCTTCAAGTGGCACTATAAAAAAAAAGGCAAGGAACCGCCAACAGAGATCCTTGAAAAGATCTTATAACAGCTAAGAATGGATTTATGGGAGGATAAGAGGCCGAGACAGATAAAACTGTCCATTAAAGTTCCTACTGGGTTGAGAGTTCCAAATTTGAGAGAGTATCCACTAAAAGAACATGCTAGACAAGGTATTCAACTCATCCATAGCTGCATCTCTTGAATATGATCTCATCTTCCCATGACGGTCCCCATATAACACCCCAATTTTGTTGGTATAGACTCCAGGCACGCAGAAACATCTCTTCATGCAGCACTTAAGAACCATTAACCAGACTGTAGAAGATATCCACCTAATGGTGCCTAACCCTTAACCTTTGCCACTGTGTCTGAAGACTTCAGCTGATTTACTGCTTTGAAAGTTATGGTTTTTGTTGTTGTTGTTGTTGTTTGCATACTTCTAAGCCCCAACTCACAGGAACTCTTTACTTTTGAATAAGAAAATCCTGAGACTAGGATCAAACACCAATATT
This sequence comes from Callithrix jacchus, assembly GCF_049354715.1. NCBI lineage: Eukaryota > Metazoa > Chordata > Mammalia > Primates > Cebidae > Callithrix > Callithrix jacchus. The sequence continues at coordinate 48,967,400 of NC_133513.1, read as the reverse complement.
GTTAGACTGTACTCCTTCAAGGTTTTAAAAACTCTTCCAACCCTTTTGGTGAAATCTTAGCCACAGATTTGAAGGATCTCCAATTAAAAGAAGGAGACCTTCTCTAATATGTAGATGACATCTTGATTACCAGCACAATGAAGGAAGCCTCAGACCAAAACATTTTAACCCTAAATTCTAGTTGCATTAGGGCTATAAAATCTCAAGAAAAAGGCCCATATTTCCAAACCTTTTAAATACCTGAGTTCTGAGTTATCACAGGGACAGAGGAGCTTACTCCCTGAAAGGAAAGAAGCTCCAGCAAAGGTAGCAGTACCCATCACCGGGAGACAGTTGTATGGGTTCTTAGGTATGGCAGAGTTTTGTCATATTTGGATCCTCAATTTTGGACTTGCTGCCAAGGCCTTCTATGAAGCTCTTTAGGTCTCCTGGACATTAGAATGCCTTTTGACCTGTTTGTCCATGAGAGGCAAAGGATTAGTCTTGGAATATTAACCCAAAATCTAGGTAATATGAGAAAACCAATTGCACATTTCTCAAAACAGTTAGACATAATGACTAAGAAATGTTCTATATACCTGAGGGCAATCGCAGCCACCTGTGATTTACTATAACAATCAGAAAAGTTTATCTTTGGCCAGCCTACCATGTACACACTCCCCACTATGTACGTCCTCCCTCTGTCAGAACAAAGAAGATATTGGCTTACTTCCAAGAGGCTAGGCAATTACGAAGATACGTAATTAGACAATTCAAACAGGACCTCCAGCAATAATAAGAGGGGGCCCAATTCAGAGGCACCAGGCCCAGGGGAAACTGGCAGATTGACTTCTACCATGATGCTGAGGTCCACCAGGAATGTCAGGTACTTGTCAATATTTCTGGGCATTTTTACTGCACGGATGGAGGCCTCTCCCTACTGTATGAAAAGGCCCCTGAGGTTGTAAAAACTCTATTAAAACATAAGTCCTCAGCTTGGGCTACCCATATCTATCCAAAGCAACCATGGAGGAGCCTTTATAGCAAAAATAGCTCAAGAAATTTCTGGTACCTTAGACATTTGCTGGAAATTACACACTTCTTGGCGGCTACAATCTACTGGCAAGACAGAAAAGATGAATCATACTCATAAAAAGACTTTGGATAAGATTCGTCAAGAGACTGATTTATCTTGGGATAAGGCCTTACCAGTTGCCCTTCTTCCAATGAGAGTGGCCCTAGAAGGAAGTACCAGTGGAGTTCCTATAAAATGCTATATGGGAGACCCTTCCTATGCTCAACGGGATTTACGGAGGTACCCAGAGGGAAGCTGAAATTGTCAAGTATATACAATCATTGGGAATCACTCTAATTGCCATACGTGAATTCATTTCTGGGAAGGTAATGTTTCCCACAGATGTTGCTCTGTACCACCTCTATCCTGGAGACTGGTTTCTATTAAAGATAGTTTATTCTTGGAAGAATAAACATCCAGAAGACCAGCTTTGTCCTTATTAAACTGGCCTTATGAGGTGATACTGGTGATCCATTCTTCACAGTCAAGTTAAAAGGAGTCAAGCCATGGGTCCATCATCCCCAGGTGAAGCTGGTCCCAGAGTCATTGTTGGATTCACTGTCCCCTGTATACAGAAACAACTCTGGGAATGGAAGCCCCGTGACAGAGAAACAAACCACTTAGATCACTCGAATCTGGATCAGCAGTTCATATCAGACAGTAACTTTCCCAAATGGACCTGCAAAACCTCTAAGTGACCTCAAGTGAGGCTGTTTAGGAGACAGCCCACTAAAGATAAGTAATGAACAACCTCAAGTTCTTTCTTCACTTTTTAGTTTACTTGTTTTTCCTTACTTCTTTACCTACCCGTGATTTGCTATGTATTGCATGAACAAAGGCTTTGTCCACTTCCTCTGCAAGCAGGGCTAATAAGCCCTTCCTTCAATCACAGACATAATCACCTTCTTCCTTTTCTGTTGTCCCTCCTTATTGACTTTTAACCCCCAGGGTGGGAGAAACAATTCAATAATAAGGATTTCTAAGATGCTGGCAAAGGTAGATAATCTCTCTAAATGTTAGATATGTCACCCAAGCCCAGTTCTACACATGATCACAGTGATCCCGTAATTTTGCCTGTTTACAATTTTTCCAATGTTCCCAACTTCACTCTTGACCATTCTGGGCCCACTCGTGTCACTTACTGAGTTGGGATTTTATCAATCTGTGCCTTCATCCCCCATTCCTTATTTTTTCTTAACCACCCACATGTCCACATCTACCCTCTGCCATACCCCCGAGTGTCCAATTATACCCAGTCAGGCCATGGATCATTCTCATGCCAGCTACTCAGCAGGTTCAACTTAAAAAAAGCAGGCTACCTTGCTTAAAAGAACTCCACACCCTCTGTGACCCTGCCTCTTCAGGCTACCTTCTAAGACATTATAATGGACAAAATAAGACCCTTCCCCTTTATAAACTTGTTCGGGATTTGCTACCTTGGATGATCAGGACCCTCACTCCCTCTTGTATACCCCTTTAAAATTATGCTTACAAAATACCACTTCAGTTTCCTATCTCAGCCCACAAGAATGGACACAGGTTCTTGACCCACAGAAGATGTCCAAGACAGAACCATGGTTCAACCTTATTCCTACAGTTATTTTACATAAAGCCCTTCCAAATGACTACAACTTACCTGTCATTTTGTACCCCTCCCCCTAGAATGTCTATTCGTTTGTGTAGGACATCAAACAAACCCATGAGCTTATGAATATATCAACAACTGGGGGACACATGTGGATGTGAGCAGTTGATCAGTCCTTTTTCTGTCCAGAACTCCAGTGAGACCCAGCATTGTAATAGCTTTCCAAATTTGTTCTCCAGAATAAAAAGAACCATTTACCTGCCTACATATAAAGAAGATGGATGCTGGTATATGTTTGATAGAATACTCTTGACATGATAGGGCACTAGATCATGTGAACATATTATCAAAAACTTTTTAGTTACTTTAAGAATAATGGCAAACAAAATAACATTATCCATTGCTACCCAACAAAAAATATATCTATTTTTTATCCTTTTTATAGAATATTTACTTATAAAGTATGCTTTCAAATGTTTTTTCAAATGTTCAAAGTACTTAAACTGTTAAGGTACCAAAGTTCTGACAATGAAAAATGTTAGCCTAAAACCAGAGACAAGAAAATATTTTCAAATGAGTGCCAGGCAATTCCATTTCTTTAATACGGATCTATGCCTCAATTCAGCAGGAAACAACTAGAATGAGTGTTGCCTCAGATTCTTCAATAATGAGGAATGGGAAAAAACCAAGCAGGGCTGAAATTGAGGGGTTAATTAGATCAGGTCTGCCTGCAATGTTTGTTTTAGTTGCTTGCTTTCTTGTGACATTTTTTCCCTCCTTTGTTAATGAAGCTGAAAGCCAAAGTAGCTGAAGTCCTGACTGAATAACACTGAAACTTACCCTTCACTGGCTACTTCATAGATAACATAGGTCATCCATGGTAATAGTAGCTTGAGTTGTTTTTCAGAAACTTGGACCAGCTTCTGTTCACTTCAAATTGGTTGAAACCACGGACCCTTCAACTGGGACTGTGTAAAAGCCCAAGAGATGGCCTTTTGACATCAGAAAATCAAAAACTCCACCCTCGGATTATGCCATTTTCTGTACATATAACCTATGAAATGACATGAATGCCATCATGCCTTATACCACTCAATTTTCCTAACTCATTAGCAACCCTAAGCCTATCTTTGGATAGGTGGATTTGAGAACTGTTCTGCTTTCTCGCTCAGTGCCTTTTTGAATAAACGTTTTCTTTTTTTGCAAAATCCATGTCACAATGATTGATTTACTGCATGAAAGTGACCTGGACCTGGCCAATTATAGTAACATTAGATTGTGAAAAAAGCCAAACCAAACCAAAGCATACAAACAAACAAAAACCCACACGTTATCCCTATTGCAACAGCATATGTGTAAAATTCATCTCCCCAGGAATATAGTTAAAAGAAACATCTCTTCTACAGAAATGACTTGGTTAATGGAAAGGTTTGGGTTCAAGAACAACATCTTCAGTCTTTTCTTGACTCAGTCAGTTTATTCTTGTAATATGAGGTGAACACTTTTGTATGAGTCTCAGTGCAGTCTCTTTAAATTATGGGTACGGACTGTTAAGAATAATTAATATTTATTCTATACAAGTTTCATGCTACATATTATGTTTAAGGGGCTTATATCCACTTAACCATGTATCCATTTATATCCGTGTAACTTTCACAAAATATCCTGGCAAATGAGATGAATGCAATCCTAGTGAAAGACTCTAAGTAGAGAAGTGGCGTGATCTCAGTGAACATTAAAAGCATCATGTAATGCAGTGTGTTGATGATAGGCTCTGTGTGTGTTGGGGTGGGAGCTGGCAAAAGTGGTAACAAAGGAATCAGTTAAGAGGTCAATAAAGTAACTCAAAAGAAAAATAATGTGTCTTAGATCAGCCTGGTGAAGTGGAAGTGATCCAAAATTGTTGAGGGTTTGGTGTTTTGATGCTATGAAAACAGTGCTGACAAAGTCAGCTGATGGATTGGCACATATCCTTGTAGGATATATCTCCTTTCTAGGCCTCCTGGTAGCTGTGGGAGAATCTGAAGCTTGCAGGGCTCGAGCTGAATTGTCTTGCTTCAAAGCCAGCCTCCACCACTTTTTTTGTGGAAGCAAGGTACTTCGTTTCTCCAGTGTTCAGTTATCTCATATGTAAAATTCAAAAGACAATTCCCAATCATAGAGCTGTTTCTGAATCAAATATGATTATGTGTAAACAAGAGTTTTAAGCCTTTTTTAATATGTAGCAAATCATATATAATATTTATTAAGTGGTTAGCATGCACCAGGCTATATATAGGTGCTTTACCTAGATTAAATTCTCAGACTCTTTTGTAATTATGCCTTATTTTATTCACAAAGAAGCTAAGGCTTCAAGATTTTAATTAACTTGTCTAAAACCCTATAAATTATATATGGTGTACCTACAGACATGGAACACTGTGCTCATGGTGCACAGAGATAAGGTATCAGTGCCTTAAATATAGAGGTTTTCCTTTCCTGTGTGTCTTACTTAAAAATTCTATGTTGCACACTCAATATTCTGAACTAAATGTAAACAGCTTTCAACATAAGGTGAATACTCTGAACAGGACTTCAGATCTTGGACAAACAAATGAATCAATATGTTTGCTTTCCTTTTTTTTCACCAGCACACAACAATGGAAAGCTTGAAATAAATGGTAAGGAATAAATACTGATAAATTGAGAATGTATAATTGTGTGTGTATCTACACATATGTATATATTATGCATTTAGATGTATGTATATAATTATACATACATATGCTTGAATAATCAAGTTAGGTATTTATGTATTTATCTTAGTTGTGGCATTTATTCATAATTCACAGCATATTTTGTGTACAAAAATATTATGTTTCACTAAACAATCACATTCATTTCAAGAAAAGGGACTTTGTTTTAATCTAAGGATAAACGTCTGCTTTCTTATAGCAAAGGTAATGAGAAGCTTGAAACAAGTGTTTTCTTATTGATGGCTGTTATCTTACACTATGAGGGCTTTCTGATAGTGTTGAAAAACGGGGAAATATAGATAAAGGAGAGAGAAACAAAGTACCTCCAGACTTCACAGAAATACTCATAGCAAAAAGTAAATAATAACAATAATAAAAAACCTCCAATATTTCTAGTGTAAATAAAATGGTGTCATAAATTGAACAGAAATTATAATTTAATTATTTCTGGAATTAAAAGTGTGAGGAGCATTGCATAAATTTTGCACTTTTTATTGCTAAACAAAGTGAAACTGGAAATTGAGACGACATTTTGGCATTTTATAATATGGACAATTTTAACAAACGTATAAAAATGGAAAGAAACACTTGTCTCCTTATCCCATCTTACATTATGAGGCTAGATGTGGTGGAAGTACTCATTTGTACATTGATCTAACAGCCAACTAGCAAATACCCACAGAGGAGTAAAATTATTTTTAGCTCCCTCACTGCCTGTTTACTCTTCAAGTGCTGTTCTGTCTGCTGTACACACAAGTGTAGCCCTGAGCAGGAGTACTGACAAGAGCTCGCTCAGGTGCTGGGGAGTGGGAAAAACCGAGTGCCGGAGGAATGTCTTCTCCCTCTCACTAGGTCCTCAGGGCAGTCAAAAGTCTTAGGCATGGCCAAAAAAGAACACTGAGAAAGTCTGAAAGAAACACTTATATGTCATGTTTTCTCATTTGGGTTTTTTTTTCCTTAAATATACATGTGTGTAGGGGTGTGTGTGTGTGGGTGTGTTTGCACATGCATACATGTGTGTATATACATGTTTTTTAATTGGGATATTTAAAAAATACAAGCAGACTAACAGATGCAGTTATCCTTGTTGACACATGATATGTGATATTTGTTACACAATTGTTCCCTTTTCCCCACCAAATAAAAATTTTAAATATTCTCAAATGTGCAATAAATATTATCATTAAAATACATCACCTTTCTCTCCTGATTACTGCTGAAATGATTAAAGAATATATAAAATATGAAACTTTTTGTTACTCAAAGTTCTGGGCATCTCACACATGTTGGAAATGGCAAAGTATTTTTGCATAACAAGCACTGATTAAGAACGGAAATTTCACTATTTCCAAGTAAAAAAGCAGGTTCCTTGAGAAGCAGAAAGAGACTATCTTCCAGGGATAAACCCCTGAGATTGCCTCATTTTGAATGCTAAGGACTAGAAATAAAGCTGGGCACTGGAAATAAAGATTTTCAGATGCCTCTGGCAATAGAATGTGGGGTACCGGCTGAGGTTCTCTTCTCAGCTTATCTTGATAAATACACTTGTAATGGATTAACCTTTATGGTAGCCTTTACAATCCTCACATCCCCATGTTCACATCCTTATGTGATCTCTTCTTCCTGAGTGTTGGAATCTGTGATATGCAAAGGTGAACAGATGTATGAGATTATGTGTATGTGATTACATGATCGTGTTTCCTGAGGTTGCAGCTCCCTCTCCCTCCCTTGCTGGTAAGCAACCTTGTTAGGGAACTCCACAGGACAAGGAACTGTAGATGGCTTCTAGGAGCTGAGGATGACCACCAGCTGACAGCTAGGGAAAAACTGAAGCTCTTAGATCAGCAAGTGTTAGGAGGTGAACATTGCCAATACTTCTTATTGGTCTGTTCATGTTTTGGATTTCTTCATGGTTCAATCTTGTGTGCTTCCATGAATTATTCATTTTTTCTAGGTCTTTCAATTTGTTGGCGGATAGTTGCAGAATTTAATTGATCTCTAATGATTCATTGAATTTGTGCATTATTGGTTGTAATGTTTTCTTACTTCATCTCTGATTTTATTTATTTAGGTTTTATCTCTTTTTTTCTTAATGTGGCTAAAGATTTGTCAATTTTGTCTCTTTCCAAAAATCCAACTTTTCATCTTGCTGATCCTTTTTTTAATTTCAATTTATTTGTCTCTGCTCTGATTATTATTATTTCCTTTTTTGTTCTTTGAGACAGTCTCACTCTGTTGGCAGGTGCCAGGCTGGAGTGCAGTGGCATGATCTCAGCTCACTGCCACGTTCACCTCTTGGATTCAAAATATTCTCCTGCCTCAGCCTCCTGAGTAGCTGGGACTACAGGCGTGTGTCACCATGCCCAGCTAATTTTGTATTTTTTAGTAGAGACAGGATTTCACCATGTTGGCCAGGATGGTCTCTATCTGTTGATCTTATGATCCACTCACCTCGGCCTCCCAAAGTGCTGGGATTGCTGGCATGAGCCACAGTGCCTGGCCTATTTCTTTTTTTCTACTAATTTTGGGTTTGGTTTGCTTTTGGTTTTCTAGCTCTTTAAGATGCACCATTAGGTTGTTTATTTAAAACTTTTCTACTTTTTAAATCTAGACACTTATTGCCACTGACTTTCCTGTTAGTACTGTTTTTGCTGTATTCTGTAGGTGGTTTTCAGAATTTGAAATTTTCATTTGTTTCAAGAAATGTTTTAATTTCCTTCTTAATTTCTTCATTGACCCACTGGTCATTCAAGAGCATATTGTTTGATTTCTATGTGTTTGTGTAGCTTTCAACCTTCTTCTTTATATAGATTTCTAGTTATATATTGTGGTATATATTTCCAGATTTTATATATATATAGTATCTTCTCTAACCACAAGTAGAGACTATATATATAGATATATATATATAGAGAGAGAGACTATATATATGCATGTGTGTATATATATATATATATAGAGAGAGAGAGAGAGAGAGAGAGTCTTTAACCACAAGTAGAGACTATATATATATATATAGACTATATATATAGAGAGAGACTATATATATATATATATATATAGAGAGAGAGAGAGAGAGAGACTATATATATACGTGTATATATATATATATATATACATAGAGAGAGAGAGAGAGAGAGAGTCTCTAACCACAAGTAGAGACTATATATATATATATATATATAGTCTCTCTCTCTCTCGATCTCTCTCTCTATATATATCTTCTCTAACCACAAGTAGAGACTATATATATAGTCTCTCTCTCTATATATATATATATGTATATATATATAGTCAATATATATATATAGTACCTACTTGTTTATATTATATATATATAGATATCTAGATATCTCTCTATATATATAATATATAGCTCTCTCTATATATAGATATATATCTCTCTATATATATCTATCTATATAGTCTCTCTCTATATATAATATGTATATATATAAAATATATATATTATATATAGAGAGATATCTATATATAGAGACTATATATACAGATAGATATATATAGAGAGATATATATCTATATATATAGAGAGAGCTATATATATAGAGAGAGAGAGACTATATATATAGAGAAAGAGACTATATATACATAGTCTAATATATATATAGTCCAATATATTTAGTCATATATATATATATATATATATGAGGTTTTGACTGCTACTATCAAACTAACAAAGAAGCAAAGAGACTATATATATATATAGTCTCTACTTGTGGTTAGAGAAGATACTTGATACAATTTCATTTTTTTGAAAGTTTGACGACTTAGTTTGTGGTCTAAAATATGATCTTTTCTTGAAAAAGACCCATGTGCTGACAAGAATGTGAATTCTAAAGTCATTAGTTGAATGACTTTATGTTCTCTAATATCTGTAAATAAGAATGTTCTATAAATATCTATGAAGTCTATTTGGTCTATAGTGCAAATTAAGTCCAAAATTTCTTTGTTGATTTTCTGTCTGAGTTATCTGTCCAATGTTGAATCTGTGGTTCTGAAGTCTCCAACTATTATTATATTGGAGTCTCTTTCTTTATTGCTAATACTATTTGCTTTACTTATCTGAGTGCTTCAATGTTTGGTCCATATATATTTAAAATTATTATACCCACTTACTGACTTCATTATTATTATACTGACCTTCTTTGTTTCTTTTGATAGGATTTGTCTTGAAATCTGTTGTATGATATAAATATAGTTACTACTGTTCCATTTTCATTTCTGTTGGCAATGGAAATCTTCTTCCATCTCTTTATTTGCAGTCTATATGTGTCCTTATACATGAAATGTGTTTCTTGTAAGCTGCAGGTCACTAGGTCTTGCTTTTTATCAGTTCAGCCATTTTATGTCTTTTTATTATACAGTTTAGTCCATTTACATTGAATATTATGATTGATAAGTAAGAACTTACTCCTGCCATGTTATTTGTTTTCTAGGTGTTTTGTGTGGTTTTCTCTTCATTTTTTCTCTGTCTTCCTTTTAGCAACGGTGATTTTCTCTGGTGGTATGTTTCAATTTCTTACTTTTTATTTTATTGTATCTGTTGTATGCTTTTAGATTTGATATAGGTTAGATTACCATGAGTCTTGCAAATATTGTGTTATAATACATTATTTTAAACTGATGACAACTTGACACTGATTGCATAAACAAACTAACAAAGAAGCAAAGAGAAAACTACCAAAAACTCCACTTTACCTTCATCCCCTCACTTCTTAAAGTTTTATTTTTAGGATTTGTATCGCACTATACTGTCTATATCTTGAAAAGTTGTTGTTGTTACTTTAATAGGTTCATCTTTTAGTCTTTCTAATCAAGATACTAATATTTTACAGACACGATTTTAGTGTTATAACATTTTTAATGAGATTAACAAGAATGTGCATTCTACTGTTTTTAGATGTGGTGTTTTATAAGTGTTCGTGTGGTCAGGTTGTTTATAGTGTTGTTTACATATTTACATCTTTACTGATTGTCATCTTGTTTTATCAGTTAAAAAGTCATGTTGAAGTCTCTAACTACAATTGGGAACTTTTTGTCTATATCTTCTTTCATGCTGTGAGTTCTTGTTGCAGATATGTTTACATTCTGTTGTTAAGTATACATACATGTAATATTGCTATGCCATCTTGGGAAATTGATCACATTATTACATAATGTTCATCTTTATCCATAACACTATTTCTTCCTCTGAAATCTACTGTGTATGACTTTAATAAAGCTATAATAGTTTCTTTTTGATTTTTCTATAAAATACCTTTCTCCATTATTTTGTTCACTCAGTGTCTTTATATTTTAAGTGAGGTTCTTTTTCTTTAGACAGCTTGTAATTAGGTCTTGATTTTTCCCTCCAATCTGACAATCTCTGTTTTAAAACATGTTAAAAAAACATGTGAAAATGACAATTCTCTCAGGATTGATTCATAGACTCAACATAATAGCAGTCAAAACCTCATCAAGCTCTTTTTAAAAGAAATGATGAAAGATTTTACATTTTCTAGACAAATGCATAGACATAGTATAGTCAAGGCAATTTGAAAAGGTACAAAATTAGCAGGCTTAAACTACTAAATATTAGGATGATTGATAAGCTACTAAAATATAAGTTAATATGTTTTTGGTAGAAAATAGACAATTACAAAAATGTAATAGGGCCTCCAAACACAAATCCACAGGTATACATATCTCTGATTTACAACATTATCTTCACTATACTTCATTGAGAGATTGGAAATAATCTTTTCTGCATATGTCAGTGGGTCAGTTTGATTTCAACATAGAGAAAAAAATGGAACTTTGAACTCTATCTAATCTACTACCACATTTAAAAAGTTGATTCCAGGACTATAGTAGACACAAATGTATAATGTACAACATGATATAATGTTCCTCTTTGAATTTTTAAACTGCTGTTTCTTTAAAGTTTGTTTTGTTTGAGATAAGAATAGCTGCTTTTGCTTGCTTTTGGTGTCCATTTGTATGGAATATCTTTTTCCACCCCTTAACCTTAAGTTTATGTGAGTCTTTATGTGTTAGGTAAGTCATCTGAAAATAGGAGACACTTGGTTGGTGAACTCTTACCTATTCTCCCTTTCTGTATCTTTTAAGTGGAGCACTTACGACAGGAAAACATCACAATTCTAAATATATATGCACTTAACACTGGAGCTCCAAATTTTATAAGACAATTACTACTAGACCTAAGAAATGAGATAGCCACACAATGATAGTGGGGGACTTCAATACTTCACTGACAGTACTAGACAGGTCATCAAGACAGAAAGTCAACAAAGAAAAAATGGATTTTACTATACACTACAAGAAATAGACTTAATAAAATATATACAGAACGTTCTCCCCAATAACCAAAGAATATGCATTCTATTCATCAGCACATGTGCTGATCCTATATGCATATCTGGCAGATATAAGAATATTTGTATAAGAAATCACATGCCCAAGATTGATTGCAGCTTCATTACACATAATACTCAATGAGTAGACACAACCCTAATGTCCATAAACAGTAGAATGGATGGGTAAATCATGGTATATTTCTGTAGTGGATGACTTTAAAACAGTGTTTTTTGTTGTTGTTGCTTTATTTTGTTCTTGAGACTGAATTTCACTCTTGTTTCCCAGGCTGGAGTGCAATGGCACAACCTTGGTTCATTGCCACTTCTGCCTCCTGGGTTCAAGTGATTCTTCTGCCTCAGCTTCCCAAGTAGCTTGGATTATAGGCATGCATCACCACACCCACTAACTTTTGTATTTCTGGTAGAGACAGGTTTCACCATGTTGGTCAGGCTGGTCTCGAACTTCTGACCTTACATAATCCACCCGCCTCAGCCTCCCAAAGTGCTGGGACTACAGGCATGAGCCATCGTGCTCACCCTAAAGCAGTGTTTTTTAAACATTAATGCACATATATGATTATTATTTTAAAAATGAATATTCTGATTCAGTGGGTACTGGGTCAGAACAAGATTCTATGTTTCTAACAAATTAATGTGTGACACTAATGCTATTCTTCCTCAGAACACACATTGAAGACCATGGATATGAGGCAATAATAAAGAACAAACAATTGCTATTTCAACAAAATGAGTGGATATCCCATTATATACATAATGTGGAACGAAGCAGCAGGCATAGAAAAGTAAATACTGTGTGACTCCATTTATGTAAGATTTAAACATAGGCAAAATTTACCTCCAGTAGTAGCAATCAAAAGTGGTAACATTTGCAAGGCAGGTAATATTTGGCAGGAAAAATGAGAGGCTTTTGGAGAACTAGTAATGTTCCATTTCTTGATTTTAGTAATTATGTGCATGTATTTAGACTTCATGTTAATACAATAGCTGTGGAGTTTTGACTTAAACCAAACACACACACACACACACACACACACACACACACACACACACACACATCTTTTATATATATATATGTGTGTGTGTGTGTGGCATTTACTTTGTAAACTGTATATAGATGTTTTATAAAACATCTGTATGTGCTTAATCTGCTATTAGTTCATATTTTCTGAAACTCAGATCTCCAAACTGCTTAATTCCTTTCACATGTAGAGACAGTTATTTCTATTAAAAATGGAAAAAAATCCTCTCATTATGCCAATTATATGTCATACACACACACACACACACACACATACACACATCCTGGTATATTCAAATGCATGGAATATAGAAATATCTTAAGTAAAATATTAGGTCAAAGATAGAGAATGGTACAATTATATGTATAGTAAATATTAGTAAAAAGTAAGAATGACTTGCAATGGCATCAAAAATGATAACATACTCAGAATTATATTTTATTAAGGAAGTGCAAGCTATTCATACTGAAAACTACAATACTTTGTTGAAAGAAATTAAAGAAGACCTCAATAAATATAAATATGAAGACATCCTATGTAATCGTGTTAAGATGGTAATACTTCCCAAAATGATCTGCAGATTTCATAAAAAGCCTATCAAAATCCCAATTGCCATTTATGCAGAATTGAGAGACTAATAATGAATTACATCTGGAATTGCAAGCAAATAAAAAATATTCTGAAAAAAAACAAAGTTGGAGAACTCAAGTTTTCCAATTTCCAAACTTACTACAAAATTACGGTAATCTAATAAGTGTGATATTGGCATAAGGATAGTCATTTAGATCAATGAAACCGAATTGAGAGTCTGGAAATAAATTCATAAATCTTGGTCAGTTGATTTTTGTCAGCAATATCAAGACAATTCAATGGAAAAAGAAGAGTCATTTCAAAATTGATAAAACAACTGAATAATTACATGTGAGATAATGAATTTTGGTATTTATCACACATCATATGCACAAAAATGTCTCAAAACAGTTCAGGCAAAAATTTCAGAATTAAAACTAGGAAAGCCTTAGAAGAAAACTTAGGAGTAAATTGTCATAATTTTGGACTTGGCCAAGGATTCTTAGATATGAGAACAAAGCAGAGCAAAAAAGGAAAAGATTGTTAAATTAGACTTCATCAAAACTAAAAACTTTCATGGGTCAAGGTTGGAGAGCTTATATTTTCAAATTTCAACACTTGCTACAAAGCTACAATAATCAAATAAGTGTGACGCTGGCATAAGAATAGTCATAGAGATTAGTGAAATAGAATTGAGAGTTTGGAAATAAACATGTGTGTGTAGTGTGTAGTGTGTGTGCGTGTGTTAATTCTTTAGTATTCAAAATATAAAAATAACCCTTAAAACTGAACAACAAAAATACAAATAAGCCAAGTTAGAAATGGACAAAAGACTTAAATAGACATTTCACCAAAGAAGATATACAAATGTCCATTAAGCACATGGAGAAATGCTTAACATTATTAGTCATATGGGTAAACTGCAAAAATTTTTTCCCATTCTGTTGGTTGCCGATTCACTCTAGTGACTGTTTCTTTTGCCGTGCAGAAGCTGTGGAGTTTCATTAGGTCCCATTTGTCTATTTTGGCTTTTGTTGCCAATGCTTTTGGTGTTTTGGTCATGAAGTCCTTGCCTACTCCTATGTCCCGAATGGTTTTGCCTAGATTTTCTTCTAGGGTTTTTATGGTGCCAGGTCTTATGTTTAAGTCTTTAATCCATCTGGAGTTAATTTTAGTGTAAGGTGTCAGGAAGGGGTCCAGTTTCTGCTTTCTGCACATGGCTAGCCAATTTTCCCAATACCATTCATTAAACAGGGAGTCCTTTCCCCATTGCTTGTTTTCATCAGGTTTATCAAAGATTGTACAGTTGTAGATATGTTGTGTTGCCTCTGATGCCTCTGTTCTGTTCCATTGGTCTATATTTCTGTTTTGATACCAGTACCATGCTGTTTTGATTACTGTTGCCTTGTAGTATAGTTTGAAGTCCGGTAGTGTGATGCCTCCTGCTGTGTTCTTTTTGCTTAGAATTGACTTGGCTATGCAGGCTCTCTTTTGGTTCCATATGAAGTTCAAGGTGGTTTTTTCCAGTTCTGTGAAGAACGTCATTGGGACCTTGATGGGGATAGTGTTGAATGTGTAAATTATTTTGGGCAGTATAGCAATTTTCACAATATTGATTCTTCCTAACCATGAACATGGAATGTTTCTCCATCTGTTTGTGTCCTCTCTTCTTTCGTTGAGCAGAGGTTTATAGTTTTCCTTGAAGAGGTCCCTTACATTCCTTGTAAGTTGTATTCCTAGGTATTTTATTCTTTTTGTAGCAATTGTGAATGGCAGTTTGTTCTTGATTTGGCTCTCTTTCAGTCTGTTATTGGTGTATAGGAATGCTTGCGATTTTTGCACACTGATTTTATATCCTGAGAGTTTGCTGTAGTTGCTTATCAGTTTCAGGAGTTTTGGGGCTGAGATGATGGGGTCTTCTAGGTATACTGCCCTGTTTTCTGCAAATAGAGACAATTTGGCTACCACCTTTCGTATTTGAATAACCTTTATTTCATTTTCTTGCCTGATTGCTCTGGCTAGAACCTCCAGTGCTATATTAAATAGGAGTGGTGAGAGATGGCGTCCTTGTCTAGTGCCGGATTTCAAAGGGAATGCTTCCAGTTTTTGCCCATTCAGTATGATATTGGCTGTTGGTTTGACGTAAATAGCTTTTATTACTTTAAGATACTTTCCGTCAATACCGAGTTTATTGAGGGTTTTTAGCATAAAGGACTGTTGAATTTTTGCAGTATACCCGTCTGACAAAGGGCTGATATCCAAAATTTACGAAGAACTCAAACCAATTTACAGGAAAAAAACAAGCCCATTTAAAAATGGGCAAAGGATATGAGCAGACACTTTACAAAAGACGACATACATGAGGCCAACAAACATGAAAAAATGCTCATCATCACTGGTCATTAGAGAGATGCAAATCAAAACCACATTGAGATACCATCTCATGCCAGTTAGAATGGTGATCATTAAAAATTCTGGAGACAACAGATGCTAAAGAGGATGTGGAGAAATAGGAACACTTTTACACTGTTGGTGGGAGTGTAAATTAGTTCAACCATTGTGGAAGACAGTGTGGCGATTCCTCAAGGCCTTAGAAATAGAAATTCCATTTGACCCAGCAATCCCATTACTGGGTATATATCCAAAGGACTATAAATCATTCTACTATAAGGACACATGCACACGAATGTTCATTGCAGCACTGTTTACAATAGCAAAGACCTGGAACCAACCCAAATTCCCATCGATGATAGACCAGACTGGGAAAATGTGGCACATATACACCATGCAGCAATCAAAAATGATGAGTTCATGTCCTTTGAAATGACGTGGATGAATCTGGAGAACATCATTCTCAGCAAACTGACACAAGAACAGAAAAGAAATACTGCATATTCTCATTCATAGGTGGATGAGGAAAAATGAGAACACATGGACACAGGGAAGGGGGTACTACACACTGGGGTCTATTGGGGGGAATAGAAGAGGGACAGTGTGGGGGGAGCTGGGGAGGGAGAGCCTGGGGAGAAATGCCAATTGTAGGTGAAGGGGAGGAAGGCAGCAAAACACACTGCCATGTGTGTACCTATGCAACTATCTTGCACGTTCTGCACATGTACCCCAAAACCTAAAATGCAATTAAAAAAAAAGAAAAAAAACATTATTAGTCATTAGGGGAGTACAAATCAATACTTCAATTAAATATCACTTCATATCCTCTAGGATGGTTAAAATAAAAAGTCAGATATTAATAAGTGTTGGTGAGGATGTGAAGAAGTTGGAATCTGCATGCACTGCTGGTCAGAATGTAAAACACTCTAACCCCTTTGGAAAGCACTTTAATAGTGTATTGGAAGTTTAGACATAGAATTACCATATGAATTAGCAAGTCCACTTCTAGCTATGTACCCAACATAGTTGATAACAGGTGTCTAAACAAAAATATTGAACACAAATATCCATAGCAAAAGTATTCACAATAGCTAAAAAGTGGAAATAACCTAAATGTCTATTCATAGAGAAATGGGTAGACAAAATGTAACATTGCCACATAACAGAATATTATTCAGCACTTAAAAAATTAAATACTGATACATGCTACAACATGGATAAACCAGGAAAACATGCTATTTTTAAAATGTCATATACAAACAGCCATATATGGTATAATTACATTTATGTTAAATTTCAAAAATGGGAATATACATACAGAGAGAAAGCAGATTACCCAGTTTCCATGAGCTGGGGATAGGGAGATTGCAGAGTGACTGCTAACGGTTATGGGTTTCTTGTTGGAGTGAGGAAAATATTCTGGAATTAATTAATGGTGATGGTTGCTAAATATAGTAAATCTACAAAACAGCTAAATTGAACTCTATAAAATGATTAAAATGGTAAATGTTATGTCAGGTGAATTTCACCTCAATAAAAATAATAATAATAAAATAGTGCACGGATGACTGACCAGAAAATGTAATACCATAAAAGCACACTTTACCTCTTAAATAATTGTGAAAAAATTTCTCAGAGGCTCAAAAGGGGTGTTCATATTTCATATTTGAGAATAATGAGATTCAATTCACAACAGCAGAAAGCCTCCCAGTTTTTTAAGAATATTCTGAGACTCAATTCACTAACTTTAATATGAAAAATGTATTATACTCTGTTCAGTTGCTAACACTGTGGTAGGCAATTTATAAAAGAACCAAGGGAGTGTTATTCCTCAAATTTTTGCAAGTAGTTTAAGAAAACGATCTGTTGCAAATAGAATACTTAGGGTACAATAAAGGAATTTTGGTCAAAATGAGAACTATATTTGTAATTTCAATGGTTGGAAGTTTAATTGGACAGCATATATGCTGGAATCAAAGTTGAAACCAATCAAGAACAATTGAGTAAGCTTCATAGGATAGATAGGAATTGATACGGATCTTGGTGAAAAATGATTTGAATACGGAAGAAATAAAAATGTGTCTATATTAACACAGAAGGGATTTAAGATATTTAAAATAGAGGAAAAGATTTGACTGAGCACGAACTCTTTTCCAAGGCACCGAGATGTAATTCACAATTACATACTCAAGCAAAAATAGCAGCATTCACCAAACACTGAGGTAAGCATTATTATTATTATACAAAAAGCAAGCAAACAAACAAACTTCCCGAGTTATTCAGTAACTTGTCCTAAGATCATAAGACCAAATAGCAAGAAATTCAAGTTTTTAACTAAGTTCAGTCATAAAGCTCAAAGCTCATGGCATTATCAGACTGTCTTTAAATGATACATTAATTCATTTCTTAATGCTATTTTGCCATAACTAAAAGAGGAAGCATAATTATGCCTATGCTACTCTCTGGCTGAGAGACATCTCAAAGCTATGTGCATACAGGCTCAAGTTAGCACAGTGACTATCACAGTAATACCTTCATATTTTACACATGTGCATTCATCTCTATTTGTGTCATGTTTGTGCTTTGATGCCAAAGAGAGTTCAAGTCCTTTATAACAGGTAGGAGAACCATTACATTCCAAACTGGCCAAATTGTGTTTCTAACATTTTTCTTTGCCATAAGTCAAAGGAACAATGTATTTTAACTAGATTTTTAACAGATTTTCAGTTTTGTGTGAATATGTTTCAGGAGCTCTACCTTGATTGCCCAGATGGCAAACCTTAAGAAGGGTATTCAGGATTTGAGGATTGAAATATAGCATAGTCACTGCTAAAATAATCAAAAATAATTCTAAAAATTGAAAATGTTACTTTTCTAATTCAGTTTAAATCTTTTCTGTAGCTTTCTGTGGACCTGATGCTTTCCTTCCTGGTGTGTAACACTTGCTAAGGGGAGTGGATCAGCATAGTAAGTACAGCTCATCAGGTCTAGGAATATGTTTCAGAGAGAAGTCCATATAGTCACCCAAGAACACACATCCTGGGACATCAAACACCTTAAAGGAATCAGGCAGTGTCCCCTCACTTCTCATTTTTCATACCAAAGCAAACTTTTATTTCAGATTTTTCAGTTCCTAAGGTGTATGTCTAGAACTAGGGTAATGAATGAAGAATTCTGAAATGGAGTTGGCCAGATTGACTTGTATGTTTTCAGACTCTTAATCAATGCTTTCATAGGTAGACTTAAGAGAAATGGTGGTGCAAAAGAATGATC